>NW_026260090.1:0-467419 GCF_024291825.1 Alternaria postmessia | reverse complement strand
ATAGCTGCTTCACGGTCGCCCATTTTGGTTGAGTACGTGGAGAGATAACACGTGTTTTGTGTGGGAGTGCTGAGATTTGTGAGTGATCAACATCCCCGGGTGATCAACATCCCGGTCAGCTAGCTTATAGCTCAGGCCCAATATGTACGACTCATTGACCTGCAGGAGAGGGGACAGGTCAGGCCGATATTTAAATGTGCACACCCAAGCCCCGGCGATAATTCTCTTCAGAGGAGAGCCACCTGCATCACTGAGGCTATTCGCATTAAGAAAAAACAAAAGATGGGCGCCCATAGCAGCCAGCCAGCCTTGGTCGGGCACTTGTGGCTGATCCTATGCACACCATAATGGTCCGCTCCGCAAGCAAGTCGACCGAGATTAGTGTGGGCATCGTTCTTCATGTAGCGAGACCCCGATGTGTTGTATTGAAGGCGCCTTACGCCACCACCGTCCATGGATGCAGGTCTTGTGCAGACACCATGTTTGTGCAGTAGTGGCATCTGCTTTGCCACACCACGCCAGCTTCACAGCATGACGTTTGCTGTTCCTTTCTCCTGGAGATACTGCGGTTGCCGCGGGAGATGTACAAGAAGCGGGCGGTGAACGACGGCGCGCTCCTCCCGCAGTGCTGGACCTTGTCTCAAGCATCAAAACTTGGGTCGCATGACAGCCCAAGGTGGGGGTTCATTCAGGGGCAAGTGCAATCCGTCGTTCGAACGAACAGATTTATCAGGCAATCCCTTGTCGACGTAGCCATCCATCTTTGGGCTTTTCCGGACGTCGTTGTATAATGTGTAAGCCACATTCGCGATCTATTGACGAGTTGACGAGCGATTGCCGAATAAAAAGCAAACAAATGCGGAGCCGCGACGTCTGGTGCTCATTCACCTTTCCCTTTACGAGGTGCAATGCTGGGGTTGCTCTTCTAGCTTAACGTCTAGCCTGCATAAAACTCTCGCTTCATGACGATTTCAGATGTTCTGAGGACAGGCATTGCGAAGGAATGCTCGCTTCGCGGCATCCTTGATATGCAACCAATGTTATGGCCTCCGAGTCAAGCAAGAAGTCGTGGCCGGCCGAGTGGTGGCTGTTGCCGTGATGCTGCGCTGCCGCATCTATTCTCCAGCCTAATGCCGTCGGCGACTTGTTATTAGTCGTCGAACCTCAAGACGGCGACGCAAACATCCAAAGTGTGTACCTGCGTCATGTCACACGGCTTCTAGGTGCCGAGATCTATTGGCACCTCGTAGCACAGCATGAGAATCTAGAGATCTGCTCGATCTGTACCTCCCGTCAATAAAGCAAGGCAAGTGCACAACGCCTACAATTAGCTCCGACGCCCTCTTACATCCGCTTTATACCACATGTCTTTCCTTCACGGTGATTGTGCGAGGCAGCCGACGTGCAGGTTTTGCATCCAGACCAGACTGGGTCATGATGCATATGAAGGCATGCATGCACAACCCTTATGTCGAACAGTGGTTCATGCATAGAATACAGACTAACTATGGTGATCGTCCCGCACTTGCATATGCATCAGTAATCGGAATCATTTGAGTATCTCTATTCGATATATTGTTGTAGATGAGGGACTAGATCAGAGAGCTATTATGAATATCTCGACGCTATGCAATGACTCCTTAAGCATAATAAGATCGCAAAGTCATGTCGCATGGTCGCCGAATCGTGCCACCTACCCATTTGCATACAGGAGTAGTACAAAATACCATCATGCTTTTTCGCCGAATGCCGCCCATTCAGTCTCACCCTGGGATGCTGTACGCACCCAATGCAAATCCACGAAGATGTCCGAAGACAGAAGAAAACCGCACTGCATGCATGTTCTGCTCTAGAACTCCCAGGTCTCATCAACTGACTTGATGGCCCAGTCGAATTTCTCCCGAAGCGTCTTGGAGAAAAATTTCTCAATGGGGACGTCGAACTTCTTGGAGAACACTACGGTGAGACGAGGATCGATGTAGTTCTAATTGTGGTTAGTCAGATATTCTGCCAGCTGTACATGTGATGACTTACGATCTTGGATGTGCCAAGGGCAACCTCCTTGTTGCCCTCCTTGTCTTCCATCTGTATCTTCATGTTCTCGATACGCTGGTTGAGCTTGTCGACGTTGGCCTCAAGCTTCTCAACTGTCGGGCCCTTGCCCTCAGCCTCGACCTTGCCGGTCTTGTTCTCCTTTTTGTATTTCGCGGCCAGCTCGTTGACCTTGTCCATGCGCTCCTCAAGCTCCTTGGGTTTCATCTCCTTCTCGCCGTCAGCCTTGAGCTTCTCGTTGTCCTTTTCGAACTTCTTGGTGATCTTCTGGCGCATCTCTTCGACCTCCGCCTCCTGGTGCTGCTTGACCCATTCATCGTCAAGATCTTCAGGCCGTTCAAAGTACTCGGCGCCCTTCTTCTTTTTGATTTTTGGGTCCACGTCAATCATCATCATCTTGGTTCTCCAAACTTGATAACGAAGACCATTAATCTGAGAGGGGTTAGCATAGTCGAAGGTCTAAATACATCGTGGCAACACACCTTCTCATTCATTTTCTCAATGGAGGTGGCGTGACTTGCGGCGACGGTACGCTTGTGGTTACATAGGATGGCGACTTCGCGATTGGCATCGTTGTAAGCCTTGACCTTCTCTTGAATCGTACCAGTGGCCTTCATCTCCTTGAGTAATCGAGCCATTGTGTAGGAAGCGTTGTAGGTACGGAAAACCTTTGCAGTAAGACCAGGCATGTAACTCGTAAGATGTTTGTTGAGACCCGACGTAGTCAGTCGGTCGAAGATGTCGTCTCCTGTGGTCTTGGGCTCCTTCTTGAAAAGTTTGAGGTTCTTGAAGACTTGCGGGTCGACCTTGACTTCGTCGTAGAAACGAATACTGTCTTTACCCAAGAAATCGAATATGACAGTCTCCGGGGGCTTCAAAGTGATATGCTGGAACTTCAGCGAGCAGCAACCGACCGTGTCGGCTTCATCCTCTCCCTTCTCGTTACCAGCACGGAGTGCAAATTGATCGATGAGGTAAATAGCAGTAGCACGCTGGCGGTCAGCCATCATCTTCGAATTGAGATCTTTTCGGTAGTCCTTCCGAATGCGATCGATGTGCTTCTTGAGTTCTCGTGCCTTCTCAAACTTCTTGAAGTCACTCTGACCCTTGATGTCAGAGTTGGCTGCAAGCATGACGTACTTGTAGGCACCGTTGATGTTTTCTTGCCACATGGCGAGCCATGTGCCTTCATGATCGTGCTTGATCTCCTTCCAGCGATGACCTGCGGGCGGCTCAGGGACCTTAGCCTTCTCACCAATATTGATGGTGATCTGCTCGGGCATGACGCGCTTCTTCACGCGTCCAGTCTTGGGATGCTCGCCACGGCCACGGAAAAGACTAGGAGGTTCAACACGGAAATTGCCAACCTTCTGCTTGCGCCCGTCCCACATGCAGTACATATACTTAGCCTCGGCGGCCTCCTTCTCGGCCTTGAGCGCCTTCTTCTCTGCCGCTGGGAGAGCCTTTTTCTTCGCGCGTTCTGCATCGAACCACTCAAAGATGGGCTTGAAGTCGCACTTCTCGAACTTCTTGATCTTGACTGTGTTTCCGTCTTTGTCCTTGCCGTGTCCAGTCTTGTCCAGGTAGGTACTAAAGTCCTCAAAGAAGTTCTTGTTGAAAGTTGGGTTCTCGACGTTGTGAGCGGAGTTTAGCATACTTCCGTAAAAAGTAGCCACTTCCTCAGCCTCCGGGTGCAGAGTAACAGGTACGCCGTCGTACACCAATTTGACGTGCTTAGGGAGCGGCTCGTACTCAGGAGGAAAGACAACACCGGCGTGTTCCAGTGTATCCCACTTCTTGGTACCGTCACTCTTGCCTGGGTCTTCCCACCAACGGTACTCATCCTCCTCTTCCTCAGCCTCTTCGTCTTGCTCAGTCTCTTCCTTCTTGACTTTGCCCTTGCCCTTCTTTGCAGGTGCTGCGGTGGCGGCAGCAGGCTTTGCCTTGGTGGCTTTCTTCGGAGCAGCCTTTTTCGCGAGCGGTGCGTCGGAATCGGACTCTTCTTTCTTCACGCCATTCGCCTTCTTCACTGGCGCCTTCTTTTTTGCAAGAGGGATATCATCGTCACTGTCGCTCTCAACTTTCTGCTTGCGTTTTGGGGTGGCCTTCTCCTTATTGCGCATAGCTTGGGCCTCTTTTGCAGCGGCCTTCTCAATAGACTCCTTCTTCTTTGTGAGCTTCTTGGCAAGAGGCACGTCAGAGTCCGCCGACTCCCCGATCTGTTCGGCGCTTGCTTTGGGGAGAACTCTAGCCTTCAAGGGCACGTCGCTGAGTTCGGAGTCGGAGTCGTCCTTGGGAGGTTTCGCTTGCTCTGAGGTCCGTCGCCGCTTGCTCTACCGGAGGGTTAGCTCGTTGTAACGCGTACAGAATACGTTCAGGGCGACCTACCAAAGGCTTATCGTCATCCTCTGAGCTACTCGCGTCTTTGTACGATTTGCCGTTCGTGACGCTGCTGCGCGACTTGCGCTTTCCGTTGGTCTCAGGCGCATCCACATCCATCTTGTCGTCGTCGGCAACTGGCCCCATGCGGATTGAGATGCCAGGCTCGACGTGACCGTTGGAAGGAACTTCGGCGTCCATTTTCTTATCTTCCTCTTTGGTAATCTCTGCGTTCGACTTGGCTACTAGGGAATTATTGTTAGCCATCTTGGGTCTTGGATACAGTTGCAAAAGTCGCGCCAGGAAGAGCGAGTATTGGGAGGAGGTGAGGGTTGGTGAGGGTTGGGTGGTGAGGTTGTTGAATTTGACAAGGGCAATCGGCGCGCGAGAGGGAGATAGTCGTGGCGCGTGCAGATAGTCGGGCGCACTCACCTTGGTCTTTTCCTCTCACAAGGGGAGTGTCGTCGTCTGAAGAAGACATGATGCGAAAGGAAGGCGCGCGCTGAGATTGTGGATAATAAAAAACAGGATGGGCGTGCTCAGCGAAGTCTGGCGCCGATCGAGGAAACCTAGCGGATGCGAAAGAGCGGACCCTATGGAAGGGTGGTAGTCGTTGAGATGGGCGTGCCAGGCGAGGGCAGGCACGTCGTGCGATTGAGGCGATGTTGAAGGATAGAGGAGGGAAGACGCAGGTGATAGACGAGTGACAAGAGGAATGCTGAGTTTAAGTGAAGCGCAGCCCCAGGGAGCCACGACCTGCCCAGCTGTGCTTCACTAAGTCCATCGGCGCACGGGCGTTCGGCCTTCATCAAATCTGGGCCAGTGACTTTCGTAACAGATGCGTAACCTCACCACCGATTCAAGCACTCGGACACTGCAAATAAGCTACCACAGATAGCAGACAGCATGCAAACTGCTTGCTTTTCCCATCGAGACGGAACTATGCGTCAAGGCTCTGGGAAATGGTGCTTGCCACCTGTTCATTCAGTTGCTCCTGCCTATGTCCACCTAATGTTGTCATGGCGATGTCGTGTTTGGGGCCATTTTTGGGCATCAAAAGCGTCGTTGGCAGACAGAGACGCACTTCATACTGCACTCCAGCTCCCATCAGCGTGGCGGCGCGAGTAGAAGGCATCGCATCCGGCGTGCTGTGTTGGAGAGATTCACGTGACACTTGGCGTGTTAGCGCGCAAAGCAATTCAGCATCCCGATTGCCCGACACAGCTCCCGCTCAGCAAAGACAGCAGTGAAGCACCACCACACGGCTGTCGCCATCTCCACTCATCTCAATTCGTAGCCATGATGATCTCACGAGCTGCGCGCCCGGCCTTCAAGGCGGGCATGGCCGCCGCCGCCGCCCGGTACGCTCCCACCTGAGCCCGCAGCTTTTCTCGCGCCCTGCAACCCCCCATTGCCGGATCAATTGCATCGCCAACTGCGTCAAGTGCTGACTGGAATTCGTGTATATAGTCCCACCACCCTTACTGTCTCCAATGCCGCCGGCTATGCCACCCTCCGTGAAATTGAGGGCCGTCTCAAGTCGATTCGCAACATCGAGAAGATCACCAAGACCATGAAGGTTGTCGCCTCCACCAAGCTCACCCGCGCCCAGAGGGCCATGACCGAGTCCCGCAAGTACGGTCAGACCTCCAACACCGTCTTCGAGAGCGCCGAGACCAAGCCCATCGAGGGTGAGGGCAAGAAGAACCTGATCATCGTCTGCAGTTCCGACAAGGGTCTCTGCGGTGGTATCCACTCCGGAATGTCGAGGAAGGTCAGAGCCATGCTCGCTGAGGCTCCCGACTCTGAGCTGGCCGTCATTGGCGAGAAGTGCAAGGCGCAACTGGGTCGTTCCAACGGAAAGAACATGGTTCTGTCTTTCGCTGGTGCCGGAAAGGACGTTCCTACCTTTGGCGACTCCCTGAACATTGCCGACCAGATCTCCATGCTGCCCACCGACTACGCTTCCGTCAAGATCGTCTACAACAAATTCATCAACGCTTCGAGTTACGAGGCCACCATCCAGGAGGCTTACTCCGAGGAGGCCATTGCCCAGTCTGGTACGTCACAACTCTATAGCCAGATGAACCATGTCTAACTGAACATCTAGCCAACTTCTCTGCTTTCGAGATCGAGGATGAGGTTCTCCCCAACCTCCGCGAGTACGCTCTCGCCAACTCGCTCTTCTGGGCGCTGGCTGAGGGTCACGCTTGCGAGCAGTCTGCCCGTCAAAATGCCATGGACAACGCTTCCAAGAACGCTGGAGAAATGATCAACAAGTTCCAGATTCTCTACAACCGAACGCGTCAAGCTGTCATTACTGGCGAACTTGTCGAGATTATTACCGGTGCAGCTGCTTCCGAGGGTTAAGCGCTCTAGGAGCTTTAGACTTGATATCCTGGGAATCTGGTTCCATCTCCCCCATGGGCTGTGTAGAATAAACCTCTGTTCATAGCTCCTTTGTATCAGCCAGTTCGTGGAGATTGTTCATGGTCTAGATCTTGTGTCTGCGTGCGTCATGTGTGCTTCTTGACCGCATATACGCCACGGCGTCTACGTCACACCTGGGCAGCACCGTGCATGTATATGGCGTATCCATCACGTGCGTCACCCCTCCTCCTTTGTGGTTGCAGACATGTAGGCTAAATGTATCCTTGGAGGGTTGCCTATGCGGAAAGCGCATCATTCTCGTGTAATCTTGCTTTACCCCTCGTCATGGGCCTCTAAATCAGCCACCTGAAAGTATTTGCGAATTGTCTCATTTTTCAATTGGATGTACCCAAAACTAATGTACGGTGTGAACTCCGGCAGAACCCGTGCGCCCAAGCTATCTACGCACGCAGGTACCAGCAACCAAAGAATCTTGTGGCCAGGTGACTATACCACTACTCAGCAATGCGGACACTATGCACACCAGCACTTCTGACACTGCAAATCAGCAGTGCATACAGGGTGCTTCAAACCTTCTGCATGCTTTAGCCCGTTGTGATGCGGTACCTGACCCTCTCAAGCGCAAGTTTCGTTTCACTGACAAGCTACCCCTACCCTTATCGAGACCTGAAACCAGCCGTCTCTCTGAACACACGCTCGCTGCAGGAATAGTACGTCAGGGCCTCAGGCACCTTATAACATGCCCTACTATGGGCGTTCGCATTGCTTTTATTATCCGTCGCATTGCTTTTATTGTCGTTCGCATAATTCTCCACAGAGTGCTCCGGTAGCCGCAGTATAACCAATCATTTTCACAGAGCTGGCTTCACTTCTTTCATTTGATGAGGCTGCGCTTCCTTCTTTCTGTCCTGTCTCTATTCTAACCACCTCTCGTCCAAGCGCACGTTCCCAACCATCCTTTCCTCGCTGCGCTTTCTTGAATTTCGATCTGGACCGACTCTCTGCGACCGACAACTTCAAACGCTTGAGCAACATGTTGGCGCAGGCTAGAATTAATACGTTGAAGGAGAAGATGAAGGTTCTCAAAGATCTATACACGAGTCGCCGCTACACACAGTGCGCAAATCTTGGAGAGCATCTGCTGGGCGAAGTCGACGACAAGGTACGTAGCGATGCACATGACATGGCCCACCTTCCTTGTGTTGGGAGCTGGCTGAGGTAGACGTAAAACGTCGGAAGCAAGAGCTGACCATCAACAGGTTCATCCTGTACATACCGCTTACTTAAATTTCTACACTGCACTCTCTCACGACACACTGGCAAGAGAAGCGACCCTTAAAAATCGCTATAAAGAATTGAACGCTGCGGAGAAGTACTACAAGGAGACTATCGTCGCTCTTGCGCCACCCTCGCCGTCTTCTACTGCACCGACCGTGGACGACGAGCAGCCCATGACACCAGACTCCGCCACCATTCCAGACGAGCAGGCTTGGTTCCGACGATTGTCTAGAACGAGATCTTTCGACTCCACTAGCAGTTATCGCAGCTCGACCTCAAGCACGGCTTCCTACGCCTTTGACTTGGAGCAGGACCCAGATCTTACGCTTAGGAATTTCCGCTTTCCATCACCACCCGGAAAAGATGCGAATTGGGGCACGCCTGTCGAGTCTAAAACCCTATCACAGTACTTTAGCAACGACAGTGTGCTATCACCGCTATCAACCGAGCAGGTGCGATCGAAACCAGGGGTCCGGCTACCGAATGGCACCCCCGCCTTTATTCGTATGGTAGAGGGTCACCTTGCTAGTGTTAAAACTCTTAAAGAGGCTACTGGTGTACGGGGTGTCCGATTCGCCTTCCCAACACCTTCTCCCTCGCCCACAAAGTCGTGGTTTAGGGATTCGAGGAGCAGCCCCCTATCAGAAGAGGAAGAGAGGGAAAACCGACGACAGAAGAGGAGAAATGTGACATTCCGACCACGCTTTGATCCTGAGAGCGTGCGGCAGCTGTGCAACGATGCACTGGCAGAGCTCTGATCAACGTCGGAGCTACATTTGTGTCGGTCGCTTTCCAGTACCCACGTACACGACAGTGAAGACGCGCATGATGAACGCACAAGGAGGTATTTCTCTACCAAGATTAACAACGATGCACATGTTTTATACGATTCTCTTTTGTTTATTCAGCAAGGTGTCCCAGGAGGATGAAGTCTCATATACCCCGGTTTAAAATCTTTTGGTTGGCTCTCTTTGTAAAGCTACGATTTCTGTATATCCACGCCTTGGATGCGAACTTCTAGTTGTATTAGTATAAACAAGCTTTCTCTTCTACACTGCACGTTGCTTCAGAGTCCCCTGAATATGTGAACCATACTTCATTTTCCTAGGTACAAACCCTTGAGAAGGGCATTCGCAAGTCTCACACGTGATGATTGGCACATGAAGTGGCCTGCTTGAAGGCTAGATGAATGCATAGTATATTCATATGTTGAACCCCTCAATGCATGCTCGTAGGCAGTGTGACAAATGGTCCGATCGGTGAAGAAAAAAACTCGCTCCGTGATATCGTACTTTTTGAAACCCGCCACCGTAATGCCCTAAACGCCGTTGCAATGCAAGCTCCTCCACACTCCCGGATCTTACAGACATGCTCTATTTCTGCATCTCATCCAACCCCCTCTTGATTCTCTGACACTTGATCTTAAGAAGCTTAACACTCTCCAAGAACAGCTCGTCACTCTCCCATTGTCCTGTGCTCTCCACCTTGAAGATGAAGTGATCCCGTATCCTGCCTAGCTTCACTTTGTCCTTAAACTCGGGATGCCTTAGGCACTCTCTGCTAACAGTATCGTTCATGGCGTTCTCGACTACAGCTTTTGGCTCGCCTTCCTTGCCTTCTAGCTCAGCATGTTTCTGGGTGTCTTCAGAGGTGACTTTGTCGAGTTTGATCACCCCGCGGGGGAAACAGCGGGCGAATTTCTTAGCGTCTGCACCGATGATAGGCTTCGTGATATCGATGGTAGGCATAAGGCGGTACGAAGCAGTCGCTACGGGAGAGAACTTGGCGTGGTCTTGTCCGATGCCCTTGATGGCGTGCATGCTCAAGGCTATGCTCTGCCCAGGTCTCATCTTGGCGATTAGAATGTCCGGGTTTGTAGATCGAATCTCTTTTCCTTCGCTATGCGCAAACACGTCGTTTTGGCGACCATGAGGCTCAAAGACAATATCTTTAGCGTAGACATTGTGACCGACGTAGAGCTTGTCGGGGTCGGTTTCTCCGGCTACTGCTCGCTGTAGACCGCCGTCTTGCCATTTGCACTCTACGTCAAGTCGTAGTACTACCGTGTTATAGTCGGCAGGTGTTCCTGAGCCTGCATCGTCGTCTGTAGGTTTCTTGTACCATTTCATCCAGCGTAGACCCTCGCGGTCGCCGCACAAGGGGATTAGACCGAGGCGGTGGGCGAGCACCTCGTCTTGGATAATGGATGTGTTTTGGTAGATGAAGACGTCTTCTATGGCGAGGGTAGGGATTTCGGAGAGGAGAATCCGGCGAAAAGCGTTGGCAACCGAGGTGTCGATACCAGTGAGAGAGAATTCAGTGTTATTGGGGGAGTGCTTGTGGAAGCTAACGTTGAAGTTCTGGGTCCGTGATTAGTATAAAGCCAAGTATATGGGTGAGTTTTGTGGTCGCGCATACATTCTTGAAGTACTCCAGGTCCCATTCATGGTTCTCACCAGGCCAGTGTCCTGGAAAGTCGGTAGACTGCTGGTTGGTGACGGTCTCTGGACCCACTCCAAGCGTCTAGTCGTTGCATTAGCGAGAAGCAAATGATATATTCCAAGTCGCGTAGGTACCTTGCGCTTCATCAGCTCCTGTGCACTCGGTGTCGACATGGTTGCGGTGTTGAGGTCAAGTTTGGTGTGCTCGGTGGGGAGCACTTTCCATGTTCACAAAAAGTTCGAGGAAGGCGCCGGCGCGCCAAGACCCACCCAGCCAATGGCGGTAGGCTCAATCTGGTAGCATCATCGATATGAGGAAAGCTCCCCTCCAACGCCACGACCTCACTCTCCACTCTACACGCCCATTGAGGCCCATACATCGACGTAGGGAGAGATACAACCACCATGCCTGTCTCCTTTGCGCGTCTGGCCGGCCCCGCGGCGAAGCGAGTGTGCCTCAACGCCTCCCGACCTCAGCTCCGAACCGCAATCCCTTCACGACCCATTGCGCGATGCCTGTCGACCACATTCCCCCGCCGATACGCTGAAGTCGAAGAGAGCCAGCGGACACGATTGGTGGCGACCGATTCCAACTTCGGTGGCGTTGCACCGGCCGAGACAGCCCAGGAAACGAGGGCTGAGGAGGACGACCATGTAGACACCAGGAAGATTCGGCATTACACGGTCAACTTCGGACCCCAGCATCCCGCTGCCCACGGTGTGTTGCGCTTGATTCTGGAGTTGAACGGAGAGGAGATCGTGCGCGCCGACCCACACGTTGGACTGTTGCACAGAGGAACAGAGAAGCTCATCGAGTACCGCACATACCTCCAGGCCCTGCCCTACTTTGACCGACTCGACTATGTCTCTATGATGACCAACGAGCAGTGCTTCTCGCTGGCTGTCGAGAAGCTACTGAACATCGATATCCCAATTCGCGCCAAGTACATCCGTACCCTGTTCGGCGAAATCACCCGCATTCTGAACCATCTCATGTCGGTTTTGTCCCACGCCATGGATGTTGGTGCTCTGACGCCTTTCTTGTGGGGTTTCGAGGAGCGTGAGAAGCTCATGGTGAGTTTCGTGTGTAGCAATACGGTACATCACGCTTGCTGATTACATGCAGGAATTCTATGAACGTGTTTCTGGTGCCCGTCTCCACGCGGCCTACGTCCGCCCTGGTGGTGTGTCACAGGATCTTCCCCTCGGTCTGCTCGACGACATCTACCAATGGGCTACTCAATTCGGTGACCGTATCGACGAGACTGAGGAGATGTTGACGGACAACCGTATCTGGATTGGCCGTACAAAGGGTGTTGGTGTTGTCTCAGCTGCTGACGCCATCAACTACTCCTTCTCCGGTGTTATGCTTCGAGGATCTGGTGTTCCCTGGGACGTCCGCAAGTCGCAGCCGTACGACGCCTACGACAGGGTTGATTTTGATGTCCCAGTTGGCGTCAACGGCGACTGCTATGACCGTTACCTCTGCCGTATGGAGGAGTTCCGTCAGTCGCTTCGTATCATCCACCAGTGCTTGAACGACATGCCAGCTGGCCCCGTCAAGGTCGAGGACTACAAGATCGCGCCACCACCACGTGCGGCCATGAAGGAGAACATGGAGGCGCTTATTCACCACTTCCTGCTCTTCAGCAAGGGTTACACCGTCCCACCTGGTGAGACATACAGCGCCATCGAGGCCCCCAAGGGAGAGATGGGTGTCTTCCTGGTCTCAGACGGTAGCGAGAGGCCATACAGGTGTAAGATTAGGGCACCCGGATTCGCCCACCTGGCCTGCATGGACCAAATCTCAAGAGGCCATTTGCTTGCAGATGCCGTCGCCATCATTGGCACAATGGACTTGGTAAGAGTTCCCCCTGTATCACATGATAACATCGCTAATCCAGGACAAAAATAGGTATTTGGTGAAGTTGACCGGTGATCAAGAAGTAGAAGAAAGGAATAGAAAGGCAGTTGCATTCTGCTTCGAACCGAGTCGGAGCCGCGGGTGTTAGGTGACCAATTGTACATATGGTACTTTGACAATTTCTTGAAATTCAATGACATTTGTATGTTTATCTCATCTCTTCACGCCTGTGCATCCACGACGGGAAGTCACTTGAAGAAACGCTGTTGATGAAAGGACCATGCTGGAGGACGATGGTCAGTCAATGCAAATACCACGTACAGGAGGGAAACTGAATAGGTATTGAAATAACACGCCTCAGCTTGCAGCCTACGTTAGCTCCTAATAGAAAAACTCTTGAAGAATAATAGTACTGTAGGCTTCTAGATTCTCTATTACTATCTACAAAATTCTTTACGTGCGTTATTGTAGTAGGGAGAGGTAAAATCTATTTGAGGAAGTGTCTGGTTCTTTCTTTGGTGGTACTTGCAAGAGTCAGCCCCACATATTGTCTCCACATTCTGACAACGACAGCTGCTCCTCGACCGAAGCAATCTCTTCTGCTCTTTACCTGCAACATATCTGTCGGTTCCAACTCCCAAAACCTTTGGGTGTTGCTAGCACATCCCATGCATCGCGTCTCCTTTCGTCATCTCCTGAATACCGCGACTTCCCCTACGTCCTACTACCATTTCTACAATTGCTAAAACGGACAATACAGAACCTCACCAACCCTGTATCGTAACTCGACATGGCAGAAAAAAGGGCAGCGAAATCGAATCGGTAACTCAGTAATTTAGTGTGTAGACGAAGCATGAAAGAGAAGGACTCGAAGCAGAATTTGATCTCCGATGCATCGCTTGTGATTTGTTCCAGCTTGAGCCAGTACTCTGAACGGAAGGCACATGTCAAGACTCAGTTCTACTTGCATACCTCCTGTCCTTGCAGATACGGAATCGTGGGAGTTTTTGCAGCTCGTGTCTTCGACTGGATAGCTAAGTATCTCGCCGAGAACCAATTCTTGTGCTCTGATTGTCTGAATTATTGCATACTTTAGGATGATTGATTTAGCATATAGTCATGCAATTCGAGCAGAAGTAAGCATAGGGTGAGAATTTCTGGCCCCCACAGGCTTAGGATCATACCTAGGTAAGCATTGACCTGGTGGCGTCCGGACGCTCCCCAGAGAGTACCGTGAGTAGATGCATCAACCACTTGCTAAACATATGCAGTGGAGATGAAACGGCCGATACCTGCCTCAGAACTATTTCTGGCCAATACTTCAGCATGTAGAGTGCAGATCCTCCTAGAACAACTCGTGGCTATTCGGTCCATGTGATAAGCGACGTCGCTCTCTCTCAATCAATGTTCTAGAGCTTCAATATTGTGCTCGTACTGCAACAAGCAAGCTTCTGAGGACACGGTATAGAGCCGAGCTTTCCGACTTGGGATGCCGCCTATCCTTCCGAAGAATACTGTCCCACCGGCTAGAAGTACCTAGATATCTCAGCGTCAATGCGAACCTAGCTTAATATATGGTGGCATCCAGGCAACAACGCCGAATACAAACGTGCCGCCCGTCGGTGTGGCTGGGAGTTGCCGCAAAGGGGGCGGCCTCTCAGATCAACACGAACGAGACCTTGGCTCAACTTCCAATGACTCACCTGCGACACGCTACAGTCTTTATTCATGCTCCAGAATCATCAGCTCCAAATCGCAAATGCTCGATCAAAGTCATTAGAGTCTTCACCCCTTGAGGTCTACGCGCGAAAGCCAGCATGTGAGACGGTGTTCAGGTTATACAGTCAGTTTCTCGCGACCTAGCAGGTGAGTTCATCACAACTTTACGCAAGAAAGTTACTTACATATCCCCAGGCTAATCGCAGATCAAAACTCTCCTTCTTCCGCCAGCCCGATCGTCGAAAGCCCAAACACCTAGCTCGCTTTCGTACATCCAACCACGCCTCCTACCAGGAAGGGACTGCTTGCTCTCGATACACGAACAAGCGAGTTTTCCACCAATCGTATCCATGCCGACCAGCACCTGTCTCAGGCTTGCCGACCTACCTTCGTATATCCTCACGCTCATCGATAGGATGCTATAAACACCCGCTATTGCTTGAGAACGAGTCGCAATTGGCATGCGGATTCATTCAGAATACACTGTAGGAATCCATGCGTTAGATCAGGGTAGCCGACGTACTTTGTTAAAGCCGTTGCTGTAGGCTTCTCGTTATGTATTGCGTCGGATCATATGAGTATGACAAGAAGGTTGCAGGATCTTGCAACTTGGAGGCATATGGACTGAGGTTATAACGAAAATTAGGCTGACACATTTTGATACCCATGCAATTTGTGTTCAAGAGGAGCATCTGTAAGGGATTGTGCTTTTCTGGCCGTTCGGTTGATCGCACTCCTCCTGCATATCCTACGCTGGGGATCCACGCTGCGGACTATAAACGTACCAATTGCATCAGCATGCCACCCTCCTGCTCACTTTGCCTGCATCGCGCTTCCCAGCGCCCACTCGCCGAACGTTCGCCTACTGCAGCCGGCGGAGGATGCTTATTCCAACTACATACGGGGGATGGGTTGCGCTATATGTCTTGCGACATCGACATGAAAGCAAGCATGTGGGCGAGTACATAGTTTCGTGCCGCATGTGGTGTGGAACGCATGTTACTTGTGATTGTAGGTAGTAGGGAAATATTGAAAGACTAAACTGAACGGATCGAGTTGCTGCCTGCTACAACATTCCTCTATCAGCTTCTCATGTTGGTTCATAGTCAGCATGCAATTCGTAGCCTCATGTTCTTCCTATAGCTCGCCCTACAGGCCTGGAAACCATCATGAAGATGCTTTTGCTGCGAAAAAATGCTCGTATAATGTTTTCTCAGTAACCATGGACTGCTACGAAATCTGACGTAGTCCTTATGTTTGGGTAGCTGCAGGTGGTGGATAGGTTGCAATCGCTCTACGGCGACTGGAGATGTTAACATCTATACTAACATCATGTGAGATATTGCATGCGCATGCGCATGCATAAGGATCAATGAAATCGTATCATGTGGCATAGTGCCGGCATGCGTTTCCCTCTTGTACTGATCAAGCTTACCTATGTACCCTCGCTGTTCGTACAAGCAGCAGTTAGTCATCGACATCAATGGCACATGAAACATTCTAATGATAGATCTTGCAGGGGCAGGACAACGATAGGTTCACCGTCGCGCCCGGATGTTACTCGCCGCTCCAAGGTCCTTCATCCCTTGGCACATTAGGCCTGAGGTCAATGCTCGCTCGTCTTCCAATAACGCGACCCCAAACACTCAGATTCATCTAGTCATCCAGAGAATTGGCCTCCTTTTGCTATCTCTTCACTCCATGCCTTGCTGTCATGGTTCCAGCCGCTCCTTTTGGTCGCTTTCGAGCATCGACACAAACATTGCATCTTCTGCAGTGGCTGAAAAGACTTTTGCGATAGCCAGTTTAGCCTACAGACGTTGGAGACTATGATCTCTACATCACGCAGGTAAGTGAAGCTGGGTCGACGCGTTGGAAGCTTTGAGGGCTCTCAGTTGCGCATTTTGGAGGCAGCTGACTGCCTTTTTATACCGTCTCCGTTCCCGTAATCTGATCATCTCCTCGAAAAGAGCTAATGCATCCTGCAATCACCTTTCTAGATCCCCGGAAGATTTACAACCTCCAGAAGGCTAGCGACGCGTACTTTGCCCAACGTTGAACGACTGGCTACACCACCCGAAGACACCTGCCCTTTTCGGTCGACCCAAGACGATTCATGGAGACCCACATAGGAACATTAAGTGGACGATTGCGTGGCATGGACGCGGCGCTATCTCTAGCTCGAGAGCTGGAGTAGATTAGCAGCAGGGGCACAGAATCAGTCAAGACAACGACATCGTTGACGGAGAGAATGTCCTGAAGTACGAACAAAGTCTGCTAAACAGCCTTAGAGGCATCTGAAGACGTTCCATGGATGTGTTGGGGACTAGCCTGCGCACTGTCGACACAGTGGGCGAAGCGAGGGACTTAAAAGGCCAGATACTATATACGTACGAGCGACAGAAAGGATGTATGATCTTACTGGAGACCCGCTTATGAGGCTATACTTAAAAATCACAATATTGCTTGTGAACTGAGTGGCGAGGCGTTGACCACAGCTCATCACGTTCCATGGCAGTGACCGACAATCACGCGCATATAGTCCTGCACATATTCTGAACACGTCAATGAGGCTCAGGCCACGCAAAGCGCACGTAATAATTCGCATCTCGTCTAGTGTGAATTGATGTGAACGGATAGCTACAAGATTGAGGAGCAGAATCTTTGCCACGGCTTAGGTACGTGAGACAACAATCGTAGTGCACCTCTTATATATTCCCTGCTCTTGCCAATAACCGTGAGTTCTGTCTGTTATATGTTTCGTGTGTGCGAACAAGAATAAATTTTGTCGAAAACCAAGGTGATGGCGCGTTGAGAAGCTTCTTTGATGGCGATGCCGCTGATTGAGAAGAGCGACGTGAGGTTTAGACAACCTCATGCGCTCTGTTACTTGAGAGAGGAGTTTTCTGTGTGGGTGGTGTGTCACCGTCGTTGGATTCATGGCTTTTGTCTTGTCCGCCTTCAGGCGATGAAGTGTTGGAGGCTGGGGTTGCGAATGAAAGCAGAGAAGAGAGTCGTATCTCTGTCACGTAGTCAGTACTGTTTTAATGCTTCTCGCCGCGCTATGAATCTTACTGGCTTCCTCGTTGTCTCGCTTCAAGATTAGGGGCTTGCTCCGCTTGCCAGCCATGATGCTCAAGGAGTGTGGGCAAGACGCGTCGGTTGGTTTCGAAGGAAGTATACGACTTGTGATGACAAGGATCTCAGCCTGAACAGAACTGTGATATGTTCTCCTAGAAGTAGTAGTGATACAAGAGCTGTATGGTACGTGAAATTGACCTGGTGGGTCCCTTAAGCGACTTTGTGGCTGAGGGGTGTCGGGCATGGGTCGACAAGCAAGGCAAAAAACAGAAGACAGCCTTGCGCAACAGATCGATAGTAGACTGGGCGAGCTTATACTGTTCCCACTTGAGACAATATCCGCTTGTGATGCATGTTTGCTGTACGCTTCTCATGGCGATGCTGTAACCGAAGCTCCATTTGGTCATATTCATGCTCAATGAGAGTCGCAACAACGATTTATCTTCACGTAGCAGTGGCGATCTTCCATCAAGATATCCGCCTTGACGTGGTGTTGATGGAACTACTATGTGCATTGATAAACGCGCTGCTCCAGGATGATTGGATTTATGGCGACATTTAGACCTTTGTAGGCAGTTTAGTCCAGTATTTTGTGGCATTCGAATGGTAGCTGGTGATACCTTGATCCTATTTGAGGGTATGGCTCGTAATAGTGGTTTACACACATGTCATTCCGTTTTGGTCTTAGTCCCAACAAGCGGTGAAGGAAAACAAGCGTTCAGCGCCGTCGAAGATCAACCACAACATCACAACCCATACGTCAAGTCAACCGTCTTTCGAATTACCCACATAAAATACCATCGCCTGGAAGTATCTATCATCATGTCAGTATAGATCGATGATAAAAAGGGGGAGGCTGTGTATCCCTACGCGACCACAAGTGTGTACAAAGGCATCGCGTCCGACCCCATCAACTGAGCTGACACAACGAGGACCAGACAGAATAGCGGCATAATAACGATTCTCAAAGACTGCTCCTCGACGACTGTAAATGTAGCAATCGGAGCGATCAGAATCAGTATCGCCAATGTATAGACGCACGTCTCAGCAACAGCTGACACAGTCTTGGTGTTAAAGATCCGGCGTCTGCTCTCCTTGCTCTCGACCGAATACTTTGGCTTATACATTGGCAGCTTGAACAAGAGATCTCTAGGAGGCGCAAGGATATACTCCACCAAAGGATCCAAGAGCCATTCGGAGATGAATCGCGCCATCGGTTGGAGATCTTCGTCATTTACCGTGGCTAGGTTGAACGGTATAGACTCCCCTATCTGGCCATACATGAACGCCATCTCTCCATTTGCTCCTCGCATACCAGACTTTTCGACCTGACTGAAGATGCGATATCTGTCCATGGATTTCTTTGAGGGTGGCGTAGACGAGCTCATCTTCTGGGAAGCCTCGACTATACGTCCTTTCAACCCTGTCAGCTGTGGTGGAAGACTGTCTCGTGTGGATTCACATACCAAGAAGTAGCATTGCATTGATCAAGTCGTCCATAACGCTCTTGTATTCATCCCCACTAGGATTGGACTCCTTAGACTGTATGTTCTTTCGTTGGAAGCACCCGAGGGCTCTTCTGCATCGATAGACTTCACTTTCCGCATATGCTATCGCTAGCGCCCATTCCTCAGGGAAGGTGTTATGGATTCCAGCTTGCGGGAACTCGGCAATCATCGTGAAGAGCTCGCTGTGGTCGTGCAGAGCCTTGATGCGTTCCAGGACTGAAGGACCACCATCACCCTGATCAGAGCTGGTTCGCATCGACATTACGATCGACTGGAATTTCTGGAGAGGTGAATAAATTCTGAGAGAAGGGTAACAACTGATCGCTGTTGTCCAGCAACCCTCAATACTATAAGTACACCTCGCTGGTGTCGCGTCACTTATAAGGTGACATATGGTATCGCAACGATCGCCTTGGACCTTTCACCACACCCTTTCCCTCAAGAGCCTCATTCTGAGCTGTCAGACAAATATGCAAAACCACATCGCCACGCCGAAGCGTAACCTTGGGTATGCATGAGTAGGCCTTGATGGGTCGAATCATAGCTGACATTTCTTGCCATCCATTACACCGCTTGAGACCATCTTTGGGACCACATCGATCGGACGCACACAAAAGCTCACCGGAAATGAGAGTCTAAACACCATGATAGGCTTGACGGCAAGCCCGGGAAAGTCAAGGTCGCATACAGCAAGAGACAGCCACGTTCGATATCCGCGAGAAGTCAAAGCCATAGCAAGCGCAGATTGTCGTGGCCTTGGGAGGCTATGCCGATACGTCAAAAGAGTTGACCGGGATTGTGTGATGGTGTGCGGACGTGCATGCTGTGAGAACATCCTCTGAAAGCTGATCGTCGCACGCTAGGATCGCTGGCTCGACCCGTGCCGATAAATCCGGGCCAGTTTGTTTCTCTCGAGAGAAGATCAAAGAATCGAAGTTAACGGATGTAGAGAAGCAGTGTTGAAGCTCTTGAGCCTACCCAGTGCTCCTCAGGAGCTAACTGACAAGCGAACTTTTGAGCCGAAGGCCGCCAAACCTCGTCAACCCCGCCATAAACAATCGTCCTGGGATTTATGCTATCGACTCATGGGCTTGCTCGCTGCATTCCCGGGCCGATACTGTCTTGGAATCGGCTTATCGAGAGTGCGCACATGATATATAGGCAACACTCGTAGTGCCTTCCCTCTTCGCTGCGCAAGGGTCTTCCGACAAGGACAGGACGGCTCCTGTTCGTTCGACGTTCGTGTGTACCACCGACGCGCTTTCGCGCCATCAGACGACTCTGCTTCGCAGCAGCATATGCTGTACAACCGTGGCGTCACAAGGGCCAAGGTCGACTATGTCGTCAGATCAATGCGCTCTTGACGATACCTTCCCGAGACGATTGTTGTGAAAACTGCATTGAAGGCCCTGCGCCTGGCTATTTGGGATCATGTTCTGACAAACGGTTTACCGGCTTTGACGACATACACCATACTTGCGGCTCGAACAGATCCTTCGATGCTGACAGACAGCGAAGACAACCACTACACCACCAGGAGCCGAATGATATCTTTTAACGACCCTCCTGGATTGAGGACCCATGCATCTTGGGTCTTCAGCGTTGTTCCGGTAAGATTGGCCATCATAGGAGTCTACACCGCCTTTACGCTGAAGCTGTCAGCCTTGTCGTTGTCGATCCGCTCACGAAGTGATAATGGTTACCAACTCGCTCATCAACCCAGTGACTTGTAACGTCATCGTGGCTATTTAATCCAATTCAAAGAACAAGAAAAGCTCAAACTGACTCCCACTGTCTAGACATGCATACTGCCGTCCCTCAAATAGCATGTAAACGTCTTTTGAAGACTTTTGCTTCGTTCCAAACTTTCTATCAGCCTCTTGATCGTGGGCTAGCCTCTTGTGGTGCTTTTTGTTGGGTTGTCTTGCGATCAGAACCTATTGCGATGAAGACAATGCTCTACGCGTATACGTTCTCGGCAGTAGTGTCATCAGTCGTAGTACTATGACATATCATTTGCGGGCTAAAATACCACGACTAACAGCGTCACCTTCATGCGGAGAGTTGGGTTTCACCAAAAGCGCGAGGGGAGAAGAAAACATCATGAAGATCAATTACTAAAGTAGTCAAGGACAACTTTGGTGTTTGTCCTCTAGTCACCCAGCGTCTTCTTATCTCTGAGAGACTGCATTGAGCTTACATTAAGATGCAAAAAAAGACATGTAGGTAGAGCAGCTCAGACATGACATCCATTATTCATTTCCCTCTCTTTTACAAGAGCATGCCCGCAGCAGAACCGAACGCCATGATGCCAAACAGCAAAAGCCCGGCTTTTGAAGACGCACCCTGTGTGACACCCACTGCGCTGGCAGCTCCTGTCGAGTCCGCAGCTGAAGTACTTGCACTTCCGCTCTCACTCATCGTTCCAGCCGGAGTCGACTGCGCAGCCGTGCCGCTGCCACTACCACTGCTAGCTGCGTCTGGGTCCGTCGAATTCCTATCAATTTGGTCGAAAGGCGGGCTGCAGATAACAATCTCGACCCTCTTGCTCAAGCATTCTCCTAGGTCCAAGAAGCTCTGACCATCGGTGATCGAGCACGACGCTGTGCAAGGAAACGGACTGCCTGATGCGGTGGAGTCGTTGCTTGAACAGCATGCGTACATGTCCCAGAAAGCATGATCGTTGATGTCAGCGTCGTTGCTGATGACACATCCGCCGTTGCGACCCTCTGGTCGGCCGATAGGATAGCTGGATGGTTGCGCGGATTGTTCAGGAGCGACAGAATTCGAGGCACATCCCACTGCAGGGCCGTAGCTGAATATAGACGGGAACTCTGTAGGTTTGGTGAAAGGGCTGGGCGAGGCGTTTGTGTAGGTGGTGTACGAGTAGTTGTAGGTTGTCGTCGGCGTTGTTGTGGTCATAGACGTCATCTTGAACAGCTGTGTTGAATGTGGTGTGAGTGGAAGGGCCGGCAGGGTCCAGTGTTATTTGAAGAGGCTGAAGGCGTCAGAGGGACCAAAAGCAAAGAAACAGACTTCAGCTATGAAGCGACGAACGAGCTGACGCGTCTGGAGAACCGAGCTATATAATACTAAGGTGGAGAGAAGCGGTGTCTCGAACGCAGGCGGAAGGATACGAGGTGTGACAGGTCATTGATACGAGCTTAGGGGGCCCGGATTTAGAAGGTGAGCGTACCTAGGTAGGCTGCCTTCCTGGTTTCTCCAAATAGTAAGTGAGATCATCGAGGTCTGCAGAGCACTTGAACTTTCCGATACCGAGGCGGATGCAGAAGTTTGAAGATCTTCCAGATAGCGTTCGGCGCGCAGCAAACAAACAAGTGACGTGAATGAATGTGCATGGGGGGAGGCCAGTGAGCGCTTGGATGGATGCGGGGCTGGCTGGCTTAGCGTAGCGGCTTGAGCTCTCCGCTAGCTCCCATTGGTCGCCTGCTTCCAGCACCAAATATGCCTTCTCCAACTTTACGAGACTTGTAATTGTAAACCAGTCTCGATAGCACACTTTAGAGCCAAATGCTTACGCAGCTTAGAAAAGTACAATGATCTCCAGACGGTTTCCAAATCCGATCAAGATCAATGAGAGCCCATGAAGCACAGCGTAAACTTTTTGTTTGTTTCACTGTTCTTATGGAAAAGGAAGGGCTTACACAAGAAACAACGAAGCAATAGGTAAATGTTTTGAACGATTGAATTCTCATCTTGGTATCATAGCTGCTATGCAGAATATAGCACATTAACATCATACTAACATCATCACACTCATGCGCTTCCCATAAAGCACCATCTATGCCTTCTCGTCAATAGAGTGGTGAACACCAACAGTGCGGTCTCCGTGCACACTGCTCCTCCTCATGGTTGGGTCCTTATCGTAGTCCTGGTCAAGCTGGTTCATCTCGTCCTCAGTGTCGTTGAGGTGGTGGAACAGAATCCAGATGATGCAACCAGCAATGAACGACGAAACAGCAAGACCAGCAAACATCCACTGGATCTTGGGGTCGACAACGAGCGGGTTGAGTGCCTCAGAAATAGCAGATCCGAAAGCGTTGGTAAGGAGGTACATGGACTGAACGAACGACTTCATGCTGGGCGGGGCTTTGGTGTATGCGTACTCGAGACCAGTGACAGATGCGAAGATCTCAGAGAGACCGATGAGCATGTAAGCACCAGTTTGAGCGGCAATGTGAATGTTGTTTCCCTGGTGAACGCCATCGACGAGATCAGCGTCACACGCACCGGGATGCGCGTAGCAAGGCCCGGATTGGTAGATGTAGTATTGGATGACGCAAGCGTAAACCATGGCGAAAGAAGCGATCCAGAATCCGGCTACGATACGGTTGATCGGAGGGAACGGAATCTTGTGCTTGCGGAGCGTGGGCATGAGCCACTGGTCAACAATGGGCAAGAAAACGATAATGGCGATGGGATCGAAGTTCTGCATCAGGTCGTTGGGAATACCGTGGCCACGCATTTGACCGGCCTGAGTGACGAAGTTGTTGGAGAAGTTGCCGTAAACAACCCAGTAGATGGGGTAGAAAGCGAAGACCTGGCAAGCGATGAGAGCACGCTTAACTTCATCGACAAAGTGGTCGTCCCAGTTGAGAACCTTGGTCTTGCCCATGCCGGCCTGGTAGGAAGGCTTAGCAGCGTCCATCTTGCGGTTCTTGATCATCAGCCAGATAACGCGGAAAGCATCAGTAATGATGGATCCCTGAGGAGGTCGGACAACGTAGACCTTGCGACCGAGGACGAGGACGAGCAGTCCAACGAAGAAGACGCAGAGGCAAAGCAGGTAAGCGGACCAGAAATCAACGTCACGCTCCATGTAGGGGGTGGCGAGTAGAGACAGAGATCCGGCGTTGATGCACCAGTAGAAGATCATGTAAATCCTCTGGATAGTAATCGCAGGATCAATAATTACTTTCTCGCCAGTCTTGTCGTCATGGCCAATGACCATCTGCCTTCTCTTGTATTGGTCGGCAATCAAGGGAGCGACGTTGGACTTGATACCACCAGTTCCAAGACCAATGACAATGATGGCAACGATGAAACCACCGAGTCCAGCGCCGTGGTCGAGAGCAGCCGGGATAGATGTGCAGGTAAGGATGATAAGACCGACGATGTAGACACAGCAGAAGATGACAATGGTGTTGTACTTTCCAAGGTATTGATCGGCAATGATGGCACCGAGAATGGGAGTGACGTAGCACCAGAACTGGAAGAAGGTGGAGAGACCAGTGGCTCCCTGGTGGCCCATACCGAGCGCACCACGACCTTCTGAACCGTCACGAGGACGCGAGATGTAGTTTTGGAAGATACCGGAAGCACCGTAGTAGGTGAAACGCTCACAGAGCTCGACGATGGCGACCAAGAAAGCACTCTTGGGAAGAGGCTCTCCGACCTTGCGGAGGGTCTTCAATTCCTCAGCGGTAGGCCTGATACCGCCGATGCCGTCGTCCTCTTGGACAAAGGAAGCACCATCAGATCCGGAGCCGGTAGTCAGCGCACCGGGCTTCTCGAGGGAAACATGGGCGCCGGCGACGTTGGAGTCGTTGATGGTAGCACCGTAGAGATGAGGGTGGTGGTCAGCGACCTCTTGACCGTGCTGGAGTGCCTCAGCGCTGTTAAAGTTGTCAGCAAGCTGTCGTAGTCCCGACAGACCCGAGTACAAAAGGGCCGAGGGGCAGGTATATAACATACGCAGTAGTCTCATGGGCGGTAGCCATGGCTTCAAAGCTCAATTGCAACCAAAGACAGAGTCAATGGAAAGGCAGCCCAGAGTGAGTGTAACCTGAGGTAGAAGAGAAGGTCCGGTAACACCTGGAGTCTTAATAGAAGAACGAAGACACCTCCATTATTTAACCCACCCCCTCGTTGAGCACGCGCGAAATCCACCTGCCAGTCACGTATCCAATGGCTCCGACGTTCGCCTCTGTCGCTCAAGGGCTGTGGAACCAAGCACGCACAAGCACTCTCGCCATGACCGATGTAACGTCTTGATAGCTCTGCTTCTAACCAGATAAGCGTAGTCGTCCGGCACAAGGCCTGTCGAAGCCTTCCCTTGGCGGCTTAGTCGCGCCATTGCCCGCTCGGCGTGCAGCTAACCGATTCGCCCCCAAGCCGGAACAGCTGCAAGCACCTGCCAAACGCGGCGATTGCACGCGGCGATCTTACGTTGGTGTTTTCGACAAAGTAGTTGGTTACCACACTCTATCACGCCGTGCCGAGCTGCCGGGCCCTGACCACCGTGAATGCGTGAGTTGTGGTTCGCCCGTTTGCTGCGGCGTTGGACGACCCCAGCACCATCAATGCTCGTATAAAAAACCGCACACGTAACTTTAGCTGCAGTCATGCTAACCGTGCCGCCACAGAGATAGGATGGCATCGGCAATCCTGCAACCAAATAGCCAACGTATTCTATTTGCAATCCAGCTCTGACCGGTCCATAATCTTTTCAAGTCTCCAGCCTTCCAGACACTCATCTGGAAAATTTGCCTGGCCGACCCACCCCGATTGCGGAAAGTAGAAATAGTTCAGACAGTCTCTCCGGGTTCAGGGACCAGGACCGCCGAATCTAACGACCTCGGTTTCTTTCCAAACAGTCCCGAATACACACTAGTTCGGGCGACGCCGAGAGGGAGACAGAGAGATAAGCTTCTGACCCGCAGTGGAGCTGTTCACGGTCGTCTCGCCTAGACACGCTCGATTGGGGATTCAAGCCACGACATGGCCAATGAGTCTGCGAGGATCTCCGCATCGCGCGCTTATGGGCTGCTTAGTGGGGAATTTAAGCGGTGGTTGGGTTTTCGATGGTGGTGGACCATCTTTGCTTGGTAACGGTGACCGAGGATCAGGCGAGAGATGAGCGTAAGACGGGGGACATTGCAATCCGACATTGTATATCGCAAGTCTCTTGTCGTGGTAATGACAACCGCGTGTTGCAGGCCATGGCCTTCATGCACATCACGTCCTTCTCCGCTGTAAATGTTACTCCGCCTCCGTCACGACATGCAATTTCCGCCATAAGCACGGCTAAGCTGCAGCGCCCAGACACGGAAGGCGCGGTCAAGCTTTCTTACCGACACACATTTACCTGTCAGCGGCGCAGTGGCGCGCCTGAACGTCGGGTCGCGTACATGTTCCTTATATAAGCGTACAATCCCCGCGTTAATCCCGGCCCTGCCCTTGGTTATGCGTGGTGCTGGGTGCTGTGTGCCTGTCCCCAATGCTTCCAGAAGGCCACGCCTGCAGGTGCGCGGCGGTAATGGAAGATAGTGACCCACGGCCCAACCCACAGATCTGGAAGCTCGTTGTCCTGGTGCCCACATGAGCTCCATATTATAAACTTGGTATATGCTTGAAGCCCTTCGTGTCGCAGGGCGTGAGTGTGAAGATGTTGCCCACTTGGGCAAACTACCCACACGAGCGTTCCACTCCGTCAGCACAGGGCACTCGAGACACGCGACTATTTCACCCAGTGGCAGCTAGTGCTGTGTTGGAGAGGTTGGTGTAAACGGTCGAGAGATAAGGATACGAAACATGAGTCACGTTTCGCCATCACTTCTTCATTATGTTCAGCTACCTTCTATTCCTCCAATGCATTACAATGCCGTCCATGAAGATTCCATTCTCTACCCGCCATGCATAATTAGCGACCATGATGTCGCCCTAGCCTTTTGATACAAGGGGCCTCCCAAACAGAAGAAACATTGACACATACAAGCGTCGGGGTACTGTAACGAAACAAATAATACACGCAGTGCCAGTGGAAGGGAAAAGAGCAATTGCTTATGAAGAAGGCGCAATGGGACCGGTAGTATTGGGGTCGCAGCATTGCTTTCCTCCACCGCAGCTGTCGGGGCATTCTAGCAGACAAGCATCAGGGCCGCCCTTTACGCTGGGGTTCTTGCTGACGCGACCGCCATCTTCCGCGCCGCTGTCGTCAGAGCCATGGGCTGAATGGTCGTGGCTGGCGTCGAGGCAGAACTCAGGCTGGATGGTAGAAGAGTGAATGCCATACTGGTGGAGGCATTCGCGGATTTGGCGTGCGAGGTCCATGTAACGTGCCGAGCCCTCACCCTTGAAGTCAAAGTCGACCTGAACGTGCAGCGATGCAATAAGCTTCGTGTCTGACAGCTGCCAGACGTGGAGATGGTGGCAAGAGACGATGCCGGTAAGGTCGGTAATGTCCTCAGTGATGTCGTCGATGGAAAGGTTCTCCGGAACGGCTTGCAGAAGGATACGAGAAGCAGCCTTGCACAGGGGCAGAGCAGACAGAAGGATGATGACGGTGATGAGCAGAGACACAGCGGGATCAGCATACATCCTCCAGGAGAAGTCGGTGAGCCAGATGAACAGAGCAGTGCCAATGACACCAATGTTGCCAAGAGCATCGCCCATGACGTGTAGGAAGACACCACGCATGTTGAGATCTGCGTGAGAATGACCGTGGCCACCTGCGGATGACTCTTTCTTGGGCTGGTTGTGGTTGTGGCCCTTGTGCTGATCCTTCTTGTTGGTCTTGCCATTTCCGTGAGAGTGGTCGTGTGAGCCGTGGCTCTTGGACTTGGATAGAAGCGAAGTCTGCTCAGTGGGCTCGTCGT
Organism: Alternaria postmessia; assembly: GCF_024291825.1. Taxonomy (NCBI): domain Eukaryota; kingdom Fungi; phylum Ascomycota; class Dothideomycetes; order Pleosporales; family Pleosporaceae; genus Alternaria; species Alternaria postmessia. The sequence continues at coordinate 440,088 of NW_026260090.1, read as the reverse complement.
CATCTATGACATTATTGTCCTCGTCGTCAGCCTCGTCGTCGTGCGCGCGCGAAGACTCGATAATGCTGTTCCTGAAGGACGAAGGGTGTACGTAGATCTCGTCGATGGTGGCATAGTTGCGCGAGTGCGATCGGCTGTGGCGTTTGTTCTTCTTTCCAGGAGTAGACGAGCGGCGTGTGTCTGCGTCGGATGTGAATGACACACCGTTGGACTTGGTGGGTGTTTGGGTGAGGTTTGACGGGAAGCCGACGCGGTTCTGGGGCAGCACATCCGCGATGTTACCGCTCTCATCTGCGACGGCATGGTCATGCGCGTCTACACCATGAGAGTGACCCTCCTCAGCGTGTGAGTGCGCGTCATGTCCGTGGGAATGGCCGCCGTGGCCGTGGCCGTGATCGTGGAAGAGGAAGAGACCGATGATGTTGGATGCGAGACCGCAAGAACCGACGATAAGAATGACGACGGGGTGCGAAACATCCTGTGGCTCAACGAATCGCTGGATGGCTTCGAGGAAAATAGAGAGACAAAGCGCGACTAGAAAGACTCCGTTGATCAGAGCACCTAGAGTCTCCGCACGTTGCCACTGCTCCTAGTTAGCAGAGCCGTCGCGCACAAGCAATGGGCCCACTCACTCCGTATGTGTATGTCTTTGAGTTTGTCTTCTGGCTAGCCACCTTGACTGCCCACAAGCCGACAAGGAGCGAGATGACATCGTTCAACTGCGCGAGGGGTCAGCATGTGCCTCCGCATTATACGTCGAGCCAGATATACGCACCATGTGGAACGAGTCGGCAACCAGCGCCAAAGAGTGCACCGTATATCCGGCAATCAGCTCGACGAAGAAGAAAGCCGTGTCGATGGCGAGCAGTATCATGATGCGCGTGGATTTGGAGAGCCCCATGTTGGCGGTATCGGAGCGTCCTTCGCGCTGCACTGGGGTAATGGGTTGACGGCGCGAGGGGTGCGATCGAGGCTTCGGGGCCTTATGTACGACGGCGGAAGTGGGTAGGGGGCAATGTCGTGTTGGGGAGTTGGAGAAAAAGGGTTGGGCTCACGGTTCGCAAGGTTGTCGCGTAGGAGAATTAAGAAGCGGAGTGGCGCTATTGCGTCAGGCCTCACCCAGTGCAGACGTACAAACTAGCCATGTTTGCGACTAACGGCCCGTATCGACATGCAATACTTGAGCAGTAACACGCACCCAAAACAACTTTAACCGCCTCACATTGGCAAACTCTCCCTTGTTTCCGCGTATCTGTAGCACGTCCACTGCGCGCTGCTCTCAGTGCGACAGCCGCGTACCGAGGTTCATAGCTAAACGCTGCCAATATATCCACAGATACTGGCAAACCTTTCCAAAGCCTTGCCCCGCAGAGTTGCTATGGTTTGCTCCTGTAGCGCGTGCCGCTATGCCGCAGTTCCACAGTGCCACAACTTGAACAGTGAACTCGGCTAGTTGCGAAGGGTCTGAGTTGGGCCCACCGCAAACGATGACATACCGTTGGCGACGTGCCTACTTGAGACATGTTCCAGCCTTGATGATACTCGTCCAACTCGCACATGACTAGTTCTGCACTTGTGCCTGTGGCGGGTGCGCTGACTAAACACATCTGCGCCATAGTGTAGCATGTGAATCAGCATTCGTCTCTACAAAGACGCCCATACGTACTACTCGTTACCAAAGTACGTCTTCTCGATGTCTACCCCAACAACCACCGCGAATGTCCCCAACAGCAAACACATCATCAAAACCATGACGAGCCCTACCTCCCACCCTCCTGCCATGGCCTTCCCTCTCACAAGCGCCCTCTGTAGCCGCCAAAACCTGATTGCCCCTACTAACACCACGACAATAGCCATGCAGATCAAGGTTGCTGCAAGCGGTTTCCCGACCTTGTAGAAACCAAAGTGCGGGTTAGGCGTAGCCGAATGCTGTAAGTGGAAGAGCTGAGCGGTCAAAACTCCTGTCATGACAAGGATAAGGGAGGTACGGAGGTAGCCTAGGAAAGTGCGTTCGAGTGCTGAGCGCCTCATTAGCTGCCGAAACATCCAAGAGTGGACAGGGAAGGGGATATACCCAAATGATCTCTGTGCGCTCCTTCGTCGATGCTCAGGCTAACGTGTGCAGCCCAAAGTTTGACAACTGGGTCATACCACCGCTCCGTCCTTGCTACTTCGTCTCTACCAGGTCCTTCCTGATACACATTGACCTGTGCACTTGTTATGCTGATGTCAGAAGCATGGCGCCTGAGATCCTCTCTTGAGTCATTTGTCGAGCTGCGCAGCAACGCATTGCGCGATCGTATACTGTTGAGACTAGGTATCGCACGCGGTTCATTCAGTGTAGTAGTTCTTTCGCGACGTACGGGTCCCAACTCCTGCGAGTAGCGCTGTCGCTCGTAGCGCACTGCAACTTCTGAGTCAGGATGTGGTTCTGCATGGGCGCGATCGTGGAGAGCTGCCGCAGGTAGGCCAAGTGGTGATACAGCGCGAGGTGGTGCTGGAACGCTCATGGATCCGGTCTGCATGCGTGACACGAGAGTAGTAGTGTGGAGCTTAGGAACATAAGACCAGTCATGGTAGCAACCACGTAGAACGCATGCGATGCTATCTGATAACACTTTCTTCGGAAAAGAGCGGGAGCGGAGTTATTGCTACCTAGGGGAGTGAATCGAATGGGCAGGAAGCTTGGGGTTGTGGGGATGCGTCGGCACGTCGGCCGGACCATCGCGCATGCTCTTGAAGGTTGAAACCGCTTGCTATATGGTAAATTCCAGGAACATCGATGGTGGACAGTTATTAGAATTACGTCTCTAGCTACAGCAATACCTCGTTATCGTTACATCGTCTTTGCGCCAAGAACTGCATTACACAAGAGCGAGCCCGCCTACCACCACGACAGCAGCGACGTACACCTGCTCCATAACCCCATGTGTCGCTCTTGTCGCAGCACCACTCGAAGTGCTCGAAGGAGCAGCATCTGTGCTCGATGGCGCTGAGGTACTCGTGGAAGAAGAAGAAGCCGTAGAAGTAGGAGCACTCGCCGATCCAATCTCATCAACATCGTCTGGCGCATCGTACAATTCATTCCCATCACTCGCCATAGTCCATCCCAACGCAGTACCATCACTGCTCACAGCTTTTCCACGTACAAAGCTCTCCAACTGTGCGTCGGAAAGGTCGATTGTTGTCTCAAATCCTGTCCTCCTTGCCACAGTGACATTGGTCCAGGTACGTGAATCGCTCGCATTGGCCGTGCATACAACCCAACTTTCGACCTCAGTAGCCCCGTTCCAAGAGAAGAACGCCGTGTTTCCGTCTTGATCCCAGTGCACATCCGGCTTGGTGGATGGGTTTCCCTCCCATTGCTGGCGATACGCGCGGTATGCGTTTACAACGTTACTTTTGCCAAACTGTACGTCAAGAAGGATGTTGCCTTGGTGGTCCAACTCAGTGAAGAAGGGCTGGCTGCCGAAGCCAAGCATGAAGTTTGTGGTTCCGTTAGAAGGGTCGATGGCTTGCAAGCTGCCTTCGAATGTTGCAAAGGTCTTGCCTTGGTTGGCGAATTCAGTAATAAGTTTGACGGTCTTTTCGTTCTGATTGACATCGAGCAAGAGACCTCGCGAATAGCCAATCGTCTCGGTGGGTCCATTGTCAAAAATCGTCATGCGAGTTTGGTTGTCGTTGAGCCAGCGAGCATCGTGTTGGAAAGCGAAGTTGGCTGCCGGGTCAACGTCAAAGTCTGATTGTTTACCTTGAAGGCGCCAGATGATGCTTCCGTCTTGTCCAGATATCTTGTATATGGCATCCATGACGCGTGCTGAGACTAGGTAATCACCGTTGCTGTCCTTCTCGACGGAGTTTATATGGAAGTAATCCCACGGCGCTTCTTCGGATTGACCAACCTCAGACGGGAGAGAGTTGTACGACTCGTTGATTCCAACATGAGTACTGGCATTCCACTCAAAAATAAGCTCTCCAGTCTCGATGTTGATTTCCTGGAAAGTATTCTCGAACAGCCAACCATTCTCGATACCTCCGGATGCAGTCAAATCCCATGGAATGCCATGGTAGATCAAGACAAGCGCGGTATCGTCAGCAGTGATGTCGAACTCGTGGATATCGCCCATTTCATCTCCGAAACGGTTGACCTGAAAGTGCGCTATCTCGTCATAGCTTTGGTTGAGGATATGATATGAACCTCGTCCGTAGCCGTTCAGTAACTCTCCAGACCAGAGTGTAAGTACAGGCTCGCCCTTGTATGTCTGCGTCTTGAAATCGAAAGGTTCGCTGTAGTTGCCGGTCCATACAAGTGACCCCATGCGATCATCTGAGAATTCTGGTCACACGAATTAGTATATGAATTCAGCGTTACACGATCGACCTGGCGCGACTGAAATGCATGGCTTACACGTAAAATCTAATTAACTCCCTGGAGAAAAGAGAAACATACCAAATATTGCTGGCCAATTCTGCCCACTCGTAGGCAGACCATTGATCCCCAGGAACACAAGTCCGCTCTGCAACGCTGTTCCATTTCGATTGATCTGCATCTGCGGTGGCTTCACATTCGTGTTCGACATGTAAGTTTGGTACGGCGTGCCACTCGGATCAGAAGCTCCATAGCTGTCGAAGTCATAGCTAACAGAATCCTGTGCAGTAACAAAGGGCAGTAACAGAGACGACAGCTTCAGCAGTGACAGGCTAGCTTGGGTAGCGACTGAGTGGGCGCTGTGCATCATGACGGCGCATACGTAACGATCGATTAGAACCAGATGAGAGCGAGGAAAAACCAGCAATTAGGGTATCGAGAGCACAAAGAAAAGTACAAGCAGGCTGAGAGCAGGAAGGAAACACAAGTACCGAAAGGCGGCAGCCCATGATGTACCCCGGTAAGGGTGCGGCTTGTTGGATTCCCAGCTCATCTCCTCAATCCGGTCTGTCGATTGCTTACACTTGGCCCGGATAAGCAGACAAGCCACGCTTACTAGGCCTAAGACGCGTTCTTGGGCGCCCGGACAGGTCATGGGGGATGCGATCTTCTAGATGCAGCTTGTAGACAGCTGCAGGGTGTGGGGCCGCGCATTGACATAGTACCAGATTTTCCCATCCTACAAACCCTCCATTACACGAGCAGTAATGCTGGCAATTTGTTAATCACGTCCATACAGCAGATTTCCAGAGAACAGACGTAAGCTGGATAGCTTTATTGTGACGCGAGATAGACAACAAACGGGACTTCGGGAGTTAGGCGTGCCAGCGGCTCACGCTGCTAGTACGGCTGATTGTGCCGTACGCCACATATCAATGGCGGTTGGTGCGTCAATCATACTGGGAATATGATTCGTACGTTACCGCCACAGTCTTTCACTCTCGCTTATCGGTTTCCCTGTTTAATGAAAGATTAGTGATGGCTAGAACGGCATCATATCTCCACGCACGTGAGACAATTTCTTAACACGGCAAGCATATTGTGACGCCGCGTCACAATGAATTTATCTGGGTCAGAATAGCGTTTTGACCTCTTGGTCTGCTATGCAGACTGACTCTATTTGCTCATGAACTTGCTCGCAATGTTGAGCGCGCTGCCGAGAGCGCCTCCAGAGTTACCACCGCCGCTTCCACCGCTGCCTCCGCCCATCTGCGATTTCAGATAGAACTTGAGAGCCATCTGTGCAGCCTGAGCAATGGCATCTTGCTTAGTAGCAGCCGGGTCCTAAGTATGTCAGTAAAACACTCAAATGTGTAAGGTACGCTTAAGACCTACAGTCTTGCCCTCGCTTTGCTGCTTGTCGAACAGCTGGGCTGCCTGACCCATGGCCATCCCGATGAACTTGTTCTGTCCACCCTTGGCATCCTCGTTACTGCCGTTGTTGAACATCTTCATGGCTTGCATAGCCGCCGCAGCGCCGACGTTGTTTGAGCTGGCTTGCTCGTTACCGCCGTGGCCACCACCGCCGTAGAATTTCTCGTGCTGCTTGACTGCATCGTCTTCATCTACATCCTCATCCTTGAGCTTGTCCTTCTTGCCGGACAGCATACCGAGGACGTTGCTAAACAGATCGTTGTCGCCGCTGTTTCCAGACTCGCTCGAAGCATGCTGGGCCGCACCTGAGAAATCGTCCGAGGCACCACCATAGCCACCACCACCGCCGTAGGATGTGCCCGAAGAGTGTTGACCTCCGTGGCTACCTGATCCGCCGTACCCTCCAGTGTTGCCTCCATAGCTGCTACCTCCGGATGGGCGGTCATTATAGTCGTCACCACCTGAGTAGCCCCCACTGGGACGGGACTCATGGCGCCTGTCGTCACCGTAGCCACCGCTCGGGCGGTCGTTGTAGTTGTCGCCACCGCCTGAGTAACCTCCGCTTGGACGAGACTCTTGACGTCTGTCGTCGCCGTAGCCTCCGCCTCCAGAGTAGCCTCCGCTGGGACGGTCGTTGTCGTATCCTCCACCCTCGTGTCGTCGTCCACCATGGTCTTCGCGTCTCTCATCACCCAACGCTGGACCACCGTAGCCGCCCTCCTGCGGTCTTCCATATTCTTCTCTGCGCTCACCACCACCACCGTAACCGCCAGAGGAGCCATAACCTCCTCCTCCGCCTCTCCTCTCTTCGTCACCTAGAGCAGGCCCACCAAAGCCACCTTCCTGGGGTCGGCCGTATTCTTCGCGGCGGTCGTCTCCACGACCACCATAGCCAGACTGCTGGCCGTACTCGCGGCGATCGTCGTTGTATGACATGTTGAAGGTCTTGAAGTCTGCTTTCTTGTTAGCGATGCCAGAATGGAGAACGGTTGACTGCTGATGCTCCCACGTCTCTTAAGCTTGCTCGGAGCTATGCGACGCGAACATGCAAGTAGAGAAGGTTGTAGGTCATTGATGAACACAGGAGAGCAATGACTTACAAAACGTTGAAGAAGTGAGGGTTGTATATGGATTGAGGGTTGGCAAAGTTTGAATGTGCAGATGTGTGTTGAGGAGGATGTCAGGTACCCAAGTGGCAGCTATAGCTCTTGTCGGCCTTGGAAGTTGCTTGCCCCTCCAACCAAGGCGCTGCCCCTCACTACTGACGTACAGCACCCACTACGCGGCAAGCTTCCCTGTCATGATTCGCGCTAGTGTTACAGCAACATGCACATCACGTCACGTCGGACAATTCAACGATTAGCGGTCAGCGTCGTCAGGGTGCGATTCATGTCTGCTGCTACAAATATAGTATCAATGCAATGTTCGCTGCATTGTGATGTCGGAAGAGAGCTTGGATCCATGACGTGACATTCACAACCAACCAACCTCATCCTATCCCATCGACCTTTAGTAGTCATCGCTCCTCCTGTTCGAACCCCCATACCCAGAACTCTCGCGGTCATTGGAGCCATAGCTGTCCTCGTTCCGGCGTTCAGAACTTCCGTACGAATCATTGTCGTCACGACCCGAAGAGCCACCATACCCAGAAGAAGTGTTTCCTGAGCCATAAGTCTTGTTGCTTGAGCCGAAGTCATCGTCGTTGGTTTTGCGGTTAGAGGAGCTGTACGAGTCGTCGTTGTCACGGTTCGATGAGCCGTAGCTTGACTGGTTCTTGCTTCCATACGAGTCATCATCATCCTTACGGTCTGATGAACCGTAGCTTGATTGATTCTTGCTACCGTACGAGTCTTCGTTGTCATTGCGGTTCGAGGAGCCGTAGCTGGACTGCTTGTTGCTTCCGTAAGAGTCCTCGTTGTCGTTTCGGTTCGAAGAGCCGTAGCTGGATTGCTTGTTGCTGCCGTATGAGTCCTCGTCGTTGTCATTACGGTTTGATGATCCATAGCCCGAAGACTTGCTCTCTGAACCATAGGTGTTATCGTTGTCATTACGACCCGATGAGCCATAGCTTGACTGTTTGTTGCTACTGTACGAATCGTCGTCGTCATTGCGCTTCGATGAGCCGAACTCGGAGGTCTTGTTGCCAGAACCATACGAGTCGTCGTTGCGATCGGAAGAACCATATCCTGATGACTTCTTCTCAGATCCGTAGGTATCCTCGTCATCATTCCTGCGCGTAGAAGATCCGTAGGAAGTGCTGTCGTTGTCATTCGATCCATAGCTGGACGTTTTGTTGCCGTAAGAGGAGTCATCCTGATTGTTTCCATATCCAGAGGACTTAGACCCGTACTCATTGTCGTCACGGTTGCTGCTACCGTAGCCTGAGGTACGGTCCTCGCGATCGTTATCGTTGTAAGACATGGTGATGAGAACTGGTGTTTGTTTGGAAGAATTGAAGATTGAGAATCTATTGTGCAGAAAGAAGTCGGAGCTTGTTGATTGCTGACGATTATGGCAGACATCCTACCTCTTTATGTACGCTCTCTCGGACGCAGACCTACCCCTCTATCACCCCGCAACACCAAAAGCAGGTTTGGTGTTGGTTCTGCCGTCTTTGCTCCATTGCTATCGCTGCGACCCCTGTGAAGCTGAGCCGTGAGCTAAGGACCGCTCTAGATCTCGGCAAAGTCCGAATGCGCAATGGTTCCGCAGCAACTCATCACCAAAAACGTCATGGTAAACATCTGAGTCTCCATCGTGGCACCGCAAAGCCACCGCACAGATATGACCGAGCAACGTACTAGACTTTCGGTGTGGCCTTTCGTAGCGCAGAACAACCTTTGCAGCTACATTAGCACGACCGCGAGCGCGCCGAAGCTGGATTTGCGGGATTAATGTAGTGGCTGAGCATGATGTACTGTGTCCGGACGTATCTGGTGTGTTGGAGGGGTAGATTCCAGATGGGCGAATAGAGCGAGAACGATCGGACACGGGATGGCCGACGGGTGGGACATCAAGCACGCAAGCGACATGGGTTGCGAACTTCATGTATGAAGGATGAGTATTCCAGCGGTTCCGGAGATGCTCAAATGAAGAGAAGCTAGTGACAATGCAGAAGAGATGAATGGTGGTTGACAAATTACCTAGGTATGTATGGTCGCGCTAATTTGGTAGTTACACGCCGGTCCTTGCACGTAAGAGATCATCCAGAGTTGAACGAACGCAACCACGGATGATCAGAGTTAGCTTCTAAACAACCAATGTTGTGAGTTATCTCGCAGGTGCGCGATGCCCATAATGGTTTCGTTCTGAACCCTCAGCCTTTCGAGCGTTAACATCAGCTCCGGCGCCTACCATCCTCGCCATCTTGACCAAGACATTCATCCTACCACAAGTCCAGTATGTGTCCGGCTCTGCCATCTTCATATCTCTTGGCGTGCATATCTGGTACGGATGTACTTCATTAAGCCACTACAGTTAGTCCGGTTGCACGATAACTTTGATCCGTCCTTTGGCGTCTTATCTATTCTAGGTCAACGAACGTAACGGATTAAGCGGTACAGAGCTTTGGTGTCGTTGATCATCTGGATGGTTCTGTGCGGGGTGGTGAGAGCAAACAAGACTTCAAAGATGATGATGGCGATGAACGCCACTGAGGTTCAAACGTGATGTACACTTACAGTTGTAGAACGCATACCTTCACCACTTGCTGTAAACGAAGTATTCGCTGTATTGTGTTGCCAAGATAGAATTAGAGTACCTCTGAGCTACTTGCCCTGTGTAGAGACTCATTTCTCCTGTTACACTATTCTCTACAGTTCTCAACTAAGGCGTTAGGCATAGTCTCTTGTAGTCCACTGATAGCACACTTGAACTTTCCTACGATTGTCAGTTGACCGAGAGCTTCAGCAATCGAAAGCGCTGTCCTGCCATCTTCTGTGAGGGTAGATACATCGGCATCCCAATCGATAAGGATATCAACAATGCTCTCGTGGTCGTTCTCGAATGCCACAATCATATGTGTCCAATCGTCCGAAGTCCGTACATTACCTAGGTAATATCACAACCACACCCCTTGAGTCTCTTCACTATGTCCAGGTTTCCACCACGACAAGCCCGGTAGAATGGAGTAGCCCCAGAAGTTGAAGGAATATGTAGGTCAGCTCCATGCTCTAGCAGCGTCTCCAGTCCCTCGAATGCACAGTAATCAGCAGCGAAATGTATTGGAGGCTCTCGGAAAGTGCCGTTCAGAAACTTAGCGCACAGGTGAGGAGTTGCACAGCTACCTCTCTTACGGTCACCCAATACTGCACCCAAGGACTGGTATCGCATTTGCGATCCTAGCTTCCAGCAGCTTTGAGGTACTAGAGTCTTCAAACGACCACAAGGACATTTTCAGCTGAAAAAAGAATTAATTCAAACTACCTAGGTACGTACGTCCTTCTCATTTGCAAAGACCATCACACATCCTTCAGTACCTTTCCGCAGGCAGCACCTCTTCGTTTACTTCGTTTCTCTCTTCAAACGCCTCCACCAACCCCTTTGCTTCCCCCAAATCCTCGATAAGTATGCTGACATTTTGTTTCGCCATTAGCAGAAGAGCGTCAAGTTCCTTCTTCTTAAGAGGGCCCTGTGCTGCTCTTCCAAACAGCTGAGTCTGGGCCACATAATCTCCTGGCTTATGAGAGTGCAGCAACTCATCCTCTCGAATAGTAGCATCTGAGCCACGTGAGAACATGTGAGCAAGCCGACCACGACATGCTTTGCGTCTCCTCTGGATATCGTTAAGTGTGCGCCACACCTCTCATTCGCGCTCCCAACATCCAGCCAGAACCTTGTTGCTGAAGTCTACTATGCGCTTGAGTTCTATAACCTCTTCCTGCAGGCTGAGATTCTGTACATCGAGTTCCCTGACCTGGAGGTGCTTGTTCTCCAGATTTGTGCTAAGTTCTGGAATGAGGTCTTCTTCTACGCCAACGATGCGATCTTGGAGACCGTAAACCGCAGTGTGTAGCTTTTGGACAAGACGCACGTCTAATGGGATCGCCGACATGGCATTGCTGCGTGGTACAAGATTGGGAAATGGTGGAGGATATGGAGGAGCCGAATCGTAGATGACATCGTAGTGGAGGGCGAGTTCGGACGGTGTCAGTAGAGAACAGAGAAAGGCGAAGACATGCTCTGGCACACGATCAGGGGGTGACGGTGGGCGATGATAGGGATCATGATTGGAGTCGTCACTAGAGCCCGATGACGAAGAATAGTAACCTGGTGGTACACCATTAGTTAGCTGAGGTGGACTCTCTTCATTACCTCCGCGTAGTGGCCAGTCGGAGTGCGGGGGAGAACAATAGAGAGCGCTACTTGAATTCGAACGATTGTGATATCCAGCATTCACGCCATTAGGCAGTGACTGTTCCTCCTGTTGTTCCTCGAGTTGTCTAAACTTTTCCAGTGACAACGACCGGTCCGCCTGTCCAGACTGAAGACGGTCATGAAACTCACTCCCAGCACTTGGGTGGCTGAAATTTGGAACAAGACCAGCGTCCTTCATAGTAACAGGGTAAGAGTTCTTGTCAAAAAGCTTTTGATCAGCAGAGGTGAGACTACGTTCAATTCTTTCTCTGACTCTTGCTCTCATGACTGGATCGACGGCTTCATTGCGTATGATACTGTTGAGCGCTGAGTTCCATGTTAGCCGTTCAGGCTGCTCGCTTCCGGTTGACAATCGGATTTCTAGTCTTCTCGAGGCATTTCCTTCAGCCTTTTTCTGTGAACAATCTGATTGAGTTGGTGTGGAAGAGAAATCAGCCTGCGGTACCGAATCAATATCAGTCTCAGGGGCATCCGTCAGGTGCGGTGGGGCATCAGGTGTGAATATCGTCGGTAGGATGCATGCTGAGTCAGGTACATCCACAGTGGCCTCTTTGCTGCCATCAGCGTATACGGAATTATCCAAAGGGAAGTCCATGAAGCCATCCCATTCCCTAGTGCCAGGGGTGATCGGTCCCCTTGGTGGAGATGGGGGTCTTGGGGAAGACGGAGTCCGCATTAGAACTTGTGCCCGTGGAGCTGCAAGACTCCTGCTGCGTTCTTTCCACCGCCGCAAGTTCTCAGCGTTTTGTTTGGCCGTCAAATACTCACTCGGCACGGGTCTCGGATACTCTCTTTGCTCTATCTCATGAACCTTATTCCGCTCTTCCCACTGTCTTAGATTTTCTGCGTTCTGTGACGCGGTTAAGTATTCACTTGGCACAGGCCTTGAACGTGGCTTCTGCTCACGCTGCGTCTTTGGACGCCTTATTGGGGCTCTGTGCACCTCCTGTCTAAGCTCTCCTCCCAGTGGGCCAGCGCAAATCGGCTCTACATCAGAGGCCAGCATGATGCTGTTGAAGAAAAGCTGCTCCCGTGGGTAAATGTGACCCCTGTATGGACCTCTGTCGATAATCACTGGAAGCTCATCAGGCGAATCACTACTCCTAGGCCCCACACGCCCGTCATCAAGGTCGTTCTCAATCTTGTCGCGTGCCCTTCGCCTCTCCTTCTCACGTCGTTCTTCTAATTGTCTTGGTGTAGGAGATGGTTCATGGATCGTGTAGTAATGAGTAGGGCGTCGAAAGGGGTGTTTGAGCCGCTGGAACGATGGCATCGTTGTAGTTTAGGAGCTGGAAACCAGGTGTCGTAGATGCTAGATGATACAAGAAGGCCAGGATGTGGGAATACAGTCCTCGATCATGGGGATGCATGCGTTGTTTGGCAATCCAATTTGTCCGATTGTGATAAAGGGGCGTTTGTGGATGTGTTGGCTGATGGTACGCTTCAATGACAATCGCAGAATCACGCATGACCATGGTGATGTCCGAACACATTTGTCTGCAGTGGAATTGTGTAAGCAGTCAGGAAGTGATTGCGCGGAGACTGGGACGAGCACGATGGAAGTTATGAGAAAGGACACCGTGTGGTGTTGAAGCCAAGGGGTATTATTGCCGATGGCGTTATAAATATACACTACTTGTATTGGAGTCTCTTCCAGTGAGACACTTGCTGTGAAGCCATGATCGTTGTTCGGGGTATGCAACAATCGTAAATGCGCCAGGGTAAAAGAAGAAACCGCTCCATGGCTATGCAACCGCGAGAATGCAGATGAAACGCCCCCATGCCGTGTAATCGTAAACCATAACGCCGAAGAACCTCAATACCTCTTCTTAGCCTTGGCAGCCATAGCCGCCAACTTCTTCTTTCGTTCCTCCTTCTCACGCTTCAGCCGGTTTTCCTCGGCTAATGCCTCAGCGTCTTCCTTCTTAGCGACCTTGAGGGCTATCTGTTCCTCTTCTTCGACGTCCCAGATACCACCTTCCATGTCGGAGGAAGCATCAGAGGCATAGTCTTCTTCTTCGTCTTCCATGTCACTAAGTTCGTCCCAGTCTGCATAACCATCGTAGCGTCCCTTGGCCGGGTTCGGTTTTGCCTTGACGGCTGGCGTGCCGTTCCGACTTGATGTTGCAGGAGCACTCGCCGGACGGGCTGTTCCTTTGTATCCAACTTCGACAGGCTTCTTGGCCGGCCGGGCTGTGCCTTGGTAGCCAACCTCGGATGGCTTCTTCTTTTCTTTCGAGGGATCGGCTTTCGGGTCTAGGACCCTTGAAGGTAATCCAGCAACAGGCTTCTTGCCCTTTGCCCCAGCACTTGCTTCTGCCTTGAGTGCCAAGCGCTCTTTTCTTGACAAGATCTTGGTTGGCTCGTGCTTGATTGGCGGAGCGATGGGCTTCGTCGCGTCCTTCTCTTTGGCTTTCTGAAGCATAGCGAGATACCCCTTCTTGGGTGCGGCGGACGAGGCTGGTGTTGACGTGGCAGGTGGTGCAGGCTTGGGCGCGGGCGCGGGCACAGGCGCAGTGGCCTTGGGTCTGGCAGCGGGTGCATTTGACGACTGTAGAGGCTTGCGGACGGGTGGATTTGCTGGTTTCGATGATGCTGGAGCAGCGGTTCCACGATATGGGACAGCTGTGGTAGATGCGGATGGAGTAGGTTTTGACGTGGCAGGCGACGAGGTGGCACGCGCCACGCCGTTGGGCTGCGCTGGTCCCCCAACAGCCTCCTTCCTCTGTATCTTGACTTGTCCACTCTCAACCGGCCCCGATGCCTTGCGCTTCAACTGAGGCGGCTGCGATGCGCCATTTGCCCCTCCGCTTGGTCGCGACACTGGCCTAGGGGCTCCGGCAGGCGGGGCTTGCTTGGATACGGTCGCCTGTGTCTTCGCGCTCGGGTCGATTATAGACATGATGTCTTTGAGAGACTAAATGGTGCAGTCAGCATGTGAGAGCCGACGTGGATGGAGTCGCCAAACTCACACTCATAGTGGGCAACTGATAAGCGTTTGACTCAGGGCTACCGGTCGTCGAATCGATTGGAGGACAAGTTGTACATGCTTTCCGGGTAAGAATCTCCGGAGTAACTAGTCGTCAGGGACTGATCGCGCGCGCGGAGACGGAGCGAGGCGCACGGGACCGGTCGAAGATTGAAGAGGGGAGCGGCCAGAGAATGAGCGGTCGGCGGCGGCGCAGACAGGTCGTTTTTATACCTGGGCCTTGCCTAGCCCAGCCACACGTGACAAAGCGGGCGATTTGCGCTAGTCGTCTTGCGGTATAGCGCAAGTAGCGAAATCCCACCAGAAGTCAATATTCGCGGACCTCGAACTTTTTCTTCTGAACGACAACCTACAGCAAGAACTTGTAGCTTCAGTCTCCGGTCCCGACGGTACGCACCACTTTGAATCTGCTTCCAGCAGCGCAATACTGACAAGCGCAGGTTAAATCGATTGAACTCCTGTTCCTACAAATCACCAAACCACAATCACAATGAAGCACCTCGCGGCATACCTCCTCCTCGGCCTTGGTGGCAACACCTCGCCCTCCGCTGCCGACGTCAAGGTAAGTCTCATACCGCGCTGTTCTGCGTCTTTGTCCCAATCTAACGTCGCAACAGGCCGTCCTTGAGTCCGTTGGTATCGAGGCTGACTCCGACCGTCTTGACAAGCTGATCTCCGAGCTTGAGGGCAAGGACATCAACGAGCTCATCGCTTCCGGTTCCGAGAAGCTTGCTTCCGTTCCCTCCGGCGGTGCCGGTGGTGCTGCCGCTTCCGGTGGTGCTGCTGCCGCTGGTGGCTCCGCTGAGGCTGAGGCCGCTCCTGAGGCCGCCAAGGAGGAGGAGAAGGAGGAGTCTGACGAGGACATGGGTTTCGGTCTCTTCGACTAAGCGCATCACCATCGCCAAACAAACACCTTCACCTACCTTTACGAAGTATGATCCGGCCAATCTCTCGACTATCACGAGAATCATGCGCAATGAGAACGATTTGGGGAGTGTCGAGCGTGCACTGCAAGGGGCTTGGAGAAGGATACCGCGGCAATAGTAGAATAGTTGCCTGCTGAGATACCCGGAATGAAGCCATGCACCTCCAAGCACTACAGGCAGTTTACCTGCTTTTTGTGACTGCGCCAAGCCTTTATTATAATAGTGATTTGCTTTGAGTGTGATTCGTAAATTAAAATGAGGTGCTACCGAGAGTGCTGTACTGCCTTTTCCGTAACTGTTACGTCAATTTTTGTGGCAGGCATGTCACTCATGGAGTCTAGAGTAGATGCGACGACTGTAACTCTAGGTATGAGAGGCTAGCATGACCTTCGCCCACTATTGGTGCGACTTGTAGGATATGAAAAAGACTGGAAATGGATCGACTCCAGGTGATGTTATGAATGAGCTCGTTTTCCCCAAGTTGTTCCTAGATACTGCAACCTAATCTAAAGGTGTACGCAAACCTCCACGTTGCATTGTCAGCAAGAGAGTAACGGCACATACCTTCAAAGTACCATTTCCTGTACAGTCTTACAAAGGGTTGACTTGGCAAGAACGAGCTCGTTTGTATGCGAGGACCACTGGAGTTACTAGATGCCTTTTTTGTAGAACGAGGCTTGAACATAGATTGTTTCGATGGTGGGCATCTGTTCCAATATGCTTTCAGACCCCAATTGGTGGTGCTGTATCGTCAATGTTCACTGTGAGTTCTGTCATGGTGGGTGGTGGTGGTGTGTGTGAATGATCGCACCTGTCCAAACCGGCGCTAAGGGGTCTCGCTTAGCGCACAGGGCAGCTACACCCGTGGACCTTTTGAATTTCGCATCGATTCCGTTGACGACCGACAACTACCCTCGCGACCCCAACGAAGTTCTCCCATCAGCTACTTCGACAATCGCAAATATGGCTGACGCTGACTACGACCCCGAGGCCGCAGCTGGTACGCTCTTGCCCCTCCAACGAGCCCTTCCCACACACCCGCACCGCTTCCCTTGGATACGTACACGCACAATGTGACAGGACATGGCTAACGAATCCAACAGCCCTTAAGGCGAAGAGGGCGTTCCGCAAGTTCTCTTACCGCGGCGTTGACCTCGACCAGTACGTCTCCCGACCCCCCGCGACTCTCCGAAAGCGATGGGGGATGTATACAGATGGTGGCGGTATTCTGATCGATATGCAGGCTCCTCGACCTTGGCTCTGAGGAACTCCGCGACCTCGTCCACGCCCGTGCCCGCCGCAGGTTCAACCGTGGTCTCAAGCGCAAGCCCATGGGCCTCATCAAGAAGCTCAGGAAGTCCAAGCGTAGGCAACACTGTCCGCACAGTTGAAGGGAGACAACTAACCCTGAACAGAGGAGGCCAAGCCCAACGAGAAGCCCGACCTCGTCAAGACCCACCTCCGTGACATGATTGTCGTCCCCGAGATGATCGGCAGCGTCATCGGTGTCTACTCCGGAAAGGAGTTCAACCAGGTCGAAATCAAGCCCGAGATGGTCGGCCACTACCTCGCAGAGTTCTCCATCTCATACAGGCCCGTCAAGCACGGAAGGCCGGGTATTGGTGCCACTCACTCTTCCCGTTTCATTCCTCTCAAGTAAACGAACTGGGTTTTGGTTGCATGGGTTCTTTCGTGGGGCGGATATGTACTTGACGACCTAAAATGAATACAGGTGTTAGGTGCATTTACTCTCGATGGCTATGACGAACACAACGATCATGGCGGGCATGAAGATATGGTGTAGATAGCACCACCATTACATTCGAGATACCTCCACACTGCTTCCTCCACTGGGTGATGTGTACTTGTTGTGATCGATGTTGAGCATGCTGGTCGATTGGATTCAATCGCTGCACTACACTGCACTGGACTTCACATGGGACAGTGGACGTCAGATCAAGAGATACGGCAAGTCTACAAGTTGGAGGGCAGCGGTAATCGTATTAGGTATTGTTACACTAGGAAATGCAAGTGACGTGTGCTCTCGCTACCTTCCAAGGCGCATCTCAACCTTTGCAAAGTTATACAGGGCTCGCAGGAAGACCTGATAATTAACGCCCTTGTTGTCTGGCAGGTGGCTGTATTGTGTGTTAGCAAAGACCTCATCATATGAACAAGACAACTTACAACATCTCAGTCAACCTCAGCTGCCATGGCGGATAACCTTTGAGTTGCACAGTAGGGCTGAACAGGATCAGAAGATCCGGTTCGCTCGAAACATGGTCATTCAGCTGGGCATCAATCAAATCAGTGTTGATCTGCTCTTGTCGTACGTCGCCCTTTTGTGCCATCTCGGCCAGTGTGCGCGTAAGGTCGACGATGGTGTCGCGGCCGTCATGTTCAGAGAGAAGGAGAACGGTGAGATGTTGACGTTCCTCCTCTTTCAGTTCGTCGTCTGCGCTCTGAGGAGGCGTGTTGGGAGGGGAGTACGAGGAAAGGTGGGGTGCACGGAGGGAGAGGGTGGGCTTTCTACGAGGGCCGAAGTAGGCTTCTAGGGTCGACCAGATGGAAGCGTGAGTTTGGGGGAGATAGTTCTTAAGTACGCCTGTTTGATATCATTAGCCAGAGCCCTACGTTACCGTGTTCTGTTTTACAAAAAGATGGTGGACTTACCCGTCCGCTCATAGACACTCAGAAACGGTATGCCGGCACTCGCTGCCCAGGCTGCTATCTCACAGACATCGTTTACTAGTCCTTCCAGCCCGGCTGTACCCTGACTTCCGTCGTCTTCCTGGTAGTCCACTATTACACTGAGGTGTTTGGGCAGCTTTTCCAGGTCCTTGACATCGTGGGCTATGAACTCTGGCGTGCGGTGATGGTACTTGAGCAGAGAGACAACCTTCCCCCTCACCAGTCGGTAGGCGCGGCGGAAACGGAAGAAGACGCTGAACAGGAGCGCAACGACGTGGTAGATAGCGAGGTGGAGGAAGGTCTTGATGGGGCCTACGAGAGGCTTGCGGCTCTGTTGGACTGCGCGCTGGCGGCGGTCGCGGAGTGCCTTCTTCCTCTGCGCCTCCTTCTCGCTATCAGAAGGCTCAGAGGGAAGAAACGGCTTCAGGAGTTCTTCGCGTTGCTCGACCGAGAGTTGCTTGCTTCGCCTAAAAGCGGCTTCTTGCTTGGGAGTCAGGCCTGTGGTAGCCATTGTGGGCGGTGTGAGGGTATTGAGCGACAAAATGAGCTGGGCAGCCGATGTCTAAGTATGGACAACAAGGCAGTCAAAAGTCAAGGGAAAGAGAGGGATAATGCGCGCGTTAGCTGGCCATGTCTGGCAGACGTAAGATGATGAAATATCCCAGTGAGGCTGGTGCATACGAGGTACGTGTGGCGGCCGTTCCTGCCGAGCGCAAGCCAAGTATAGACGCGTAGCTGCCTGCTCCGCCATGCGCTGAGGCGTCATTACGCGGAAGCTGTCGCAAGTACAATGAGGCTGTAGAAACTCGAGCTCATTGTTTTGGATCTTTGTATACGTCCTGCCACGACAGGATTGGTGGCATCATAGTGCATGAGGTCACCCGTTGTCCGTTCGGCTGGAGCTGCTGCGACTGCGGACCAGGGACCGAGGCGTGGAGTGTGACAAGCCACATTCGCGACTTGGGCATGTTGCTAGCCAGATCACGACGTGCAGATACACCTGCCACAAGAAATATCTATTCTGTGCCATGCGCAAGTGAGAACACAACATACGCTAGCAACACCTGGCAGCTTAATGCTTTGCGCCAATCTAAAACACCAGCTCCAGGGCATTCGGGGCGGCATTGGCCCGCTGGGTAGCTGCGATAGACGCCCGTAATACAATACTGCAGTAGTACTCAACCTCCAAGGCGGATTCCCTCCAATCTCCTGTAACGATGCAGCGCATCAGCTCCGATGGCTCGTCGGTACTCACTCACCAGACGTCGAGGACATCGATACGCGCACCCCAGTTCACCCTAGAGAAGTTCACTGTAAGCAGCCGTACAAGTTCAGGGTTGTTCTCACATTGACTCCCGCAGAGCAAAGATTTCCTAGTAAAAGACTTCATCGAAGACCTCTCCCAGATCGCCGTACCTGCAACTCGAAGATCTGGCGGCGCCGGTGGCCAGCAGACATTCGACCCGAAACCACTCATCCGCACGTTCGAACATGCCCTGACACGACTCAACAGTCTCTCCGAGGACCTGGAAGAGAAGGAGTCTGAGCTGTCAACAGCTGTACGCCGAGCAGAGCTACAACACAACCAGAATGTCGAGTCGCTAGGAAGGAGACTGGAGGCGGCCATGGACAGGTTCCAACGGCTAGACAGTTCGCTCAATGGTAGTGATGAGGGAGGGTCAGACACTGGAGGCAACGTCGCCATGCGCATCGGAGAGCGACTCGAAGAGCTCGATCGCCAACGAAAGAGAGCCCTGGACGCAAAGTTTTTGATTGAATGCTGGCAAGAAGTCAGCGAACGCGGCGAACTCATGATCCTCGAGGACCAACGGAAGAACGGCGACATAGTACGATGCGCCGAGATTGCACGCCAGCTGCTGCGCATCAGTACACGTCTCGACCCCGAGGGCAGCCAGCGAGTCAACGGAGACGCACCGAATGGCATGAAGAGGAGAACGGTACATCAGTCAAGACACAACACAAAGGAGGTCATTGAGAAGTTCTTGGAGAATCTTGAGCAGGATCTCCTCAGCAAGTTTCAGGAATGCTACGCGCGTCCAAACTACCCTGGCATGCGCGACTGTGCCATCGCGCTGAAGGGCTTCAACGACGGGGCTAGTGTCATCGGAACCTATGTCAACCAGCATTCTTTCTTCATTGACCGCATGCAGTTAAATGGAGAAGAGTTGGCGACGGATGTGGAAACTTGGGATCGCCTCCAAGATCCTGATGCGGAACCACCGGGTGTTGAGCCTACGCTGCAATCTCTCATTGATGAAGTCAAGATCGTCGTCCAGGATGAATCTGCAATTATAAAACGAGCCTTCCCTTACTACGAGGAGGTGCTGATCAAGTTCCTGGAGCGCATCTTCCAGCAGTC
The DNA here is from genome assembly GCF_024291825.1 of Alternaria postmessia. Taxonomy (NCBI): domain Eukaryota; kingdom Fungi; phylum Ascomycota; class Dothideomycetes; order Pleosporales; family Pleosporaceae; genus Alternaria; species Alternaria postmessia. The sequence continues at coordinate 419,923 of NW_026260090.1, read as the reverse complement.
AATACAAAGTCGGCTTGAGATGGTGCTTGACAAAGCAGGAGAGCTATCATCACTCGCCTTTCTGCGCTCGTTGCAAGCTTCTAGGAGCTATATCACACAATTGGTAGATGACCTAAAATCACATGGGTTGACAGAGCACCCAGAGCCTGCTACATCTGCGGTGGCTGCTACACTTGATCAGCAGTTGGAGGAGCTTTTCTCGTCTTACTTCATTGGAGAGAAGTATATTGAACGAGAAAAGAAGAACTTGGAGGAACTATACTCTTCGCTACTACTCAAATTCACCATCTACCACTCGCGGCGCAGCAAGATGCCCACATCGTACTTTGGATCGCTGGCTCAGCGAGGTAAGGAGATGGCTGCATCCGCTCGTGACAAGTACATGGAGCGCTTGGAGAACACAGAATTGCCCGCTAGTCAGAAGGCAACTTTGCTCCGCATTGCTGGTTTGAAGGAAGATCAGCAGGAGAAGAAGGATATTGAAGTGACAGATGAGGATGGCAAGCTATCGCTACCAGTCGCCAAGCGTATGCTCAAGTGGCTGGCAGAAGGTGTCGGACGTGGACTCGAGCTGTCGCCTGGTAATGAGACACCAAAGGATGTGCAGATACTGCTTAATCTTCTGCTACGACAGATGGGCGAAATCTACTTGGAGACGGCGTTGGACGCGTAAGTCATGTATTCCTCAGACGAGTACACAACTAACACGAATGCAGCGCACAAGATCATGCCGTTTCGCAGGAGAACTCCAAGACACCCCCTGATCTCACCCACCTCCCATCTCTACACGCCATTACCACAATCCTACATCTTCTCCAACAAACCACGACAACCATTATCCTCCCTCTATGTACACCCAATCTGACTATTCGTCGGGAGATCGAAAAGTCTACCAACAACACAACGTCGACTCTTGAATCGAAACTGTCCAACATACTCAATCTCACATTGACAGCATCGCTCAATTGGGTGAGCAGATGTCTATCTCAACAAAAGAAGACCGATTTCCGACCCAAGGAAGAAGACCTTATGGTAACAAGTGAAACGCAAGCCTGCCGCGACGTCTCCGCATTCTTAACTCGTGTTGCCTCACAAGCTTCTGCCGCGCTCTCTGGTCGCAACCTCTCCTTGTTCCTCGCTGAGCTTGCTCGCGGTTTGCGGTCCCTCGTTCTGGCACACCTACTGAAATTTTCCATTTCACAAGTCGGCGGTCTTAGTGTTTCCAAGGACATGAACCGCTATGTTGAGCTAGTGAGAGGATGGCCCACAGGTGACGAGCTGGAGCCTGGAGCGATGGATGTTCTGACGGATGTCAGTACGCTATTCATTATTGGACCTGAGGCGCTGAGGGATAGGCTTAGGGCTGCGGGTGGACAAGATGCGCAGGAATTGAAGGGTTTCATTGCTAAAAGAGACGACGTTGGAACTGTCGGGGTGCAGAGCGTGCTTAGTGGCTTGTAGGGACTTTACATTCTTAGGTAGTTCGCATGATTGTATCAAGCTAAGTGTGCTACAATTGTATCCTCCCAGGGTTTTATCTAGCAATATCTCAGCTTTGCGCCTGGTTTCGCGAAATCGTTGCACATATGACTTTCTAGCGACTTTGATGGTGGTATACACAGACGACAAACAATTACATATATATGGGACGCAAGCGTTGAAAGATTTATTGATTTGATAGCACCTGATGGTCAGAATCCATTGATTCTCTTGTAAAGACGACGATTGGTTCGTACGTTGGATCATTATGTACTTGGCACGCAATACGAGCTGCCCTTGGATTTGATTTCTACACCAACAGTTCACTGGCTGTCATACTCAAAAACGAATCTACGAGAACCGCCATCATACCCCGCGAAATCCCATGATCGGGCTTTTACTCTGCACCAATTTGGCTGCCAGTCATTCTTGCAGTATTGACAACAGCCTTCCCTCGTAGATCGTCTTTAGGCTTTGGAGTACATACTGATTATGAGGTAACAGTAGCTCTTAGGGTAAGCAGATGTATCCAGTATGATCAGTTCGCAATAACCTTCTATTGTCCTACGCTCATGAAGAATGCCTGAATTACCAGTATACCTCAAATTCAACCTCCTTCCTTTCAATAACCGTCCTAATATCCTCGAGACATTCTGTCATGGCAATAGTCACTTCAACACCACTCCGATCTTACTTTTCCATCTCCCTGCTATCCTTACTGACCGGCAACTTAACCGAGAACATGGCGTGAGCAGGTGGTAGACACTACACCAAAGTTACCCCAAAATCCAGATGTGTAAGCCTAGGATAGCTCTATAGAAGCTTTCAAGTGATCAGGTGGTGAGCCGCAATGGTGGAGGCACAAAGCGTGTACAAGCTGTGATAAAGATCCCAAGTGCATTATTGGAGGGATTCGGGCTCAACAAGTAGCCGAAGGGATGGAGCAGATTTGGGGGTGGGCGTCTCATGGCCTAGAAAGGCTTCAATTTACAAATACCAGTAGCCCGCGATTAATGAATTAGATCACAGCCTCTGTTCGGCTCGAGTATTGGTAGGTTGTTACAGCTTTGCTGGTTTTGCGAATGCAAAGAGCGACCTTCCTTTCTTTTCCGGATCTTGCCACACCCATCCACTTTTACCAACAACTTCTCCTGCCCCGCTAGACATCTGTAGCATTGTGGTATCGTCTCCATGATTCGCAAGGAAGCGTTTGTTACTGTTCTTCAAGCGACCGATAATGTGGCCTCGAAGCGGACTGCCGTCGCGATTGAACTCTACGGTATACGTCTCGACGACAGCCTCACCCTCTGCATTAGAGGCAAGCTCTGGCGCAGGAACATCGGTGATCTGTGGTGGAAGCGGGTTCTCTGTGGGATAAGCTCCTTCTTTCCTGGGCTCTTTCGATAAGATCACGACGTACTGATAGCTCAGAACACCGCCATTGCAGAGCACCAGTCCCCTGCGGCCTTTACCGTCTCTTAGCTGTCTTGTCATCTCAGTGAGCGCGTGCATTGAATAGTTGTTGCCAGCTCCACCAAACGACGTCAGACCGCCAAGTATCGTCAATGGTTTGTCACCACCAACAACAGGTAGCCCTAGATGCTGCGCGGCAATTTTAGGAACGATCGGAAAACACGAGTAGATGTCAACGATATCCATCTCTTCCTTTCTTACGCCAGAAACCTTCAAGCTTGCATCAATAGAACGCGCAATGCTAGGCGAGGAGTAGAAGTTCGGTCTTTTCCAGAACTCGTCCGCATCCTTCGTTCCTGCGCCACCAAGTGGATATATCCATTTTGACTCTGATACCCCTAGTTCTTTGGCGAAAGAAGTTGAAGTAAGAATAATGGCAGAGGCGAGGTTGACCGTGTTGAAAGCATTCATAAGCAGGGGATCTGCACGGATCTGATGTAAGCGGTCATTCCCAGAGTAGAAAGAAGGATGGCGTACAAGGATGACATATCATTCTGTTCCTTTTCCCAACCGTCCCAATCTCTTCTTCACTACTTGAACTTCCGTAATTCCATGCATATTCATTATTCTTCGCAACTTCGGAAAACTCGGCATACAACTTTGCGCTCTCTTGGTGGTTTGCCTTTGGTGTCTGGCCGCGATGCGCACGGAATGCGTTCTCGTAAAGTGGATAAACATGTATTGGTGCACCAATCCTATGAATAGCGCCAAGGTCTTCGCAAGAGTCAGTAGAGGAGAGTGTTTGCCAAAGAGAGGACACTGCACTATTTCCTAGGTCGCGGCCTGTTGGAGTGAAGACCGAGTCTACGGCTTCAGACGGCGCTGTCCAGCCTGGCGGAGGAAGCTTCTTTGCAGCTGCGCATGCTGATACTGGGTACAGTTAGTGATGGTGGAGAGAAAGAAAAGTAAATTGGCACGTACACGAAGCTAACGCCTCACCCCCAGTTACAATCGCGACTTTACATTCGCCTTTCGCAATCCTTTTCGCCGCTTCGTCGAGGAGCTTCCCTGGCTTGTCACCTCCATGCTCAGAATATCTTTTCCACTTTAGTTTCTGTTCAATCCCCAGCTTCTCTGCCAGAAGCCCTGGCAGATCCGGGTATGGCCAAGTCCATGTCTTGACGACATCGACGCTGTCGATCGCTGACTGGAGATCGGTATTCGAAGTAGACGAAGTGTCGCTGATGGCCTTTTGAATGGCTTCAAGCATCAATGTTGCGGGCTCTTTCGCGTCCGTGACGGCAGTTGAGCGGTTCTTGATGTCGCCAACGCCGATGATCACGGGGATGTTGGAGGACGGCATATCGATGTAGGAGACGGACTGCAAGGCAAACGTGTCGATACTCTGGCTACCCAAAGCACCTTCTAGCCATGATCATATACTACGCGACCGAGGCGTAAAACACGCTGCAATTCGGAGAGTCATGACTGGCGTGAGGAGTTACATTTGCCGAGGTACAACGCGCGGCGCGAACTACGGCGCGACTATCAGGCGCTGCCTATAATCTGTTTACGCTGTCTTCGCGCGTTAGTTGTATTACAATTTGGAACACATGCATAGAAAAGTGCGAATTTCATAAGGGGAGAATGAGGTCGAGTGTGTTCTAGCTGAGGAGATGCTGAAGGTACGTACCATTCAGGGCAATCGACCTGGTGACATCGTATGTGATATGATGCAGGTACGTGCACTTAAACAAGATCGGTATTGTCACAAGACTGTATCGAAGTGCAGGCATTTCGAGGTCCAGTCTTTTAGTTCTAACTCGGTTCACGTACGGACATTCTAACAGATTGGCTTGAAAATCTACTGTATACAAAGGCTTTCTGAGGCCACAGCCAGATTTGGTGCAGCGCCGGTTGCGATATTCCAATCTCTCCATGCAGCATACAGTAACACGACGAAAGCCTGTCCCTCAGGGTTGACGCCTTCCAGTGGCGTCCTCTGACCTTCATTGAGAGAATTGACAACCGGTGCTACAATACCAGTCTCTTCGTCTATATGACGGCTAACAGCTTCTAGCTTCGTTATTGCCCAATCCGTATACCGTTTTCCGAAAAGGCCAGGCTCAAGGACGGCCATTCTAAAAGCTGTAGCAGCCATCAACGCTGTGCCAGCGACCTCTGCAAACCAGGTCTCATCATCGAGATAGTTGCGCAGCAAGCCCATTGTATCGGTATCAGCTTCCATGGCGCCATCGAGAATTCCTTTGGTCATCTGCAGTAAGACATTCTGCTCTTCCTCGGTTTCAGACACATATTGAGATTTCCGTAAGGTGGCCAGTACCCTTGCCATTCCAGCTGCGGCCCAGGCATTACTTGTACACCATGCACCACCGTCACTCTTCACATTGCGTACGCCCGCATCATTGGCTATGTGTTGCCAATATCCCTTTCGCGTACCGAGAACTTCGCGGTATAGCTCACATTGGCGGACACTCTCCTTCACCATGTCTATATCTGCTGTGAACGTGCCGTTATAGGCGAGGGCCGGTGGCACCATATAGATAAAGTCGGCCCACAAGGAAGGGTACGCATCGCGGTGTGATATCGCGTCATTGGAGAATCTCGGCGTAGTCGAAAGCAGGTCGTGCAGTTGACGGCTTACTGCGGAGAGATATAGGTTATCAGGCACGGGGAGGGTTACTGATCTGGAAAGGAGTAGAGTAGGGATGCAGAGGGATGTCGGATCGGACGATGAGCCTAGTACTTGCTGTTAGCATACGCCCGGTCTTTATAATGTGCCTAGTAAGTATTGAAACCGTAGGACATACCATTTCCTTCACACAGTCTCTGGCTGTCAGTACGTATGAACGGTTTCACATATTGCAGTGCTTCTACATCCTCGACCCTCAACACTGGTATCTCACCGCCTGGAAATGGGTCATGGAAAACGGTAAATTGACGACTTCTGTATTCAAGGATTGCTTCGAACACCGTTCCATACTCCCAGCTATGCGACGCAGTCTCTCGCGCTTTATCTAGCACCTTATCGATCAGTATTTCCGGAATCATGACGTGTACTAATCGACCAATATCTCTACACCGGTGATCAGAGTTGATAGTTGCCCGGAAGTTAGGAGTGCGTGAACAAATGGCTGGGATAGATGAAGTTTTCGGCGGCTGCGTCTGGTGTCATGACGCGCGCCTTCGCCTCTTGCCGCGGACAAAAGCTTGGTGAGGGGTTGTTCCTTCTTCCAAGCTCTTTGCCGAAGCTTCAACACACGCAAGACAACAATGCGAATAAAACAACAAGTCTGGCGAGACAGGATTGAAGGGGGAGAATTTGGCAGATTACTGTAGCTTGCATGAATAGGCACAGAGCTCGAGTTGGCGTGATTTCCAAGGGATCGATTACCCCAGAGCTACCTTATGTCCGAGGAGTGCCGACTCAAGAGGTACGCGCAACGTCTTGGTGCTTTCGAAGGAAAGCACACACAGGTAGAAGGGCCAGCATCACGAGACATTTCCTTTTATGTGCGCGAGGCTACAGAACCAACAATCTTGATTGGGAACGAACGGCCGCGTAGCGTTGTTAGGCTGACATGACCCGATGTTGACAGCTTAGTTTTCTCGAGTATTGGTAGGGGATACCAACACGAACAACGTTGCAGGGCCGAATGCTCATGAGTTGCGGTACGTCCTAGGCAACGGACCTTGTATGTCTGGCTTCGAAGCTTGTCTTTTGCGACACAATGATATCCATATGGTGCACTTCACGTAGTGAAGACGAAAACTGAAGTTGCGATCATGTAATACCGAATGGTGGTGAAGGTTCGTCCGGCACTGGGAATTTAGCGCGAAGGATAGTTCCTCTACTCCGGAATCCGGATACCTAACTAAAGCTGCTAGACTGATGTCTAGTATGACAGTGGGTCGCGCCATGGTTGCATAAGCCTAAGATTTGATGTACCCACCAGAAGACCCGCAACAGATAATCCTCCAAGCGACGTCCAAGCCCCCGGAATCCTCTCTGGATGAAAGTGTTACGTTTTTAAATCTCTGCGGTGCCAAAGCTGAAGATAAGAGTATCAGGTGCAGTGATAACGACGCAGGCCTGATCGTACTGTACGCCCAAGGTGAAAATTTTCTAAGCGACCTGCAATGTCTCGTTCTACTGTGCATGCTTCTTCACGGCAGACGCAGTCTTGGTTTGGTAGTTTTGTCAGCTTGTCCTGTGGATATACAAAATCCACAGCTCAATGAAGCACGAACCGCCATCCCCACGATCCCCGGATTTTGCAGTAAATCGTCTGTCTCCATCCACCTCGTGGTGAACTCCATAGCTACCCAGACCCATTTCGCAAACCATCGGCGGGTATTTTGTGCGCTAAGACTTCTAGTCGTATTTCCAGAAGCTTGTCTAAGCTCTGGGCGTGCCTGAATTGAGCCTCATCCCTACGATTTGCGGCTTTTGTCGGCTCAGTTCCAAAAACCCTCACTCCGTACACCGGCCCGCCCCCATTTAACTCTCCAAACACCAAAAGATGAACAGTGCCCATGGCGCACGGGAGTAAAACCGAAGGAATGCGCGACGTGCAGGGCGAACGTCATCAGGCAAGTTAAGCACTGTGTTGCAACCACCACAGCACAAGAGGCGATTTTCCCCGCCTTTTCACGCGGTAGTTTGCCATTACCTAACGATAATTGGTTCCCCAGACTCCCCACTGCTCATGGTTCTGACAAGGGTCTGGGCTGATCGTCCCATACCATGGACAAGACTTGGCCACCGAGCCAGCAGCAGTCCACGGGTACCACATCGGAACCATTCCAAACGTGGAGTATACCTCGTCGTGCGCCGGGCCATACACCACATTTGAAAAATCTGCTATCATAGCCGACGCATCCTTCACCCGTCTTTGACATTGCTCTCTATATAACCGGCTGACATCCCCGTGTTGGGATCAGCAAGATTGGTACCGGCACAAACCAAGTCTCCATCATCTCGCAATTTACCTGGGCATCATGCCGAACCACCACATGGCTGACGAAAAGCCTGAGGCTGTGCCGTATGGCTACGAGGAGAATCAAGTTGGCTTCGAGGAGCCATTCGTCCACGGCGCTGCTACTGTTGGAGGTGAGACTGGACGAGGAGGAGATACACACCGTGGTTTGAAGAGTCGACACATCCAGTTCCTGTAAGTCCGTATTCTTTGACGTCGCTAAACCGCATGCTGACACTCCACCAGCGCGCTAGGCGGTGCTATCGGAACTGGCCTGTTCATCGGATCTGGATCTATTCTTGCTCTAGTCGGTCCTGCTCCACTCTTCATGGCCTATCTCAGTATGATGCTTGGTAGGTTGTGCCTGTACGAAATGCATGTGAGAAATCCACTAACTTCGTGTCTTCACTTCTGCAGTCGTCTACAATGTCATGAACAACTTGGCCGAAATCGTTACCCTGCTTCCGATGCGTGGTATTACCATCCCGTATTTCATTAAGCGATTTGTAGACCCTAGTCTAGCATTTGCCGCCGGATGGAACTACTGGTATGCATATGCCATTCTCGTTGCTGCCGAAGCCACAGCTGGAGCCATCCTTCTGGAGTATTGGGAGACGCCTGTTCACAACGCTGTCTGGATCACCATCTTTCTTGTGGTGGTTTTGTTCCTTAACATTGTCGCAGTCGAGGTTTTCGGAGAAGCAGAGTTCTGGTTTGCCTCCATCAAGTTCATCACCATTATAGGCCTGGTAATTCTGGGCTTTGTTATCATGTTAGGTGGTAGTCCTAATGATCAAGGCCGACTTGGATTCAGATATTGGAACAACCCGGGTGCTTTCAAACCATATATAGTGGAAGGGAATTCCGGTCGTTTCCTGGCATACTGGACTGCTTTCGTTCGCGCTGGTTTTGCCTTCATCACATCGCCTGAACTGATTGCACTTGCTGCAGGAGAGACCATCGCCCCTCGCCGTAACATCCCCAAGGCTGCTGGCCGCTTTGTTTACCGTCTGGCCATCTTCTACGGTTTGGGAAGCTTCATCATCGGAGTCATCGTTCCATCAGATGATGACCGTCTCCTCAGCGGTAGCTCCAACGCTTCGGCCTCACCCTTCGTTATTGGTATCCAACGAGCAGGCATCCAGGGCCTGAACCACGTTGTTAACGCGGCTGTCTTGACATCAGCCTGGTCTGCCGGAAACGCTTTCCTGTTCTCTGGATCCCGTGTTTTGTACGGTATGGCTCTCAACGGAGAAGCGCCAAAGGTCTTCGGCAGGACAAGCAAGAAAGGAGTGCCATACGTGGCTGTCCTGGCTACTTGGGCCATAGGTCTTCTTGCTTATCTTAACGTCTCCAATACTGGTGCGCAAGTCTTCCTGTGGTTCTCAAACATCTCCACAATCTCCGGTTTCATCGCCTGGATTGTTGTTATGATCACCTATATCCGCTTCCGCAAGGCCTTGATATTCAACAACTTGCTCGAGTCGCTTCCTTACCGTACGCCATTCCAGCCATATCTCACATACTTTATCCTTGGTGTTGTCTCGCTCCTAACCCTCACGAACGGATTCCAAGTCTTTGTGCCAGCCAACTGGTCTGTATCCGATTTCTTGGCCGCCTATATCACTATCCCCATTTTCTTCGTTCTTTACGCCGGCCACAAGATCTACTTCAGAACCGCCTTCGCGATCAAGGTTGAGAACATTGATGTTACGACTGGTGTGCGGGAGATGAATGAGCTGTGCAAGGACGATATCTCTGGTGCGCCTGTACCGAAGAACGTCTGGCAGAAGATCTGGTACTGGATTGCATAGAGTAGCACCAGGCGAGGATGTACAGCGTTTCCAGCGTGTGTGTTTCTGAGCCTTTTCTTCCATTCATTAGATACCAATCGTCAACAAGATTGTTATGACCATCGGACCGGGCTATCCTTTCCCATCAAAACGTAATTTGTCTATGACTGGAAAGATCAGATTATGGTCCGAGAAAAGTAGACCAACAACACAAGAGACCTGAAGGGATTCCAGTATCAATTAGAAGGCGATGCACATGATATAGCAGGATCTTTGCAACAGGAAGCAGATCTGGCAACACTCCCACCATGCGACGTTCCTCGTCCGTAACGCTAACATCGAAGAACTAAGAGTTCAAAATGCACTACAAAAGACTGACTAAAGATTTGGGGACATTCAGTAAAGTCCTAAAAAGACCTGCAGTAGTTATACAAAGGGACTCGTACATCGTAAGTGGATTGGCCGTATACCATCTTGTTTGTATGAGGCAAGTTGACTTACTCAAAGTTGTGATTTCTATCTTGATTCTTGAAATCTCCTCTATACACTCTCTCCGGCTAGAATCTTACTTCCGCCTTACACGATACTGTAAAGTTACCTTGAAAGAGGGAACTATGATCACTTACCCTCGCGTTTGCTATCAATGCTACATACATGCGACTCAACTGTCTTGTCAACTTTACCATGCGCCTATAGCTGCACCCATCTAGCATCGGGGTAGATGCTTAAAGCTCGTGCTCCCACGACTGTAGGCTACCACTTTGCCTGTATCAAATAATTTGTAGAGCATGATTTTGTGAGACCATAAGCCAGGTTATGAAGTCGTACTCATCGAAACTGCCAGAGGAATTGTAACCTAGAATAGAACTCAAGTTGAACCCGCGGCGGATGTCGCACGCGAAGGTTCCAATCGCCCCACCGAACCTCCTTCGTAAGCGTGAGATGTTCTACACAAAGATCGTCGACTAACTCTTCCAAGATCCTCTAGCTCGGGCGGCGTAGATCTGTTAGTGTTACGGATTCCCGGCACCACCAGTGCTCAACGTCCCAAGGGTTCAAACGAGGTGTTTAGCGGCCCGCTTCACGCGGCTATGCCCTGTGTAATCGAAAGCTCGTGGTGTAGCGTGCACGTTCTAGCTTCCAACAGATTTCGCTTCCTGTGTCACAATCACTACTTGAATCCACCGTCGCGATGCCACATCCATCTTCGGCAACGTACGATAGGCAGCCGTATCGAAATAGCAGAACCATTTATGACATCATGAAAAGAGGGGCAAGCTGTGTCGTGGGGTACAATTGATCTAGGTGAGTAGAGAATGTATTGCATCCAGAAGTCTCCAGGACCTTTGCAGGAAGCATAGCGTTACAATACGGGAGTCGGTTGTATCGCATATTTGTGTGATTGTAGAGACAAGGGCCCAGCGCCAATTCAACAACAGATTGGTTCGTCACCATTGTGGCTCACCAGCACTCCTGTGCACTTCGAAAAATCTCTGAATGTGTATGCAGTATTTTTTCCATCTGCTGTACGACACTTTCGAGTGTTCTACGCTGTAGATGCCCATCTGGATCGCCCGCCTACGACACAGCAACGGACGGACAAACAGTGCCGTGAGAACAAGTAATCTCAACGGTATGGAGGCTCGACGAATGCATCTAGACCGCAAGCGCTTTTGCGTTCGCCGAAGATCCAATACAGTCGCGTGGGTATAAGCGTAGGGCTCGTTATAGCGTATAGTGAGGTCGGCGTGATTGGTAGGTAGGACTGTCGAGGTCGAGGATGACGGGCTAGGACCTAGATAGTAGCAAGAAGCAGTGCCCGTTTCGCGTGTAGTATAGCTTGCAAGAGAGTTGTCCGCTTGGTGTTGAGGTTCACCATCGTTTCCATTCTCTCGTAGCTGCTTGTAAATGAGTTGAAGATCTCATCAGCCCATGCCTGAGAAGAGACGGGATGAGCCTTCACAGCCTCGTAGAGCACGCTTAGTGTCTAATACGGGTTGTTGCAAGACCATGAAACCCGATATATAGAGGTCGTGAAAGCATGAGCGTCGATACTAGTTTACGGTCATTAGGTCATAACAGAGACGGCGGTGAGCTGCGAAAGTTGTAGGCTCGTAAGGAGCTCTCGTCGTGTCTTCTGTGAGCAACAAGGGGCTGATCAGACTGCCCGAACGCCCCATAATAGGTAGCCCTGACTAGCTTTTGGGGGCCGCAAGCGCCGGAGATTTGCACATACCCCAAGCCCCACCTCCACCATCGCATCTAGGCTAGGATCGACTGTCTCGCTAGCTTGAGTACGATACTCATGATACCACTCAACCTAATTGTCACTTTCGATCATGAAGGTTCCGAGACCACGCCCTCTAGCCTGGCTTTACCAATAAGCGAATATACCACTACCTTCGTCAGCGACTCTCTCTATATTTCGCCCCTACAGCTCGAACGGATCCTATTCGATCGACCAAAGCGCATGGTCGCCCGTGGCGAGCGGGAACAGGCGTAGAGTATCTGTGCCACCCCTGTGTTCATTTTAGATATCACGCCTTAGAATCCTTCGACAAGCCCGTTGGTGGTGACGTAGCGGACCAATATTCAGGCCCATCAAGCGAGATTTGAGGCTGAAACAGCACACAACATAAGGTTTGGAGAAATAGATATGAAGATGAGAATATTTTCTTGCCTATCGGCAGACTTTTGTGAAAAATTTGAAACAATTGCTCTTGTCAACACCAATAAGTACATGCCCTCCTGCAAATCGTGACCCAGTAGACCGAAGGTTCAGGCGAAATCCTAAGTAAACAAACTCGCTATCGCTTGCCGATACGACTGCTATCATCGCCAGCGTATCCACACCCCTGTCAGCGGTTCCAAATGTTTGTTCACCGGTGAGCGTATGACTCGCAGTGCGGGCTGGTAGACAGGGCAAAAACCCATTCTCTGAAGATGGTCGAGTCTACAGAAGAGTTGGTAGCTTCCCCCTGTCGCAAGTGGGAATCAAGGAGAAGTGTGTGAGGCGCTCTGATGACTCGATGGCGTGGCTTGAGACCGACTGCTAGTCGGTATAGGGTGCTGTTGAGCGCTGGTCGCGGGCGCGTGGTTCACAATTGAAGCGACTCTATTGGCTTCTTTCAAATGTCGTTGTATATATTCCCATTTAGCCCAGTACTCTGGATTATTTAGCAAAGCTAGACAATAGCCTTAGTATAAACATCCATATCGTATCATGGGCCGAGATCTACTTACCTTGTCTCTGGCGGCCTCCATCTGTGATCAAGCGATCGTTCGGCTGTATTTTCGAGCTCATCTTTTCCAGGTGGGCGGACTGCTGCAGTATCGCAGGTAATGCATATAGAAGTTCAAAACTGAAGAGCAGAGAGAGAGAGAGAGAGAGAGAGAGAGAGAGAGAGAGAGAGAGAGAGAGCTGGATTTTGATTGAGAAACTCACAAAATATATGGTCCTAGAACTGGCGGTATCTAGTCGAACATACGAGCGGTGAGAACCTGAGCTGGCATTTTGAAGTGCGCATTCGGGTGCACATTCCCGTCCATGGAGTAGCCATATACGAACACGGTGGCTATGCTCAGGATACCAGGCTACGCGGTTGTAGTCTTCTGTACACTCGTTCCATACTTCCTGTGCCTTTCAAGCCTGTGAAAACTGGCGGGAAAAGGTCCAGATTGTTAAAACCTCAATGACTCTATCTTTCAGTCAACGTAACAATTTCAGGTTGTTCGAACTTTCCGCCGGTCAAGCTGTAGAGACCGATCGCCCCGTATTGTTTCGACTTGGCAGAGGGCCCCTGCTCGAAGCGCTACTTAAGCTTCGTAGGCTATTTTCTTCCAGGGCGTCAGACGAGCATCGATCTGACGTGGAAGTCCTTCGGCACACAAACTGAAGTAGGTAACGACAGGATGGCTTGACGTAAAAGTAGATATATCATCAGAGTACCGCACAAATCCTGGCTCCGGAAAGGCCCTGGAATATAATGTATCGTCAGATGCGCGCGAGGGACACTTAGCTGACGGCTCAAGTGGTAAAGGCAACGCCACAGCGATCGATGTTGGTCTAGTGCGTGACGTCCCGGTCAAAAATTGGTCCATGCTTGCGTTCAGTTGCCTCGTTGCCTGCTGACAGACAAATGAATCGAAAACTCTTGCGAAGAACTCGCCATGCATAGCTTCGTGCGGTACTTTCGTCTTTCTAGGACGAACCACAATATGGCAAGACTTCCAAGGACGCAGCAGCGTCTGTTGGGAGCCTTAGTCTACACTGTCCTCGGCACTCAGATTGCTTTGCAAGTCTTCGAGGTAGCAAGCCCTGGTTGGGTTTGCGTGGGTTTGGGCTGTTGAGAACCGTCATTCAACAACAAGGTTACTAGCACAGCGCATATCCTGTCTCCATCAGCTGGTCATTCGATCAAAGCAAGTGAGACCTACTTACGTCCCAAGAATGGTGATGAATTGCTGATTTTGGAACAGAGTACCGCAGACTGTGATTGCTAACGCAATAGCGATTACTCCGACAACGCTAGATGCGCTTCCGGATGTAAAGTACAACGTCGTCACCGCCACATACATCAGTAACGAAGCGGCAACGTTACCGATCGACAGCAATACGACTTCTAGTTTGCGATTGCTAAAGCTGTAATAGCCATATTTGTCTGGTTGTCCCATTAACCCAGTGAAGGGTGCCTTGAGCCATGCCGGGAGGTTCGGTATCAACAGCAAAAACTTATCACGGAATACGCTGCTCATCGTACTTGGGGCTTCTCGATTCATGACCTGAATCAAGTCGGCTGCATGGGTTTCCGGATCATGTAAAGAACCCCAGACTGTCGTGTCATGCCCTATAAGAGCAATGTTTCCCCCGATAAATTCCTGGATGAGATGAACTTCCTTTGGGTCATAACCCTTTTGAGCAAGACAGTCAAACCGGATGAGTGCTTCTTCTTCTCAAAGTCAATATATGTTGAACGTGAGTTCTTTGGACATTACATACCATACTCTCTCATCTCTGACTTCAGAGTCTCATATACCGCTTTTTGAGTGTCATATTCCCCTGCTCCGTAGGCCTCTGCTTTGAGGCGAGTAAAGTCTCCCGAGAAGAGTTGTTTGTTAGGGTCGCTGTCGTGAGCATTCGCATGTTCAAGCTCCTCCAGTTTCCTCTCCAATTCTATCAACTCATGCTGGCGATAAAGCAGAAGACGGATTGCTAACGCGGAAAATCTTCTCAGGTGCAGATATCTACTACACTGCGAGAGAAAGGTGGCGAGCTCAGGATACCCCTCGAAGTTTACTTTCTGGTGGTTGACAGGGTTGCTCGGGGCCTGCTGTGCCGAGAATAGATGTGGGTGTGCCAGGTTTGTTGCCATTGGTCCAAGGAATTGTGCAAAGTCGGCACGACGTCGATAACAACAGCTAAGGCTCAAGCGCAGAGAAATTGAGTAAAAGTGAGGGTGAACTCAGCCAAGGGGTGGTATATTGCTTCGCAATAGCGAAAGAGAAAGGGCTGGAGACGGTACCAAGGAGAGTCGAATTGGGCTCCTGAGAGCTTGGGTGCTGCAGAAGATCTAGAAGGTCTGTCTCCCAAGGTTGTGTTGACTGAGCTTGCTTAGGTGATGAGGCTCTCCAGTGTCATTTAATGCAGAGCTGGATCATCGTCCGGTAAGACTATATACCCACATGGCCATCGAGAAGCAACCGCATCACATGCAGCGATGGTTGTCGAAGATGTACCGAGTTGGCCACCTGAGAGAGGGTGTAGGCGAGAGACACTGTTGCCGTGATACCGAACAGTCGAAATCCAGTCTTCTACTGAGCCGCAAAAGAGGTGTGGTGCTTGATTCGCGCTTACTGTGAAGCTATCTCTGGCTGGTGCAATGAAAGAGTATTTGTTGATTCGACGGTCGCCGCTTGAGTGCGGGGGCAGACGCCCATATAGCTGCAGTCGAAGCTTCAGGGGTGGTGGAACTGCAAAGCCACTGGTGTAGTACCTACACCACCGATATCGAGAAGGAATCTGTACAACCACAACATTAATCGGAACCCGAAGAAAATAAGAGGCACGGTGTATACACTCGACGCTTGTTGAGATCAGAAGCGCCGGGGAGATTCATAGATGCTTTACAACTGACCAGCGCATCTAGCCTACAAGGCTAATGGATGGCTGCGATAGGTAGCCGGAGCTTCTGTGCGATTCCCTATAGATAAACAGAATGTCTTTCGCCAGCTTCAAATGCAGAGATGACTCGATCTGCATCGTTAGGGGACATGGTGAGTACAGAAACAGCTATCGCTCACCAGTTACTCATCGTCAATGCTGAGAATATGAGGTTGCAAGCGCCGTTCGAGCTAACAATGGGGAGTTCGATCTGGTATCACCGCAACATGGCCGCACGCCACTGGTGGGTATTCTCGTAAACATGTAAGCATCTGCTAGATCGTAGCGGCTGTCTTCTCAATATACAGCATCTAACATGTGCAGAACGAACAACATCCATCGAATGTGAAGAAACGAAGTCGTAAGTGAGTTGCGGGAGAAGATGTTTGAGTCTATGTACCCTTGAGCAGTTGCACTAGCACTCAACGCTGGGCGATTCGCTAAAATGGAGCTAGAAAGCGGATGTTCATTCGGGCTACCGATCATCTCAGCTTGTATGCACGCCTCTGAAATCGGGCAATCGACCAGCATGATCCCCGAACCACAGTGGTCAAGGTTTACTGAGACATGCACAAACGGGAAAATCGTATTTGCATCAACTCCTGCATATCTGTCTTTTCTTGGAAAGAGAAATCCACAGCCTCCACCACGATTTGATTCAATGTAGTTCACATGCAATATAGCGATGAAACGCAATCACGTTCATCAAGTTCGTTGACAGAAGGTTAACGTCGATCAAAAGAATGGTTATCAAACCTGTCGCGAGCAGTCGTCCTGGATAATAATATAATAGTAATACTTTACATCGATTTCGGCTCACGCCAGGAGCCCACTGTGCTTTCTCGTCGTGACTGTCATCTCAAAATCACGTGTATATCTCCCTCTTGGATTCCAACTCGGGTATCAGACCGATGTCACTGGGGACCATTCACGTCGAAGCCCCGGCTACTCAGCGCTTAATACCAGGACTGAGCCTGGGGGGTATCATTATCCTTTCTGTTTCTCTTACTCTTCGGCTTGAACCCAGCACACGCTCGGTGCCATGTTCAGTCGCCGCATAGAACGAGTGCGTTTGGTATCATTCTGGAGCTTCAACAAGCAGAGGATTAGCCGTTCAATAGTCTCCTCGTCCCCTGCCACCTCTGCCCCTTCCTCTTCCACGCTTCTTGCGGTCCCAGTTGCCCCTGAAACCGCGGCCACCTTGATGACCGTTCCTCTCGTCACGCTCACGGTCCTCCTCCTCTCTTCTCATCATCTCTCGTTCGCGCTCTATTCGCTCGGCCTCGAGCTCCTCGGGGCTCTTTTCCACACGGACCTCAGGCTTCTTGAGGTCGGCAGGAAACCTCGGGTGTGCACCGTACTTGCAGTTCTTGCCCTCGGGACAGAAGCCGCAGAGGTAGAAGGGACAAAGCTTCTCCTTCTTGTTGTGTTTGAGCGCGCAGTATGGCCCAAGCGGACAGAAGCCTCTATCGTAGTGTGGGCATGAGGGGCGCTTGGCCTCGGGGTCGATGTGTAGGTAGAGACAGTCGTCTCCGTTGGAGCACGTCTGTGTCCGGGCGTAGTAGGAGCACTCGGGCATTCGTCGTAGGTTGTACTCGTGAAGGAACTCGCATGTTTCGCCTTTCTTGCATAGGCCACGCAACCAATGCTTGCATACTAGACTGAGCCGTGTTAGCTTAAGAGGTGGTGTATGCTTTACCACTAGATTCACGTACTTGTTGTAGGATGAAGAGACATTGTGTTTGTTTGGGCACCTATTGCCATCCGGGCAGTGACCCTGGAGGTATGCCTTGCATACCGGGCGGTCAGGACTAAGGCCAAAGCGATATTCGCGTCGCAGAAACTCGCTGAATTTGAACGTGTATTGTGGTTGCTGGCTTTCTACGGGTTTCGGTTCGGGTGCTGGCGTTGGGGCGGAATTCATAACCTCGGTCATCGTGGCGCGTTGTAGACGAATACGCTTCAGCCGTCTTATAGAAGTGAGCGCTACACGATGTGTATAGAGAGTAAACTTGTGGCTTTACGGTGTTGATGTGACGTCGCAAACGCTAGAAGATGCGCAGCATCACTGCCAAGATCCAAGGACGCGAGTTCACGTGGACGCTAAGAGAAGGTGCGGACTCCCAAGGTTCTTTGTTCGACACGGCGATCACCGTCTACTCCCGTATCCACAACTGCACCTTGCCAAAAACGTCTTACATGGCGGCTCCATCCCGCTTGATTTTGACTTACCCTGATCTACCCACTGCATTTGCATTTCCAACGTGCCGTCGAACCGATCTTTACAGCTGATGCAACC
The DNA here is from genome assembly GCF_024291825.1 of Alternaria postmessia. NCBI lineage: Eukaryota > Fungi > Ascomycota > Dothideomycetes > Pleosporales > Pleosporaceae > Alternaria > Alternaria postmessia. The sequence goes on along the minus strand of NW_026260090.1, from coordinate 401,779 downwards.
CTGGAACCCCACGCATGGAGACGCTCTTCCATGTTTGCTTCACTATTCACGGCCCGTCGATACGCTTTGCAACATGTGAGCGTCTTCATCGACGTGTTCGCAATCAGCCATGATCGTTTCCAGGTTTTCATCCCATGCGGGGTTGGTTTTGCATTCGGTCACCACTCCTGCAACATGGTGTCTGATGCTTCTTGGCTACTACCTAGGTATCTTTCTAGCCGATTTCGCGATGCCTTCTCCCCACAATGTCCGGAGGAACGTTCCTGGCCGTGTAATTAGCAGTCAGTATCCTACCTGTCACTCTGCAACCCACTGAGAAGCTATTTCGGCTCAGCACTGATGTTGCTTTGACAATCATCATCGCGTTACCATAATCTTGCATTGAGGTAGAGTCGAACCACTTCGGGTGGATTCGAGCAGTTTGCTCTTGAAGCACTAGGGTCCACATTACGACGCCGGAATATTCAGGAAATTGCGGCTTCGTTCGCATCCCAGGCCTGCCTCCCACGATCAATGATGCTTGGTGGCATAACCTTAGTGTGAATCCGAAGCTCATCAGTTGCCAAACTGGGCTTCACCGTCTAGTCTGTAGTAGAGCCGCTATAGCAAGTCACGCATAGGAGCCTTCGTTCGTTCTAGGATGGCTGCGCGGTCCTTTGGCCTTGAGGCGATCATCAAACACATTGCATCACCGATGGCTTCTGGCGCCACTATTGATAGCCTTCCATTTATATTTACATACAAGCAGGATGTGTTCCAGAATTATTCTCGACTACCTGAAGCCATTCATTCGCTTTCCTTCCTCAATCATCTTCCAAGTCGCACAGATAATCGGTACATATTGCTCCTGCCATTGTATTACATGCACACCTATCCGATCCTCATTACCAAGGCCATACCTCAAGCCCTAACACGACAAAGAGCTTCCGATATCCGTTCAGCCTTCACCCTTTACGATCCGGCTGCCGGCCTTTACCTGCAGGGTGTTCTGACGTGCAGGAAGCTAGCCACAGCTAAGCCATAGCTTACGACGACCGAAAATGAGCCGAGACTACTTCAACCCGCCTGGTCACGACACCACCTTTTCCACACCGCTGCAAGCTATGTATTGGAACGGAGTTTACTATCCTAACTGGCGCATCTATCGCGATCAGCCACCTGTATCGCTGAACTACGATGTCATTTCGCATGTCTTCTACGCCTTTGCCTGGTACGCTAATCACTGGAGGTGGTTACTAAATACATGGACTAACATGGTAATAGGGTAAAAGACGATGGAACTGTATATGTAGGTACATCAGGTGCATCGAAGCTTCCCTAACTGACTCGCTCTACAGCTCAGTGATGAATGGGCGGATGCTCAAATCGATGTCCCAGGCACTGACGACATTCCTGCAACAAAAGGATGTCTTAACTCTTTCGCCATGTTGAAGCGAAAGTACACCCGACTACGGGTTGTGTTATCTGTTGGCGGCGGTGGAAAAGGCAGTGAGCCTTTCGCGGGTGTTGCTAGAGACCCTGCCTGCCGTGAGCGTTTTGCTCAGACATCATTGGCATTAGTACAACAATTTGGTATTGATGGCATCGACAGTCAGTATATTGATCCAGAATGGCAATACTTTTACTGAACAGGCAACAGTCGACTGGGAACACCCTGCAGATGCCAGCCAAGGCAGGGATTACATCGCTCTTCTGGCCACACTCCGTCAGTACTTGCCGGCGCCCCAATACACCCTCTCCTCAGCACTTCCAGCAGGCGAATGGGCCCTTCAGCATATCAACCTGGCGCACGCTTCGCATTATCTGGACATGATCAACCTCATGGCTTATGACTACAGCGGGCCTTGGGTGAAAAAGTGTGGTCATCAAGCTCAACTATTCACACCACACATTCCGCACAGTCCCGAAGCCGCAATATCCTGCCACTCAGCTGTCTCCTACATGATGCAGCAAGGTGTCCCAAGACACAAGATCGTCATGGGGGTGCCAGCATACGGCCGAAGTTTCACCGGAACCCGTGGTATAGGTCACTCGTTCTCCGGGCAAGCAGGAGAGGAGGGCACCTTCGAGTACCGAGACTTGCCCCGTCCGGGTGCGGACGAGCACGTAGACGAGCAGCTGGGCGCAGCCTACTGTATTGGTGGTGACGGAGGGCTAGTCACATACGATACCCCGCAAACTGTCAGAATGAAGGCCAACTATGTGCGACAAAACGGACTAGGTGGACTCTTCTATTGGACCGGTACAGGCGACGCAAGCTCGCTCACTCAGAAGGATCGCAGTCTGGTGTATAATGGCTTCCTAGGTCTGTTCCCGCAATAGAAGCTACGTGGCTGTAACTTGAGATTATGTAGCATCCAAACATATTGATGCGTCCTGTTGTGTCTGAAAGCTGCTGTTTGTGCTCCGTGTGTGTTCGATGGTGATGTTGCCCTACGCAAGAGCTACTCTAGCGCGACGAGCTTGGACCCTCAGACCCTTGATTGAGGGCTGGGGTGCGTGGGATGTTGTCTAGTTGAAGCATGAAGAAGATCGCAGAATTGCCGATAACACCACGTCGCACATACTGCTTCCCGAAGAATACGAGACGTGTCTCTCTTCGCCTTGTACCCTGAACGTGCCTTGCCCGCCGCTGCAACGATTGCAACCGTGTACCGCGGGCGCATGCGATTGATGCGGACTCCCGCCGAACCATATGCCTGCACCTTCCACCTCGCTGGAATCTAGTACGCCGTCCCAAGGTCAATCACAGGCATGGATCCGGCGCTGACGCTCAATGCAGCTGACTACGATCCCATCGACCATCTCAACGCCCTCTTCTCCCACCCCGCCACGCTCTCCTCCGTCTCTGCCACCTCCGACGCCCTTCGCAACTACCAGGATGACCTTGACGAAGACATTGCCGGCGTTGTCGCCTCCCAGTCTAGCTCAGACGCCGACAGCGTCCAGCGTATACAGGTTGCAAAGGCAGAGCTGGCTGATCTCTTCAAGAAGATTGAGAGCGTCCGGGAGCGGGCCATGCAGACAGAACAGACCATCACCGAGATGACTGCAGACATAAAGCGTTTGGATAGCACAAAGAAGAACCTGACGCTCTCTATGACGGCGTTGAAGCGACTCCAGATGTTGACGACGGCCTACGAACAATTACGGAGTCTTAGCAAGTCGCGACAGTACAGGGAATGCGCACAACTGTTGCAGGCTGTGATACAACTTGTGGCACACTTCAAGAGTTATCGCTCTATAGACCAAATTGCAACCTTGAGTCGCAATGTGGCGGACGTACAGGGCGAATTGCTGGAGCAGGTCTGCGAGGATTTCGAGGTGACATTCGCCAAGGGGGAAACGGCGTCACGAAAGGCCATGCTCGCGGAAGCCTGTCTGGTTATCGATGCGCTCGGAGAACATGCCCGCACCAGGCTCATCAACTGGTATTGCAACACGCAGCTGCGCGAGTATCGCCAGGTCTTCCGGGGCAACGATGAAGTGAGCCACCCATGTTCGCTCATGGTGATAGCACGCTAATGGTACCAGGCTGGATCATTAGACAATATTGGACGAAGATACAGCTGGTTCAACCGGATGATGAAGACATACGACGTCGAACATGCCTCCATCTTCCCGGCCTATTGGCGGGTGAATGAGATGCTGGCCAACTCGTTCTGCGAAGGAACCCGTGAAGACTTCAAGTCCATATTACAAAGGTCTGTGCGGAGAGGCGATGGGCAGAGTTTGGATGTCGAACTGCTTCTCTCGTGCTTGCAGGAGACACTTGACTTTGAACACAGTTTAGAAAGGCGGTTCGCTAATGAGGTTTGTGAAGACAGGCTATCGTATCGAACTACATGCTTACTCTGTGCAGTCTCGCTCTTCAATGGACACAGTAGCCTCCAAGGACGACCGGTCGCATGGCTTTAGTCAGGCCATCTCCGAGGCTTTTGAACCCTACATGAGCCTCTGGGTCGAATCTCAAGACAAGTATGTTACACACACTTACCTGGTCATCGCGAGACTGACTTTATAGGCAACTCGCCAATCTCATACCAAAGTACCGGCAACAACCCCTCCGAAACCCAGAGGAGGATTTCTCCCCTCAAGCTGTGATACCCTCATCGACAGAGCTGTTCCAATTCTATCGTTTGACATTGGCACAGTGCGCTAAGCTTTCGACTGGAACGAGGTTACAGGAGCTATCCATGACCTTTGCCAAGTACCTGGATCAGTACGGGCAACAGGTGCTCTACTATTTTCTTAGCGAGAAAGCAGGAGCTCAAGGACCTTCCGTCGAAGACGCTGTCCTCATTCTCAACACTGCAGATTATTGCTATATGACCTGCAACCAACTGGAGGAGAAGATCAGAGGCCGCATAGACGAGGACTTTAAGGAAAAGGTTGATTTGCAGAGTCAGGCTGATGCCTTCATGGGTATCGCTAGTGCCACAGTCCGAATGCTCGTTCGAAAAGTCGAGATGGCGTGCGAACCTAGCTGGAGGGAGATGCGAAATACACCTTGGGCAAAGCTCGAGAGTGTTGGCGACCAAAGTAGTTATGTGGCTGAACTTTTGCGTAACGTAAAGGAAAGATCTGGAGAGATCCTGAAGCATCTCCACAAGCAGCAGTATGCGCGAGCTTTCAGCGACAACCTTGTCGATCTTATGGCTTCCACGTACATTGCGAACATAATGCAGTGCAAGCCAATCTCCGAAGTTGGAGCGGAGCAAATGCTGCTGGATTCCTACGTGCTGAAGAAGGGTTTCACGGAGCTCCCTACCCTCAATGAGGAGCCTGGTACAGCGCCACCGGCAAGGTATGTTACTCAAGTCAGTTCCGAGTTGCGCCCACACACTACTAACTATGCCAAAGCTTCATCAAACGCGTAAATCAGTCCATGTCCAAGATCGACCCTCTTCTCAAAACGTTGCAAGTTCGTCCTTCGCCGCCAGAAGCCCTCGTGCAAGCCTACCTTATCCATATTGCCGACAAATCCGACACCAACTTCCGCAAGATTCTTGATCTCAAGGGCATCCGCAAGGCTGAGCAAACTCAGCTTCTCGACCTCTTCTCTGCCTTCCGTGCATCGCCCAACCACGAAAACCTCGTGCAGAACTCGCCCTTCCTTACGCCACTGCAGATCCAGGCTGCAGGTAGCGTTGGAAGTACGGCAGGAAGCGTCATGGGCACGATGGGAACACCGAGTCTTGGTGGGGGCAGGTTCGACGCAGCAGGCTTGGGTAACATGCTCGTCAATGCCGCAAGGGATGGTGTTGATCGATTCGGTAGTCCTGCGCCGGGTCAGCAGCAGGCCGGAGGTGCGGATGGAGGCGCGAACCTGGAGAGTAATTTGAAGAATATTGGCAAGTTCTTCAGGAGGGATGTGGGAGGGTTCAGAGGATTTGGACGGAGTGAGGACGGACGATAGACGAAGTTGAGAGTGATATGCGCCATTACAGTCGGGCAGAACATTGAAGCAGCAATAGATTTACATCAAACGCTCATGATCTTAACACGATCAGGGTATCATAATTCATGTTCCGCATCCGGTCCCCGAGTCGGCAACTTCAAGAGGAAACGAACAAACCATCATCACTTTGCTCTTCCTCCCTCTCCGGATCCCTCATGTAAACATCATCACGTCCAATCAGCCCGTCCCCGTCACTTATCACCATGGCCTCTCTTCGTCTCCTCCTCACCTCATCCTGAGAGCCACCGCCCATTCTAGGCTGGACGACATCCCACCTGAACCCATGGTTTGGCAACAAAGAATCGTCTCTCCAGACACCCATATCGCCTAACAGATTGAACGCCAACTGCGCGCGATGCAACACCTCTCCATCTGCACAGTACAGATCCTTAATGAGCAGGTCTTTGGCGGATTTGGAAGCGTAGAATCGCGTGCAGAGGATCTTTGTAGCGGAGGCGCGGATATCGTTGTTGTGGCTTGTCGCCAGTGTCAAGAGAGAACTTGTCTTGATGGCATCTTCTTGGTGGGTGGGCGGGCCGGAGGGGATGGTACGCCGTTGTTGCGGGATGTTCTGTGGGTTTCGGATCTCGGTGAGGGTGCACATGTTTTGGAGGCCGTGGGAGACTTGCTGGACGGCTATGAATGTGAAGACGCCTGGAAGATGGGTTAGTGGGGCTGGGTTGGTCGATGGTGAGAGGGGTCTGTACCGAGGCCGAGCCAGAGCCAGTGGTCGGGGATGCTGGATGCCATATCGAGGTGTGTTTGGTCATGGTGTGAGGCATATGGCAACGAGGCTTGGAGACATGCTGCGGTCGTGAATGCACTTGCGCCGTGACGGCCGTCGCGCGTGAAAGTGGGGAGCGGGCTGCAGGGATGTGGCGCTAGACAGGGGCCATCCATGCCGAAATCTTGGTCTGGGAAATAATTTCAAGCCGACCATCTCGTGTCGCCCACGAGCTCTCTCAGCGCCGAACACCCTACTCACAGGTCTCCGGGCCTCGACATAGTCACAGACATGCCGCCCTCACAGCTGAAGCGGCTAAAGGCCTCGCTCCGCGAACAAGGCATCACCGGCCCGCAAAAGTCGAAGAAGCAGAAGAAGTCGCAATCCAAGAACGCCGACCACCACGAACGGAAAGCCTCTGCGCTCGCCTCAATTCGCGAATCTTTCAATCCTTTCGAGTTCAAGCACCTTGCGCGCCCCCACAAGCATGAGTATGTCTCTGCGCAGGCCGAGAATGCTCCCAAGAAGATCCTCGGTAGACCCGGCGTCACCAAGAGCGCAGGCGAGGAGGCACGTAGGAAGTCGCTGCTTCCAGAGATGCATCGCAAGAACAAGGTCGGAGGTATCCTCGATAGGCGGATAGGTGAAGATGACCCGACAATGAGTCTGGAGGACCGTGAGATGGCGCGCTTTGAGAGGGAACAACAGCGCAAGAGGGGCGGGAATGTGTTTGACCTTGAGGATGATGCTGACGAGGTTGAGCTCACCCACGGTGGACAGTCTCTCCGTTTTGACGATGAGATTGGAGAGGAAGACTATGATGCGGCAAGCATTGCTGGGTCAAGTGACGGCGAAGATGGCTTCCTGAAGAAGAAGAGGCGGAGAGACGATGAGGATGGCGATGTGGATGGCGACGCGGCTGCGGATCAGCCAGAGAGGAAGAAAAGCAAGGCAGAGGTCATGAAGGAGGTTGTGGCCAAGTCGAAGCAGCATAAATACGAGCGTCAAGCACAGAAAGAGGACGACGATGAGCTACGAGACGAGCTTGATAAGGACCTCAATGACGTGTTGGCCGCTCTACGAGGACACATCAACAAGAAGCCCGAGCCTGAGAAGCCCAAGGACCCTCAGGTCAACGAATTTGGCATGAACGCCGACCGCGCTGCACTTCTAGCTGGAGCTACACAGCAAGACAAGGACAGAGAGTACGATACACGTGTGCGCCAACTGATGCAAGATTCGCGAGCGAAGCCGACAGAACGAACAAAGACGGAAGAAGAGAAGGCTAGAGAAGAGGCAGATCGCTTGAAGGAACTTGAGCAGAAGCGCATGAAGAGAATGCACGGAGAGCCTGTCAGCGATGACGAAGAACCACGCAAAAACGGTATCGAGGAGCTTGATGAAGACGAAGATGACGACAGCCTGCCAGATGATGCTGCCGAGTTCGGACTAAAAGCGCCAGGCCAACTGAGACCCGACGGCGTTGAAGACGAGGACGACTTCATCATGGACGATGACCTTGTTGCTACCGACTCAGAAGCCGATATGTCCGACGATGAGTCTGATGCTGGCTCTGCAATCGACGACACAATGGCCATGGACGAGGAGGACGCAGACTTCTTGAAGCACGTCATGCCGGAGCGGAAAGAGCAACCCAAGGCTGTTAACGGCGTCCTCACTCTCGGTGTTGAGCCTTCGTCCAAGTTGGCGTTTACTTACAAATGTCCGCGGACTCATGAGGAGTTACTGAGTGTCTTCAAGGATGTTACCCCCAACGATACCTCCACCGTCATCCAGAGGATACGTGCGCTCTATCATGCTGGACTGCATTCGGACAACAAGAACAAGCTTGCCGACTTCGCTTGTGCGCTCATTGATCATGTCTCCTACCTATCAAACCAGACGCCAGCTGTGTCCCTGGCTGTGATTGAAGCGATCATCCGTCATATCCATTCCATGTCGCGGTCATACCCGGTTCAGATTGCTACCAAATTCCGAGAACATTTGAAGCAGCTTCAGGTTTCGAACGACCCAACACCAGGTGATCTGGCTCTACTTTCTGCTATTGGATCCATCTTCCCCACTTCTGATCACTTCCACCAGGTCGTCACTCCCGCCGTCACCCTCATGGCTCGCTGGATGGGACTTACCTCGCCTGCTTCTACTACAGATGTTGCAACAGGTGCTTTCGTTGGTGCGCTATGTCTGCAATACCAAAGACTATCGAAGCGATACATTCCTGAGTTTGTACGCTACACTGGACTTGCCCTCAAATCAGAGCACGCCACGCCCGCTCTCCTGGCAGCGCACAGCAAGAACGTCATCACTGCCGCCGAACTCTGGAGTGCCTCATCCGCGTTCATCGAGATCTTCAGCCCGCTACTTGCACCCCTCAAGTCCGCAAACCAGACGTCTACCTACCAGAACCTCCGTGCCCGGATATCCCTTGCACGCTCCAAACGGCGACCCCTTCTCCTACACCATCACCGTCCCCTACCCATCAAATCCAGTATTCCCAAATTCGAAGAATCCTTCGATCCCAACCGCCACTATGACCCTGATAAGGAGCGCTCAGAGGCCAAGAAGCTGCAGAAGGAGTACAAGCGCGAGAGGAAAGGTGCACTCAGGGAGTTGCGCAAGGACGCCAACTTCATTGCGAGAGAGACGCTCAAGGAGAAGAAGGAGAAGGACAAAGCTTACGAGACCAAGTACCGGAGGCTTGTGGCAGAGATCCAGGGTGAAGAGGGCAGGGAGAAGAATGCCTATGATCGGGCGAAGAAGGCTAGGAAGAGGGGTTAGATGTGAAAGTGACTTTCAGCGAGTGGGTACTGCTGAGTGTCGCGCATTGGTACTGGCGTTGTTGAATGGATCGTTTCGTAACGAAGACAGCAGCATTGATGCATCAATCATTTGCTGCCACTTCGTGATGTTGACGTATATCAGTCGACTACAAAATTCTTTTTCTTGGCATCATTTTTGAGCATTCGATCAAATACTTGGTGATTGTCGCCGTGATGTTCATATACCCCTAGTACCTTGATTGTGACGAATTCTATGGTTGATCGTAACCCAGGGCTCACCTTGACCCCTACGCACCACTTTCTCATCAAGTAGAACCTATACTTGCCTCATCTTATAAACGTTGTCTGCTCACAGCTCCCGTTGGCCTTGAAGCAAACTCCCTCACACACCACCAGTCCTCTACTATTCACTACCTACCGATCACTGTTTACCAAATCAAGATCGGGATTATGATTGGTGACTTCACATATCCCAGAAACGCGGCGACACGTGAAGCAATATACGCTCCCATACATATCCACACGATGCAAGATCTGATGCTGATTACTACAGTATACTTTGCAACCAACGCGAGTCATTGAGTCTTAGCCTGCTGACTGAGGAGTATGCTGCATTTAAATCGAAGGGAAAAGTTCGACTCTTCTAGAGCAACGAGCTCGTTGGAAAATCAGGTATATAAGTTTAACAATCCAGACTTTACCTCTTACTTCTCGAGACATCTGCATGCCGTTCCACTTGCAAAGACCGAAACACTTCCTTGTTTTATCAACAACAGCAATAGAAGAAACTAAGAACGCTGAGATCGTAAGTCTTCTACTGTGCTGCGGTCTACAACAGCATACGATTAGGAAATGTAGTTAACTAATAACAATGCATTTTTTTGTTAAGGATCATCGGTCCAGAAATGGCATATTCCTGTTTCGCTCTATTGCAGTAGGCGAAAAATAGATCTCGGTGCTGTTTACTCGGCCAACCCTTGCAGAAAATTGCTGGGAGCGATCCTTTTTGATAGACGTTGTACATAGTAGACCCATGTAGGAGCGGGTCTCAAGCGGGCACGTCTACACGCGTTATAACATTGTAGCGTTCGCCTAGATTGGACGGACGGATTGATCCGACTCGACTCAGCACTGGATACTCTTGGTGGAGGTATCGTGTCGTGCAAATCTTTAAGGTGGGCAACCGTGTGGATGCGAATACGTAGGACTGAGGGTCAGCCAAGAGGGGAAGTCGGGGAGTGATGACGCCGAACGCGCGAGACTAGCTTGATGTAGTTGCAGCACTTCTGTGGAAAGCAACCTATCCGTATCAACGGAAGGATTGAGCCTCAACCAGAGCAACAAAGCTAGCCGCCCGCTCTTGAAATCCAGACACAAAGTATCGTGAAAACCCATTCAATGGTGCTTAGTTGGCGTGTAGAATTGACAATGGCGGTATGCACCTCTTGTAACTTCCTTTCCTAAAAGGACGAGGACCCCACGTTGAATGGCGCCTGCTCGCTTAGTAAAGACCAGTTTTCCCCACGTGCGGCTGCCATCCTGCAAAGAACCTTAATTGAACCCACAAACTTCTCCTACGCAGCGGATCTAGTATCGGATCTATCACGGGCGCTTTGTGGTGTTCAGAAACGGTTGCCCTGGATTGGATGCAAGTTCCCGTCGAATCCAAGTGCCGTCTCAACGTATCCGCACAGCCGGCTTTCCCCAGAGCATGACGTCAGAACTGACTTTTCGACATCACGAATGCGCTCAACAAAGACCTCCCGAGTTTAGAAAATCCCGCCTCTTTTGATTGGAGGACACTACGTGCAAAGATATTGACGCACGTAATGTAAAGAGGCGTCGAGCTGGCTGCTGTGCTCAGCAGTATTGCAAACAGCAGAACGTCAAATGAGGTTGTAATCACGAATGCTCTAGAAGGATCCGTTTGTGCCAATTATGCCACAGCTCAACCATTCACCAAGCTCACTTGGCGTGCTCGCACACCGAAGTCGACATCTTTGCTCCCGAGCACGCAATTCAGGCCATACCTTTTTTATTGGGCACTAGGGCGAACCGTGAGCGACCATCACATCCTTCGCGCGCCATCCCTGTCGCCGCACCCGCATACCCTTGCAAGCTCGACCCATCTGCCATCAGATTGAAGCCGGTACCGCGGCGAAAAGCGTCACAGTCGCTTGAACTTCGTTAGATCTGATCGGCATATCAGGGCAGCATTATGTCACTTGTCAGAACCCTCCACCCGGGCGTTGCTTGGAAATACTCCCTACCTACCTCGAGCCCTCTACCGTAGCAGTGGCCTTATTGCCTCGACATCTCCCCAACTGCGCGTCGACCAGTAGCCTACATCGGATCCCTTCAAAACCAATTCCGATCCAGTAACGGAAGCAATCACGCAATTTTCCGCCAGGTCAAGCAATTCGGAGGCGTCTTGAAGGCTTCGGTCCTTCCCACATCCAGTACACTCAAGCTTCCCAAGCTATCTCGACTTCGAAGCTCACAGGGCCGATCCTGCAGCCCAGACCGGCATTGCGACACTGCTATTCGCTCTGGAGAGACCGCGTGCGTTTCGCTCCAAGCCATCAATTGCTTGTGCTGTGCTTGTGAACGCCTCCCAGCCCGTTGGTCCTCATAGATAAACTTTCAGACGCCTGGCAACTCTTGTCCTTGCTTCTGAAGCTTATTCGGCCTTGTCAAACTTGGTACTGGATTTCAAGCACGTGGCCCTCCAAGTGCTGAACCAGTGCATTTTTGTTCGAACGCGTTGAAGAACTCCTACCCCAACGATGGCTTCTACAGCCAATAAAGTCGGCCACAGCCTGGCAAAGGTCTTAGGCATCGACCTGCACTACCGGAACGAAACTGGCTCAGAGCGCGTAACACGAGGCGAAAGTGTTTTCACCATCGACTCCGCAGATACATATGTTGAGGATGAACCTACTGCGAAAGAATGGATTCAAGACACTCTTCCCAGTGGACCCGAGTTCAGAGAATATTGCTACAGCTTGTTTCCGTTCCTTCATTGGATAGGTCGCTACAACGTACAATGGTTAATAGGTGACCTTGTCGCTGGTATGTCAAGCTATAGTTTGATTGTTTTGTATAGCTACTAACTTTCGCCAGGTATCACCGTGGGTGCTGTTGTCGTTCCCCAAGGTATGGCCTACGCAAAGCTTGCTGAGCTTCCTGTCGAATTCGGATTGTACTCTTCGTTCATGGGCGTACTCATCTACTGGTTCTTCGCTACCTCCAAAGACATCACCATTGGACCCGTCGCAGTTCTATCCACAGTCACTGGCGGTGTTGTGCTGTCAGCGGAAGAGAAATTAGCCGGTCAGGGTATCTCACGAGACATGATCGCATCCTCGTTGGCCATCATCGCCGGATCAATCGTTCTCTTCTTGGGTCTTGTCCGCATGGGCTGGATTGTGGATCTCATCTCGTTGCCTGCAATCTCAGCGTTCATGACTGGTTCTGCGCTCAGTATCGCTGCTGGACAGTTTCCAACCATGATGGGTATCACAGGTTTCTCGACTAGGGATCCCACATACAAAGTGGTGATCAACTCGCTCAAGTACCTTGGACGAACTAACCTTAACGCATCATTCGGCTTGACTTGCCTCTTCCTTCTCTATGCGATCCGTTTCACATGCGGCCAGCTCGCAAAGCGATTCCCTACCCGTGCGAAGCTGTTCTTCTTCATCAACACTCTGCGAACGGTGTTTGTTATTTTGCTGTACATTCTGTTCAGTTACCTAGCAAACCGAGAGCACAAAGCCAACGGAACTAAGCCAATTATTACCACTCTTGGAACTGTTCCGCGAGGTAAGATGCTTCTTAATCTTGATCAGATCCATTACTTACAACTTCAGGATTCCAACACGCTCGCGTACCCAAGGTCACAATTCCCATAATCAAGTCGTTCGCCACCGAATTACCGTCTACTGTCATCGTCCTCCTCATCGAGCACATCTCCATTGCCAAGTCGTTCGGACGAGTGAACAACTACGTCATCAACCCATCGCAAGAGCTCGTGGCCATCGGCGTGTCCAACTGCTTGGGACCCTTCTTAGGAGCATACCCCGCAACTGGTTCTTTCTCTCGCACTGCCATCAAGTCTAAGGCTGGAGTCCGCACGCCTTTCGCAGGTGTCATTACGGCCATCGTAGTGCTTCTCGCTATCTACGCACTTCCGGCTATGTTTTGGTACATTCCCAACGCGGCACTATCGGCAGTCATTATCCACGCAGTGCTTGACTTGATCACACCACCAAACACCGTGTACCAATTCTGGAGGATCTCACCACTTGAGGTCATCATATTCTTCATTGGTGTTCTGGTTACAGTCTTTTCCAGCATCGAAAATGGTATTTACGTTACAGTGTCCGTATCGGCAGGCATGTTCGCTTTCCGTCTGTTCAAAGCCAAGGGTCGTTTTATGGGCAGAGCCAAGATTCACTCCGTTATCGGCGACCATCTGTTGGACCCGCATGAGGAAGACAAAATGCCATCGCCCGGTTTCAAGCAGAAGCCAGCAGAGGGAGAGCACTCCATCCGTGAAGTCTTCTTGCCTATTGATCACAAGGATGGATCCAATCCAAGCATCCAGCTGGAGGATCCTTACCCAGGTATCTTCATCTACCGATTTAGCGAAGGCTTCAATTATCCAAACGCAAACCACTACCTCGACCAACTCACCGACATCATATTTGCAAAGACGCGTCGTACAAACCAAGCGACGTACAACAGACCCGGCGACCGCCCATGGAACGACCCTGGCCCTCGTGGAAAGGAGGCCCAAGCACAAGACGATCGGCCTACGCTGAAAGCCATCATCCTCGATTTCTCATCTGTCAACAACGTCGATCTTACTTCAATCCAGAACCTGATTGATGTAAGGAATCAGCTTGACAAGTATGCGGCTCCAGACACAGTTGATTGGCATTTCTGCAACATCAACAACCGGTGGACCAAGCGCTCTCTTGCTGCAGCGGGTTTCGGTTACTACACTCCTGAGACGCCTGACAGCGGCATAACGCACCGCTGGAAACCCATCTTCAGTGTTGCCGAGATCGGCGGTTCAGACTCGGCTGCTGCGCAAGCAGAAGCACGCGAGAACCTCCTCGCTCAACGCGCACTATCGCAAGTACGAAGTCACGATATCGAGGCAGCACATCCAGAATCGGGTGACAGTTCGGAGACCGGTAGCATAACAAAGCAGTTGGAACACAGCAAGGCGTACGGACATGTGGAGGCTGGTGATGCTAGGCAGAGGGGCCGGATAGCGGTTGTTCAAGGGCTGAACAGGCCGCTGTTCCATGTCGACGTAACGGCTGCGCTCAACAGCGCGTTGGCTAATGCGCAGAGAAAGAGTCACTAGATAATTTTGTGGTCTTTCGGTAGTGGTAATGCGGCTTTCTTTCAGTATATATATATATTGTCAGTACATAGAGATGATATCTATTTGCGCTCGGCTGATGGCCTAGAGTGTGTTTTTCGCGTTCAAAAACTAGTTTTATCATTTGCATGCATCGTGATGCAGGTGCGCAGTCTATTGATGGATGCCTAAGGTGCTGTTGCAGAGTTAGCATTCACATTCAAGCTCGTTACGATCATAAATGTGAGAAAGCTTAGTAGAAGATGGTTTTGACATTGTCATTCTATATAGACGATACTCGTGCTTCTGCCACGTGGGTATATGTACCGCATCATGCTCCATATACAAAAGAATCAACGCCGTGCTATGCCCCGCCCTGAATCATTTTCTTAGCCTCGCTCCGTACAGTGAAAGAAAAGTCTCGCTCCTTGTAGTAATTTCCGGGTGCTAGCCAGAGAGTGTCTGCGCATACTTGAAAGACCCGCTCTCTGCCATGCATATGTCCATGTCCCTGCTCCCTGGATTCCCGTTGCTAGGTGTCTGATGCCGCAAACATCTAGTTGTACGCTTCAGCTGGCAAAGACTCTCGACTTTGTGCGAAGAGAGCGCCTGCTTGCTCGATGTTCCACTGGCCAGCCTCCAGACATTGAATGGCGTAGTCGCGCTTGAGGTTGGTTTCGCGCTGAACATAGAGGATCATCTCTTCTTTCCTTTGCTGCTCCGGGTCGATAGTCGTTGGTATAGGTGTTGGTGTGGTGGATGGTGGTATTTGCTGTGCGTTTGCTGCATTGTTGTTTGCCACTGCTGCGTCAGGACGAACCTGATTGCCATTCAAAATTTTGAGTTTAGGAAACCAAGAGATGATCTCATCCTCCCAGTTGGGTGTTGGGAACGGGTCGACAATGAGGTGTTCGACGTTCCTGAAGCGGCCTTTCCAAGGCTTTAGCGCGTCCAGCGTCGCAAAAGCGTTGTTGCTGAGATCAAGGTTCTGGATGTGGCGGAAATGATTGCAGAGTTGGTAAACAGCGTGTGTATTTTGGAGGTTATTGCCGGCGAGTGTGACGCTGTGGATTGCTTGCTCTTTTGCTTCTAGCGTCTCAAGAATGGCATCGCAAACGATCATGAGGGCAGGGAAGAACTTCTTCTGTGCACCTTCTGAGGCAAACATGCCAGATTGGAGGATCTCTTGATCTCCAGCAATAGTCGAGAGGTTTAGTAATTTGTTGGCTGCATCGTAACGTCGTCCGAGGAAGCCTTCCATAAGCGCGTAGGATGGATTCGATTTCAGCTTTGCAAGCATGTCTTTGTCGACTAACGGTTCTCGTGAACGGTTTTCATGCTGGAAATTGTTTGGACCGCCCCTGAATCCTCCTCTTCCTCGTCCCCTTCCTCTGCCTCGTCCACGTGAGGAGTCACCATCAAGCATCATCTGATCGTCATCGTGGTTTTGTGGTGTGAAAGAAACGCTCCAGTTCCCGCGTCCTCGACCCCGACCCCGCCCCCGTCCGCCTCTTGGTTGATCGTTCATTCTTAATCGGAGTACGTTGGTTGTGCTGTTGTAGAAGTGTAAGTGAGCAAGGCCGAGAAGCTGAAACCGTCTATAAAGATCGAGGGTCCGTGCGCCGCCAAGCCACGTTTTCTCGCCCTCTGGCAATCGTCATTGGTCTGACGTCGAAGGTTCCGTGGATCGTGACTGCGGTTTACTGTTGTCGTGTCTTTACCTACACCTATTATTTTGCGCAGATAAACTCTGCCTGATCATTGGTTGCTTGACTCTGGATCCACACAACAGCGGCCTCACACTTTCGCCCTTCGTAGCGTAGCTAGGCAGCAAGGCAACTAGGCAGCCACTGTGATGACAGCCTGAAGAAACTCACCCTGACCAGCACTAGACTCGCTACATACCACACTCCATAGTTCTTAAAACAAAGGCATCTAGGTACCGTTAACCAGAAGGTGATAGCAGAAGTAACATGATAGAAGGCAGGACGACTGGTTCATAGTATGACTGAAGGCAATGTTCGCGTAAATAGGCGTTTCTTGTCAGATATTCGACCTAGATAATACAAGGTTTGTTCGGGGAGAATTTCCATCCTTCTACACCTCTCCATACCCACGCCGCCCACGTCACTCTACCAGATACGTAAAGATGAGTCAAGTCTTTCCAGAGATAGCCTGCGACGCCCAAAACTCCGAACACGAACGCGCGTAAATGCAACAATGAGAGGGTCCATAGAAAGACCTTGAGGGGAAAATAGCCATCTACTGTGAATGGATTTTCTTAATCCTGTTCACACCCTCATACAGTGCCCGGTCCACGGCTGCAGCGACGGTGAGAGTACCACCAATTACGGCGCAGAGACCGACGAGGAAGCCAGAGAAAGTCTTCTCGCGGACTTCGCGGTTTATGACCTTCATTGGTGAAATGTCCTGTGGCAGATATTAGTGATCGGATTCAGGGGTCAAGGGAAGGGAACCGCAAAACTCACATAAGAGAAGAAAACGCCGGGAATACCTCCCCTGGCGTGGATTCTTTCCTTGTGACCCTCCTTCTCATCAGTACCACCCTGGAGACTCCTATGATGACTAGTAACAGAGTACTGGTGCGTCTCAATACTGCCCTTATATGTAGCATCAATCGTGGCGCCGAGCAGCTCATCTTGTTTACCGGGACGACTAATCTCCTTCTCCCAGCCGAGAGGCAGGTAAGCGGTCGACACGACCTTGATGAAGTACATGTAGTTGTATGCCTTCTCGTCGGTGTGCTGCTCGGTGTCATCGAGAGGATTGATGTGGTGGTTCGACCATCCACCGGCGGCTGAGCCTTGGTGTTTCCTCTGCATGTCTTGGACGACCACATCGCTGAGCTGAGGGCCAAAGCGAAGCTGGTGGACCCGATGGGTAAAGGTGTGCGCGTACTCATCCTTGAAGTAGTTCTCGAGATCGTGGACGTGCAGGTTGCCGTTGGAGAAGGACTTTCCAGGAGCAATGTGGAAGTTTCCGACGACCTTGTTGACACGGATACTGCCCTCAAGACGACATCCTTCCTGGCGTTGTTGATCGAGATGTTCGGCGTAGTGCTCTCTCTCGCATTGTTCGACTCCCTCTCCACGGCCAAAGGACCATGAGATTGAGGCATAAGCATCGCGGACTTCGTCGCAGGTGTTGCAACAGCCAGGTTTGATTGCGTTGGTGGGGGAAGGGGCGCCGTAACATTCGCCGCAGTAGTCGGGGGCCAGATGTGACGCTTCGTCAGCGTGCCTGAAGTCACTATCAGCACTCTGTTGCTTCTTGGACATGCTCCTCTATCCAAAGCACTCTATAGACTTACAGATCCAAAGCCTTGATGTCGATAACTTTGCTACCCTCCTTCTCAGGACTTAGTCGAACCTTGTTGATACCGTGCGTGACGCCCATTTGCAACTCGCCAGATACATCCATGACATCGAGAGTGAGTAGTTCGCATGGCACTCTTGGAAACGTTACGTTCAGGGCGATCTCCATGCGTTCGCCTCTGCCCTTATCGACCACCAATTCTGGCCGTACCGTTACTCTCCTGTAATCGGCCCACTCGCCCCACGTTAACCAAAAGACAACCAACAAGCTGACTATGGTGACAACCCCACCGGATGTTGTGCGCACGCGCGCATCTTCGACCGTCTTGGTAAAGGCATCGAGCCTCGTGAATCGCGATTTCGCGGGCATGTTGACGGGCTACCACTGTAAAGTAGTTGAGATTGTGGGGTATTGCTACGACGAATTGTACGTTCTACCAGCGTGCTCTGCGATAGAAAGGGAGTCTCAAGGTAAGACGGCGGGGGTTGCAACCGAAAGTCGTTCGGGATATGGTAGGAGCTCGTGCCTGGAACGTGGAACCAAGTTCACGCGCACTGCAAACGCGATTGGCGTTGCTTCTGGGCAACGAAGAGAGTGAATGAATGAATGTTAGCACAATTCGTGCCAAAGCCGCACTATCATTGTACGAAGAAGGGAAATGGTGAGCAAGTTCAACGCGTGGACGCGGCAACGCTCCGGCTGAAACTAAAAGGACAGCTAACAGCATCTTGCGACCGAACACTAGCTCCGAGCGCTGCGCCGCGCTAGCGTGCTTCTGGTAGGTGCGCATTCCGAGCACGTGGGTGCATTGTGCCGCCAACACCAGGACCTGATTAGCACATATGGGAGAATGTTTTCAACATAACTGCACAGTGGCTCGAAATAATTTCATTAGGTCTTGGAAGCGGTGACCAGAGTGCTCTATCATAACGCTGTTCGAGGGCGATCCGATCGGCGCTCTGCAACCACAGAAGCATATAAATAGCCTATGAAGCGAGAACGTTCCTGAGCATGCTGTTGAAACCCTCGCTGAGCTTGTACAGCTCCACGATCGCCGGCTTTTTGGGTTCGCCAGCCTTTCTCCTAAGCTTCTCAGCAGCGCGCGCTCGGCTCTTGCGCTCGGCTTCGATTGGATCTGCTACATCTGTGTCGTCCATGTCTTCTGAGTCGGTCGAGTCGCTACCATCATCATCGAGTTCAAGGTCTTGAAGATCCATCTGTATCCACATCAGTACATGAATACAATGTTGTCAGAGCAAGAAACGTACCGCATTGAGTCCAAAGTCACTCGACTTGAAGCCAGCAATACCGCCCATAAGCGGGTCAGGATCGTCACCACCACTCGCCATCTTCTGTCTGGTCTTGTCTGAATGCCACTTCTTCCGCGCCATTTGCCACTTGATGAGACTGTTGATCTCGCGAATCGCCTTGTTCTTGTCGATCAAGTTTGAATCCATACCACCCTGGAAGAGTGCATTCATGTCGAGCTTACCGCCACTTCCAGGCCCATGGCGTAGGAAATCCAATATACCCTCTAACCAGCCCATGAGCTGGTCAAAAAGACCATTGTCGTGTTTGTGGACCTCGTGAACGAACTTGTAGAAGTTACCCTCGTGACGAGCGCACAGATCGATAAAAGCTTGCACGGTTTGATTGGGGTCTGCAGAAACTTCTTGCCGTTGGCAAGCTTCAATTGTCTTAATGGTGTCATCGGCGAACATGGCAAAATCAGTAATACTGTTGTATACGTTCGCGGACTTGTAGACACGGACAAGCGGCTCGTAGAAAATGGTGAATAGATCTCGGAAGAGTTGGAGAGTCGTGGGCTAGAGAAACGTCAGTCATTCGTTCCAGATATCGCTCTCCTTTCCAGCTTACCTCTTCGATGATTTGTAACATCATCAACTTATCTCTTTGTCTTAGGCAGAGCTTCAAGTACTGTTTCAGGTGCGCGAAGAGCTCAGCGCCTGATCGCATCTCCTTTTCGACCTGGCCGGTCGCGTTAGTTGCTGTACTGACATTGCTGCGGCTGCTAGCTGTTCTACTGAGGCGGCGCGATCTCACATTTTCGACCGCGTTGTTCCATGCAACGTAGGCATTGAAAACCTTCTCCACCTGTTGCGAAGATAACTCTGGTTGGAAAAACTCGGAACGTAGTATAGTCACCACCACATCGACGTTATCGCGCGCAGCTTCCTGTCGTATCGCTTCCTTAACGCCCTCGTCTGCTTGTACGTATGCTTTGATCTTGTCGCAAAGCACGTCATCCTTGATCCTGGTAGAACCGAGTGTATCGATTGTCTTCTGCACAGAGTTGACACCATCATTGATGGCCATACCAAATATACGTTGAAGTAATGATCGAGCACCGAACGGTTGGGCAAGGAACAGATCCAGGACTCCACTCATGACTGCGGCAGGGTTGGCTATCCTAATGACGTTCTTGAGGACACCGTATGGAACGAGAGAGTGTATGCGCTTCGCTTGAGCAAATAGCTCGGGGGAGTTGTCTTCCGCTAGGAACAAATGGTAGATGGTAGCAGCCACTTCTATCCGTAACCACTCTGCGAACTTTTGGTACTCTGGCTTGAGCTCTGCGATCGTGTTCTTGACCCTGATCTCCTGGAACAGGTGGGAGAGTCCATTGGCTTCTACAATCTCTCTCCTGAACTTCTCCATGTGGATATCAAGCTCCGCTGCTCGCTTGCGCGCAACTTCGTAGAACTGCCTTTGCTCTTCTATGCGCTTCTTGTCCATCTCTTCTCGCCTTTGAATGTCTTCCATCTCCTCCTCGTTGACCTCTATGGGATCGCGTGTCAGAAATTCGGCCATGGCACTCGATTGGGCAATGCGCTCATTGTGTAGAAACGATCGGAGGAAGGCACGTAGAGAAACACGTTGCTCTTCCCTGTATAGTTTCCGAGGGGCCTTGTACGCCGAGTAGTCCGTCGAAGCCCTTGGCGAGCGTCTTCCTAGCGATGTTTGTGAGGCGTTTTTCTTGTGTCCACTACCAAAGATATAGCTGCGCAGACCACCACCGCCACTATTCTCAGGTTCAGGAGGAGGTGGCCCTTGGGTAGATCCCGACGAGATAGAGCTTACATCATCGTCATCAACACTTGATTGTAGAAGCCCATCTTTTGCGTTCTTTCGAGGTAACGGGGCGAGTACTTTGCCGGGAAGTTCGAGACGTATGCGCTTGTGTAATTGGACGAAGTCTGCGTATCGACGGCCAATATAGAAATCTTTGTCTCCATCGTGCTTTACTCGTATGAGGTACTCCTGCAAATGCAACGTTAGACTCTGTCCGTTTTCAACTTGCATCTCTACTTGCCGCATGTGTGTGGTACCGGAGATGTCTCTTCACGGAGGTTGTCCTGACACCTGAGACATTGACGTCCCAACCGTTGATAGAGTGGCCGCTCGGCGTGTTCATGGTAAGTCCCTTCTCGTCCGCTTGTCTATCTACGATTTCCATTTCGGCGAAGCGTATTCTTTCTTCGTAACCTGACGCGGTAGGGATACCAGATACCATCATTAGCTCGACCAATTTCTCGGCTTTGAGCGCCAACTTTCTTCTTTTGGTCTCTTCCAGCCGATCTTCCGAGGATGAGATGTCTTTGCTCGCAAAGGACTCCAGAAACTAGAACAGCACCCTTGTCAGTTGCATCTCTACCTAGTATGACCTCATACAACGTACAACTTGGAGTTTGTCCTGCCAGAACTCCTTCTCCTTGGCCTTGTCCAGGAAGGGGAAGTTGCGAACATGGTTTACGAATATGTAGCGGAGGAGGGGCAGTTCTGAGTCTTCTGGCGCAACTTCGCCGGCATCTGAGCGAAAGGGCGCGCCAAAACGTCGCAGCGCTGTAGGAGAGGAGAGTTCGGCGATTTCGTACTTGGTTTGCTGGGAGATGAGTTCGCGCTTGAGATCTGCGCATCTATCAGTATGGCCAAGGGCCCAGGGATGATGATGTATTGCTTACAGTGCTCTTGTTTGCCCGTTAATATAGACCCTTCCGGCGGCACGGACACGGTAGAGAACTTGGAAAAGGTCGTGTCATTGCGCGTGGGCACCGCAGGCCGCGCCGGCTCGCCAAAGTTCTGTACTGAGGGCTGGGGATTCATCGTGGTGGGCTCGGTAGCACCGTTGAGCTGAATGGCGGGCGGGGCGTCGAGGTTGGCGGGCATACTTGAATTAATAGCAACGTAAGAACACGGGCTAGGGAGCCGCGAGCCGAAAGAAGGAAGATAGGGTGTAGAATTAGAAGGAAAAGCGAAAAGCAGCCTTTAGGGTCCCTGCAGATGAGCGTCGACGCGTGTTGTATGACGCCGGAATAGCACCTCGTACTGCCTGTGGCTGCGCCTGAGGCTGGTGCCCTGCGGAGATGCGGGCACGACAGCAAGGACAAGAGATACGATGGGGCTGCACCGCCCGTTCCTCTGCTCAAAGTGGATCACCTCAATGCTTGTCGGCACTGAAGCAGAGTCGGGCGCGTAAAGGATTGTGGCTGAGTGACGCAACCCGATGCCTTAGCCCATGACGCAGAGGCCCACGAGGCCGAACGCAGGAAGGAACGGCATCGCATCTCTTGGCCGTGTTCGCGCTTTGTCTCCCATCTCGTTTCCTTAATACGCGCGCCGTATGCTGTGAACGTATACGAGACAACCAAGTTGGACAGACAGATCACCCCTCCTCGGGACGGCGCGTAAGATTCGGATATAATTTGAATCGGACCGCTTCGGCTCGCTTCAACTCACAAACATCGCATCGCAGCATCATGCATCGCTTACAGACGTCCACTTGGCGCACTGTCACTAATACCTAGCAAGGAAACCTGACGTCGAACACGTTCTGGCCACGGGCCAAGATGGCCGATTTACTGACTAGTCACAATCTCACATTAGAAGAACATGCTCGACCCTGTGGTTTTGAACTGCAATTTGGTTAAGTTCTATATCTGCCTAGTTGTACAAGATACAGGCCCATGGGTAAATGTCTCTTCATGCCAATCAATGGCAAGAGTTATCCTGGGACGCCGACCTACTCCATTCCCAAATTGCTGCCGAGGTATTCTGTGGCATTTCGGCAACAAGAGAAATCAAGTTATCCACCCTAACGCCAATCCACTGAACATCTTACACTACAGCCACCCATGCTTTGCAAGTTTGAGACTCAGTAGTTGAGCTCTCCGCTGCCACCCCCACCAACCGCGTCCAAATCCTCGTAGCTCTTGATGGACCGACCTTGCACAGATTGTACAGGGCCAGGTCCGCCCTCACCGTATCGCTGAGGACCCTGACGGCTACCACGGGGCGGGGGTGTCAGCCGGCCACCGTTGACAGCAGGACGAGGACGACCATCACGAGGTTGGCGATCGTAGGGTCCAGTACGGCTGTTGAAGCGGTGGCCGCCCCGTCGCATGGGGCCGGCGCGGTCGTCGTGGGCAGCATTGGGGTCCCAGGTGCCGCCCATAGCAGGATTAAACATGGCGCCTAGGTGCACCCCATTCTGCATGCCATTGTTTGCCATTGCCATGTTCATGTTGGCCAGGTTGAACCCCCGCGGCGTTCCAGTAGCCTGGACATGGTTGCCCATTGGGAAGTGACCATTACTATTGGCATCACTACGCGATGGAGCAATATGAGCAGGGTCGACAACATAGCTGTTAACCAGTCGTAGCTGTATCAGGTTAGTAAGGAAGATTTTCCTAATGTTTCACGTCAATACTCACATCCTTACGCAATTTTTCGAGCCACTCAGGATGACGCTTCTCAACGTGCTTTTGCCAGAAATGCTGGCCCTTGAACAGCTTTGTGCACTCCGGGACCTTACAGCGCCACTTGGATTCGTCCTCTTGTTTGACATAGCGGGAGAGTTCGTCCTCGATGGCCTCCTCCAGAGGTTTGCCACCGAGCTTGCGGATGTCAACATTCTCTGGCTCAAGCAGCTGCAACAGCTTCTCTTCATAGGTTTTAACCCAGTTGAAAGCGCGCTGGAGTTGTTGTTGGTTCTTCGTGCTCAGCCGCATAGGCTTCCGCTCTTGCACTGGGCTACCACCCTCACCATTCTCAGCATCACCAGAAGACTCTTGCTTCCTGTACGGAAATAGATCTCCGGTAGCTGTGGCTCTCGCAGTCGCCTTGGCAGCAGTTGTAAGGCTGGCGCGTGGTCGACGAAGATGACCTCCAGCGCACTTGCGAATCAACTCGTGAACTGAATCACTCTCAAAAACACAGAAGAAACAGAAGTTGTAGACTCGTCGCAGGTACTCGATGAGAAGATCAAGCTTCTTCTTCTTGGCCAGCAACTCTTCGTCATCCACTTCATCATCGAAGGCGCCCTCGTCGTCTTCCATGGTCTCATCCTCACCCTCTTCCAAGTCCTCGGGATCGCGCGCTTTCTGGGCAGGAACCGGGGCATTGGCTGGGGGCTGCAGCCAGCCTTTCGACCGCAGAGCTTCAACCCGCTGTTCAATCTTGCTGACACCATCGACGTTAGCAAAGTCTTCCTCGTGCTGCGCCTTGAGATCAGAGTCGAGCTTCCTAACAAGTCGTTCGGCAAGCTCGAGATCACGCTCAATCCTCTCAGGCGCAGAGAAGAGGTCCCACAATGCCTTTTTGCGCGGCGCAGCAGGCGGCTCATGGATACCAACGTGGCAGGTGAAGTTGCCCCGTTGATCATCAATGACTGTTTTCCCGTTGAGAGCTTCGAGAGCCTTGTGAGCGGTTGTATGGGGACCCTGCGTATCTTCAGATTTGTCCTCGACAGTACCGTCTTCAGCCTCCTCGTCACGTCCGTCACCACGGTCGTCAATGACCATTGGCTGCTCATCGCTTGGGTTGAGAATGACCCAACCAATGCGGTGGCATTTTTTAAGTGGATTGGGGTCACTCATGCTCAGCCACTTGAAGCCGCCAGGGCCTTCTCCCAGGTGTTCCTTACAGAACTCTTCGACCTTCTCGCGATTGACGGTAGGCGCGATTGTTTTGATGAGTAGCGTAGGCTGGAACGCGGTCTCATCGCGGATCTCGCCGCCTTTGCAAGGCAACAAATCACCTACGCCCAAGACCTCGTTGGCAGCCGTTGCTTCGCCCTCCTCTTTCTCAACGATTCCGCCGGCACCGTTCGACTCATTCTTGTAGATGCCTTCCAACGTGAATTCATCAAAGTAGCCCTCATCTATCTGTCGCTCCCACTCCTCGTAGATGCCATGGCGATATTGACGAAGCTTCTCTTTGAAAGCCAGATCATAGTCTGGGTCATAACGTTCCTTGAACCACTCTTCGTTCTTATGCTTGTCCACAAACGTCTTCGCCATCTGTACCTGCAGTTTCTCCTTGTACTCGTCATATGCGGCTTGAATCTGCTCGCGCTCTTTGCCACGTTCCTCTCGGGCTTCACGTTCCCCTTTGAGACCAGGCTTGCGTCCGCCGTTCTTCGCGCGCTCCTTCTCCTCCTTCATGAGCTGCTCGACACGCCACCATTCTGCAAAGTAGTTGAATCCGACCTGATATTCGAGGTGCATGGGGTTTGGAACGGGGTTGGTGGTGAAGGTCGGCGCAAAGTTGTCCTGGCCAGGTACGTATCGATCGATGCCTGCTTGCACAGGTGGAGGTGAAGAGCGTCGTCGGTTGCCGTCCCGTCGCGGTCCATCGTAATCGCGCGCGCGATCAGGCTGGTATCGGTCGATGTTCTGGGGTGAGCGCGATCGTCGCCTGCCTGCCCTACGGTCTCCAGAGCCTTTATCACGCATGTTAGCTTAGTTCAATCATACCACGATCTCGATCCAAGTCGATGTTTGAGGCTGCTGTCCAACAGGCGTAGCATTCAACCGTGTCTGCAGATCGGCCGGAAGAGTGCTTTCCTCGTTGCTAAAGCACGCGCAGTCACTCCGCGCTAGCAGTGCTTGGCAGAACCGGCCGGGAGCAAACACGCGGCGTTATTTCGCGTGACGGTGAAGAGGAAAATCGCCCTCAGTCCAAAGAAGAGACCTAGCTTACCTGGTGAACGGCGTCGGTACGAATCGGCAGGCGGCCTAGAGTCCTCACGCGTAGCACTGTAATCCGTCAGCGTCGCACTTTGCGCATCTCCTTCTGCATAGACATACGTATATGAGTCCATCGCCACGGATTAAAAGCCCCGGAAAGGATTTTGAAGTCACAAGTGTGTGTCGCGAGATCCAGACGGGCAGTCGTGTTCAGGTGTTTCGGAAGGAGTGTGATGAGGCGAGCCTCAGCACTATACGCGTGGTGTTCGCTCGTTCTGACGCGCAATCTCGCCTGGAGTATGCGCTGGGTGGTGGTGGATGCTCGAGAGGCAATCGGAGCGGGTAGCTGTTTGCCATGATGGCTCGGTCAGAGAGAGGACAAGTAAGGGACAAGATGACGGAGAAGGAACGTGATTAGTAACGAGGAGGAAGAAGTAGGTAAGAAGTGACAAGGAGCCGACACGCTCGACGCGATTGATCGCACCCAAGCGGCGGCGCAAGAAGAGAAGGTCAGAGAGGCAGCTGGAGGGAGGCTGGGCGCAGGGCCACGGGGACAAAGCTGTCGGAGCTATGGAGATAGCTGTACAAGAGGAAGAAGGGGTATTACGAACAATGGGCAGCAAAAGGACGAGAAGGTGCACTCACGATGTGCTAAAGTGACTCCCGGGCGGAAAGATGCCTGTGGAGATGGAGATGGCAGAAAGAAGGGTGAGGTTGATCGCGGAGGGCTGGCACGGCTGAGACGGGGCTAGTGCCGGCTGCTCGGAAAGTGGGTCGACGCGTGCGCTCGTGAACTGTCCAGGTCCCACGCCTGATTGGTGTGCCGAAAAACGGGATGCGGAGTACAGGTACAAGACATATTCCATACACTACCTAAGTACCTGTCGCAGGCAACTTTTACCTAGCAGCTGCGTACAAGCATCGTTACCCATCGCCACCATGACGAGCTACATCCCCTCCCTAACCCTCCCCAACTTCGCCTTTGAGAACCCGGCAGTAGCTATCCTACTGCCAGTTCTGTGTGGAACAGCCACAGGATTTGCCATCAGTCGTAGGTCATACGTGTTCTTGTGTCTGTATGGAAACATAACATCGATGCAGCGAGCGTGTCTCAGACAGCATACCGAACGCTGAAGCAGCCTCCACTACACCCACCCGGTTACGTCTTCGGACCAGTATGGACAGCCCTCTATGCCACCATGGGCTACACAGCCTACCGCGCATACACCATTGGTGCCAATTCCGCTAACCCTAACACTGTCGCCTTGGCTAAGGTATGATGATTCCTTGTCTTCCTGGTACTGCTCAAGCTAAGACAACCCAGCACGGAGCGACTCTCTACACTATCCAGCTTGCCTTGAACCTCATGTGGACTCCTCTCTACTTTGGCCTTGGTAAACCTATACCCGCTACAGTCGACATTCTCGCTCTAGGTGGAACTCTCGCCTACCTTATCAGCGTCTGGGGACAGGTTGATCCTACTTGCGGGTGGCTGCTCGCTCCATATCTGGGCTGGGTTAGCTTTGCGACGTATCTTTGCGTGAGTGTTATCCCCTTGTGACATATTTGAGCCGTCGGAAGCTGACATTTGTGGATAGGCCGGGTCAGGCTACCTCAACAACTGGGACTTCAGGGCCATCACTAAGAAAGAGTAGAGAGAATGCTGCAGCGAGTGAATACCAAAATGTGTGCATCTCAAATCTACTTGACTGGTAAGACAGACAACTCTTTATGGGAGATGAGCACGCGGATATATCGCCGTGTCGTTATAAAATGGATATTATAATTTGCCGAGGCTGCATTGTTTCATCACAACGCTAACAGAGCATGTTTATCTTCATGGTATCTGGCACGGACCCTCCAGCGTCTCCTCTGTTCTCTCATGATCACTCTCATCGTTCATCTTGTCCATTCATTGAAACGATCTCTCGTCGTTGCTTTCGTATCATCTCCCTCTCCCCTAACACAATGGAACGTCTTTTGAGGCTGGCGCAACGGTTGTCGACCACAACTACTGGTACGGAGAAGCGCGCCGTACACATATGCAAAACAATTTCGAACGATACCATGTAGGTAATTTCCATTGAACGGACTGCTTTCCAGATCACACTCACTCAGTTCCAGTAACATAGAGGCCTCGCCTTTCTTCCAACTGCCTGCTTCTGTTCGAAAGCGGATATACGGATACGTTCTTGGTGGATTGCAGATCCGGGTCTGTGATACGAAGAACTGCAAGAGATTGCATAGATGTCGTTCCAAGAAGCGGAAACTCAATTGCCCTGCGTACTTCCACCTTCCTAGACGTCGTCTTACACTACTCGCGACCTGTCGTCAGATACATTTGGAAACTATGCTCTTGCCATTTTCTCTCAACGAGTTCGATGGAGACCATTGGGACATTCATCTCGCTGTCTACTATCACCTTACCGATGCTCAGGTGAGCGCTATCACGAATATACGCATTTATCTCGGGAAACTGGATGTACAATACAAGCATAGCTTGAAGAACGAATGTGCAATTACTAAGCTTGGCAGTGATTTGACCTCCACCCTACAAGCCTTAGGTCGACTTCGTGGACTTCGCCAGCTTACTATTGAGTGGACTGGTTGTCATAGTGGGGTGCAGGACTGGCTTACAACGAAGCAGGTGGTATTGGAAATGGCGAAGAAGGAGCTCGAGTGCGTGAAGCGCACTCCTGATATCAAAGTAATCATAGTGGGCTGCTAGTGCTACAACGAGTCTTGAATTGGTGGCTGGAGCCTTGACAGACGAGGCGGCGGATCTGAAGTTTCAGGACAGCCAGCATACAAGCAAACAGGGCATGACGGCAATGACACTGATAGTCTCGCGGCGCTCGCCGGATAGTGGGTTACATTTTCACCAGCATGAGCTTTCAGCTAAGCTCGATAGTACTCTTCAGAACTAGACATAATGCAGTATCTTGCAACTCCCTGCGGAACTTCGCAAGGCCGTCTACGAGTACACGTCTGCGGAAGAGGACCTTGGAATCCATTCGCCAAATATGGATCCCCACTACAGACTCTAGAACTGGTCATATGCGTCATCCAGGCCGCGTACATTACCCGAGACAGTACCTATAACTACTCCTCACTTTCCGTCAAATTCACGCCGAAACCAAACTACTCCTCTTCATCTCAAATTCTTCCAGGGGCAGCCGATTAGATTTGAGCATATAATTCATGGAGGAGAGATCAAGATTCATTTGCTGTTGAACAGCAGTTGGATTTTACTTCGAATTACATGTCGTTACTTTGGTGCAGCTACAAAGCCAGCAAAGAGGCGGTTAGTTCGTATCGTGACGACATAAATTACCTGCAAAATGGATGACGCTCTTCTACTCTCTTACAGACATCGAATGCGAAAGCTTCATGCCCTATCATTATGGTTTTCCCTTTTCCGGCCAGCATCCAACAGGACTGTACGCGTCAAAGTACATAGACAATCACTTCCACCACGATCATGGATACTGCTAGTATTGAGAACAACTACATACACGTGAAACTCTCCAAGAAGAAGGGACTCTATTCTCATATCTGCGGAAGATATATGTTACCAGACAGACATGTCCACGGCTTCTGGTCAGACTCATCATGCCCAGTGAACAGCGTATTTGGGGGCTTCATTCCGGGAGCGTGCGGTCGATACATTTGATTGCAGTACGCGAAAACATTAAACAATTATTATGCACTTTTGATTCTGTGTAGTCTTTCCGCAGGAAACGTCACTGATCTCTCCACTTACCGTGGCTAGCACCTTCCACACCGTCCTTCTTGTTTACCGCCCCACTTTCCTCGCACATGTTCATCAGCGATTACGCAATCTTTTTCCTGAGCTTCTTACTAGTATCACTCTGAACTGCTTGTATCCAAGTACGCCTCTACACTCGCTATGTACTCGCCAACTGTTCCAGAACGTGTACAATACTACGACCGTAGCATCATGCTTATGGATCGCCTCGCAGCAATGTGAGTACAGAATTGGCCTGCCCTGAACGTATACACTATCACTTTGTTGGACCTTACTAGGAGAATTACTACGCATACCTCTAGGGTACATCTTGGTGTAGTACATTCTCATGTACTACCCGCTAACTAGAATATAGCTCACAGCGGAACCATCGAAGGTGCCCCCTCCTCCGTCTACCAGCAGAGCTTCGCAATAAAATATACGAATACGTTTTCCTCTCCCACCCTGTCCGCCCCTTCCGCGAGCATAGGGAGTGGCCCCATTGGGCATACCCTAGGTCGCAGTTGAACCTACTTGAGACGTGTCGTCAAATCTACTTTGAAGCCAAGCTCTTCCCATTCGCCCTCAATGTCTTCGTCGGCTACGCAGAGCAAGTCATCGAGTTGTTGCTTACAACATTCACGGCTTCTCAGACCAACACCATATCTACTGTGCGACTATATGTTGACGCCTTCGGAGTCTATAGAGACGGTAAACTCCCAGAGATCGGACTCAATGCCTGGTTTATCGAAGAACTGGGGGATATGTGTCAGCTCGTTAGCCTAAGCGAGGTGACACTGATCTGGTTTGGCAGTGACATTGAAGTTGTCAGAGAGCATTTGGAGATGGCTGTGTTGTCGATTTTCAAGGAAGCCGGTCGAGCAGACATTAAGATTTCGGTGCGGTACTTTGACTGAGGTATTAAGATTGGAAGATTGAGAAGGGGAAACTCAAGTGTTATGGTAAAGCCGTGATATCTACGTGCATCTGTTATGATATGAGTCAGTTGCATTTATAGAATAATTACCAGCAATCGTGAACACTATATCTGGATCTCACCATGTTACCATCAGAAATCGAGTCCTTTACCGTTCAATTTCGATGCTTCTAGTCACATGTCCAAATAAATGACCACGCTTGATTCAGAGCCCGTGTCCAGGTGGCTAAGACTGAAATATACCTTGTCTTGCGCAGATAGTGCAAGCGCTCTCGGACGCCACGTGACGTAGACCCTGCCAAGAAATTGATGTCGCCTCGCGACTTGTGATTCTTTGTTGCCCCACGCTCTGCTTTAGTAAAACCTCGTCTGCTGTACGCTGATAACTACCCAACGACAATCTCAAGTGACGCTGCAGTGATACTATTGCGCATTACTAACAACCCCAAATCATAGATTTCTCGATCAACTAGTGCAAAATGGTGTCGCGCGACCCACCTCCGTACACGCAAGACCAAATCGCCGCGATGACCTCACCGGAGGAGAAGATACGCGCCATGGCAGAGCTCAAGAGTAGGTATAGGAAGAAGTACTGGCTCAGGAAGATAATGACAATTGGGTGCTAGGCTACATTGTGCGCATGAAGAAAGAGAACGAGCTCAGGTCGAATGGCTACTCTGGCTCTGGTTACCGCAACACCTCCGGCACCTTCAACCACCATGAATCCCCTCATTATCCACGTGGCAGCTATCGCGGCGCTTATCATGGGGGCAGAGGTAGAGGACATACACCATACCATCCCTACTCGCGTCCCTACACCACACCTCACTTTGCGCATAGCTCCGTCGCTGTCAAGGGTACTGGCAATGCTATCCAGTCCCTCAAGGTAAAAGAAGAGGAGGATCTGCCGCAGACAACGACTGATGGCACCGTCTCCTCGTCAAGCGATCACCAGCAGCCCGAGTCACGGAGACTTTGCGCCATATTCACATCCACAGGTATTTCGACGAAACGACAATTTCGGGATCTTTCCTTACCCTTTTGCGCTTCTAACATATGGACAGGTCAATGTTCCCGCCCAGCATGCTACCTTGTTCATGACCCAGACAAACAAGCCGTCTGCAAGCCTTGGTTTTATAAGGATAGTTGTGCTAAAGGAGACTACTGCTCATTGCCTCATGACGCGTCGTCGCACAACGCGCCAACATGTCTTCATTTCCAAGCAGGCCGATGCACCAAGGAAGACTGCCGCTTTGCCCACATTCGTGTCAACCCTACGGCACTGAACTGCGTAGCTTTTGGACGTATGGGCTACTGCGAGAAGGGAGACACCTGCGCCGAGCTGCATGCGCATGAGTGTCCCGATTTCGCTAACACAGGAGACTGTTACTACGGTGAGAGCTGTCGCCTTTCGCACATTCGTCGCGCCACTCGCATGAGGAAAGCCACTCGTGGATCTTCCCCAGCCCACTCTCCTTCGTCAAACTCTCCCGGTACTTCGGACACTCCGGATGAGGGCATGGATACCGCTCAGGACGCTCCAGAGTGGACGATGCCGAAGAATGCAAACCCTCAGACGCCCCAGCAGTTTACCCAACAGGCAGACTTTGTTGCCTTTGAGACAGACGAGTAAGCACGGCCTATCGCTGAACTGGTGATGCCCGGACATGTATGTGCCCCCCTGCTCAGATTCCATGACGGTCCTCCCTAATTCGAGTTTTCCAAAGTTTTGATCCTGCGAGTTTCCGATCTGGTAGGTCCTTGTCATGATTGTTTCTGGCTCATCTTGACTCTTGAAGGTTCGGAGCTTTTCCTGGCGTTTAGGGTTCTTTCGATGATACCCCCTCTCACGATTTCTTGCCTCTTTTGTCTTTTCATCGTTTCTATTCGGGCGCAAGCTCTCATTGATGCCACACGCATATCTTGTGTCCAAAAGCGACGCTTGACGACGCTCGGTGGATTTTTTGCGGAGCTCCCTGAGGTTGTTGTTGGTTTGCTGATGGATATAGTCGTCCTCACAGGACATGTATTTGAAAAGAGAACAGAAAAAAGCATGTAAAGAAAAAGAATGAATGATCTAGACTGAACGAGCTTCTTCTGCCTGTTGTGACCATGCCATGAGGTTGTACATTAGAGACATTTGATAGTCATGTCCATTTGCACTAACGGACGTTCAAACATGGGCGCATCAGTAGCGTCAGGTACCATTATTTCCTGGGGATCAGACACGCCCTAGTGCTGACGCACTCACAGAAGGTCCGGATGGCTTTTAATGTCGTGTGCATTCTGAAAGTAGTCCTGATATAGTTTTACCTCATACATCAATCTCGTACCGGAGCAAAGTTGTACAGTGCTGATTGCTGCGCTTGATGGCAGCGTTGCGTCTGACATATGCGGCGCGCTGTGGAGGCTGAGGGGGCTGCGGCTACTGCTTGGCCCTCGTCCTACAGAGAATCGAGGCGTTCAATTCGACAGCCCGCGCCGGCAGGACCATGAGCGCTTCCACGTTTGCGATGAGTCTACGGAGATATAAGAATACCCTCAGAATTGAATAGCACAGACGGCACGACGCTCGCTCTCTATTGTGTGAGGCTACCCTTGAATATTGTTAGGTCTCCAGCCGCGTACCCCTTGCCTTCGCTGGCAGCGCGAAACTCGACGCGACAGCTCATTTTGCGCAACACCATGGCGCTCAAAGACTTGCTGAAAAAGAAGGATAAGATCAGGGACGAGGGCGCTACTCCCATGTCGCCTACTGGCCCTACCCTGTCTCCTGATGTCCCAGAGTTCCAATTCTTCCGCACCACGACTTCGACGCAAGAAACCATCGAGCCGCCTAGCTTCCCCGGCGATCCCACGCGCGATTCTCCCCTATTGTCGCCCACTTCGAGAGGCAAGTTTGGCAGGTTCAGAAGCCGTAGCAACGCTTCGTCCCAGGGATCGGCGACTGGGCAGCATGATAACAAATTGGCGGAGCGGTTACACTTTGGGCGGAGCAGGTCGAGTAGCTCGATAAACGTACCGGAAAATCTACCAGAAGTAGGAGGCGACGGTGTCGCACGAACAGAAGAAGAAGAGGCCAAATGGGAGACGAGGGCCACGGTGCTGGTCACCGAGGGTTTGCAGCACGGATCTAGTCAGCCCAATACACCAAGCTACGAGCCTACAAGTCCAATGTCACACGGACGACCGACGAGCGCTAGGAGTCGCAGTGGAACTGTCGGTGCACCTGCGGACGAGGTATGCATAACTTCGGAGAGAAGGGCAAATATTGGTCTAAGCTTTGCATAGGAGAACATCCAGGAGGCTATCCGCCTGCACGAGAAAGGAAGTGAGTAGTCACACATGGAGGACTGCCATGATGAAGCTAACAAGATGACTAGATCTTGAGGCTTCCACCGCGCTTTTTGGTAGACTGGCAGAGCCAACCGGCGCAAACAATGCTCTAGCCCAAGTTCTATATGGTCTCGCGTTACGGTAGGTTCAGCGCCATTGCTCGCAGCTTGATATGATCAGAACATACCCAAATATTGCCCTGATATCTGCCCAAGGCATCACTGACTAGAACATAGCCATGGCTGGGGGTGTGTGCCTCACCAGGAACAAGCTGTCCAATACCTATCCATGGCAGCGGCGAACAGTGCTGAGGTCGAGAAGTTGGCCCTTGGGGCCGGCATGAAGAAAGGCGGCGCAGCCAAGGGCGAGCTTGTGCTGGCCATGTATGAGCTCGCAAACTGCTTCCGCAACGGCTGGGGCATCAAGAAAGATCCCGCAGCTGCGAAGCAATACTACGAGACGGCTGCCAACTTGGGTGACACAGATGCAATGAATGAGGTAGCCTGGTGCTATACCGAAGGTTTTGGTACGAAGAAGGATAAGGTAAGCAAGCCATGTCGTCCTCTGCTACCGCCCAACCACCGTTGTCCTGCTGTGTACGACTGCGTCACCGGTCAATGTCGACTCGCCTAGATGTTCATGCGATAGCGACGCGAACGGTCAGCTTGGGGGTCTTGTACAGCCTCGACCTCAGCCATCACGCGTAACATCCACTGAGACACTACTTCCCCTCGTTATCCCGCCTCACTGTTTGGGCAGCACTGAGAGTGTTCGGCTGATGCGGCAGGTATGCTAACTACGCCTTGCCAGTTCAAAGCAGCTCAGTTCCTGCGCCTCGCGGAGTCCAAAGGGAACAAGACGTTAGGCAATACTTGGTAAGTACCATACAGTATTTCCTTCATTGCCTTCTACTATCGACACAAAGAGCGAGAATATACCGGACCGAGGACCACCTTCATGCCGTGTGGATGGAGCACATGGTGGTCACCACGAGCTGCCATCACGTTGACCCGCGCCATCCCGTTCCAGCCGGTGTTGCATCCTCAATCAATTCTCAACACCAAGCCACCATAGCAACCAGACATGATCCAACAATCTAACGCACGGCGCTGCCGTCCGAATCGGTCAACCAGTTTCAACGCGCATCTGCCAAGCATAATCGATTGGCCGTCGACGCACCGTTTTGACTGTCTTCCTTGCTTAGTCGATGCGGACGCCTAGACGGCCCTCGCCCTCACCCGCAGCAGGACCTGTCACACTTACTGCCAGTTCCCCGCTACGCACACATGATGGCATTCGCAAAGAAAAACTTGACCAGTAGCACATTACCCGTTTGGCACAAGCCTCGCTCTCCCATTCCAGTAGTGGGTAGTAGCATGCCTCCAGACCCGTTGTGTTGGGTGAATAGTACATACAAGCTTGTCTACGGGGATACACGTGGCGTGTCGTCGGTGGCCTCGGTTGCGGACCAAAGAGTAAGCGGGATGGTAGCCAATGACGACAGAGTTGCGCATCGTTGTTGTGTGTGTGTGGAGACACAGTCAGATGGTGCATGTTCAGATGGTCTGAGCAAAGCTGGAGATTGAGTTGCATTGATGGCGCGACAATGGTGTATGCTGAAGAGAGACGGGAATTTTTCGTATGACGGCTATCGCGACAATGACGGCAGCCTCGGGACGACTCCCATCATCATTATCATCACCATCACGATCTGGATCTTAGACCGCAGTAGTTTCGGCATCCCGTCGCTTTTGGTCTGGACTGCCTGGATACCGACGATATTTTCATTGATTGGCGGGATGAGCAACGTGCTGACTTGTGTCTCTCTATAGGATCTGGAAGGACAAGTACAATCCCAAATAAGACGCGATCCGCAACCCGCTTTCGGACAACCCCTTCCGTCCCGGTCCGACTTTAGTATAACAAACTTTACCCTGGGAGTCATGAGGATGGTCGTGTGAGAAGAAAGAACCGAAGCGTGGTCCCTTTCCCGCGCGGGGAAGTATTGTTTTTTCTTCGGAACGTATGTTTTGCATAACGTTATTTCCAATAATTCACACCGCTTTTCTGACCTATCATTTGTTTCGCTGTTCTTGGATTTTCCCGTATTTTCCTTCCCCATAATTATTGCCTGGCTCGCGCTATCGTGTTGCTGAGGGTGAGGGAGTATTGACTTTAGTGGCGTAGCTGAGAGACCGTCATCTGGATCTGGGAAACTAAGGTCTTAATGATCCATACAAGGACATGGTCTCTCTCAACACGATAGGCTATGTTTCCGCTTTCAGAACGTGGGGAGCATGTGGTGTGGCACAGCAACGGGCTTGTGTCGTAGTACAGCAACCCGTCTTTTTGGGAAGGTTGTCAGATCAAGCTTAGTGATGGTGTGTGTATCTCATCTTTGTGTGACAGTCAAGACATCGTCCCTCTGATAACCCTCTTTTCGATCAGATCGTCTCTCCTAATGTCCATAAGCAGCACATCGTATGGGCACGATTGTACGGCTAGTAGCCATGTGGTACTAAGCCACTCACATCACTCTTCCCTTCCGACAGTGTACCCTGATTCTCATAACAGGCGGTCCGAATATGAATCATCCATCATCCGCATTCTCTGCTGCATTAGTCCCTCATCCATCATGTTTCACCATAGCTGCAATCCACCTGCACCCAGATCCTGCATACGTGGGGCTGAGCCACCTTTCTTGCTGCGATTGATGACGAATGTTGTCTTACGCCCCACTGAGTGGACTGTGGGCCGATAACTTGCATTTGCATGTTGCAGAAATGCTGGACCCTGTGGTAAATCGGACGATAGGCGTGCTTTCCATCCGGGCCTCACCTTGTAGGACCGGAGTGGGGGATGTGCGTGTTGTAGTTTTTTGTTCTGCGCGAAGGAAGGCTGTGAATAGGTGGCTTGCGCTGGCTCGTTACCAGAATATACCCGCGTGTTCACTAAGCAACTTGAATGGCTGTGCAGTCATGGACACATAAGCGATATGTTATGCACAACGCGGATCAAATGTGAAGGATGCGAAACCCGCTCATAGCGCGTGTGTCTTCCATTGTGGAAGGGTAATCCTTTCATTGACGCTTCGCGCGATGCGAGGTACGCGACAATCAGCCGCACCGTGGGTCTCTGACGGAAAAGCCGCAAGTGGAGAGCTGGGACATGCAGAGGATGCATCACCACAAGTGGGCGCGGGCTGGCGTTGTCAGATGCAAGAGTCTCGAACATGGCAATCAGTGGCGAAGACACAAAGTCAGGATCATTCAAGGGAAGCGATGTAAGCGCTGAAGGAAGGCAATCCGATAGCATTACTTGACTCGTTCGCAACTTCTCTTCGCCCAATAGAACGGCGATAAACACTAAGTACAAGTGACTTTGTTCCCGGTCCATGCCAACCAATCGAGCCTTGCCAGACAAGGCTCTGTGACAAAGGGTCGCAGAAACGGCCGCGCTCAGTGACGCGACAAGGGAAAAACGTGAAAAGCTGGTATCTCAAAAACATCGCGGACGGGAAAGTCCGGAAAGGGGGTATTACGAAAGGTTGTAGCGTGAGCGGTTATCGTGAGAAGGCGTAAAGGTCGTAGTAAAAGTTATGTTAGTCGTAAGAGGAGAGCAGGAAGGGGAAGGAGAAGGGGAAAGCAATCGTCTCTTTCAGCAGTAAAACCAAAAACTTGATCATCATCGTCCTCCTCGCTCAGATACCAGAAACAAGAATGCTGTCAATCTGTCTCGCTCTCATGCCATCATATACAATCGTCGGATACATGTCCCATGTCCTTCGTTTCGATCTCTCTCAATATCTCGTGGTAACGTGAAAGGAAATATCCAACGCTCGCTACGCTTCGCAGTAAATACAAAAGATGATGCCAACCGCAAATGTGTTGCTCGCTAAACCAGTCTGATGCCAAAGGAGAAAACCACAATACAAAAGAAACAAGAGCAAAAAGGTAAATAGGTCAAGTCGTGAACCAGGTCTCGACATGGAAGGAAAACAGCCGCCATGTTATGCTCAAGCGAAGTAGGGTACCTGGTGAGGTTGGCCCGAAATTCGACGTTGCCGTCCCATATTGTAGAAGACTGGCAAGCAGCCAGAGCTGTGGTAGAAAGGAAAAGGGCGGTGCTCATCATGAGCGCTCAAAGGAGAAACGCGCAGGAAGAACAAGGATTCCAGCCGGACCGTGATGCAACTTGTGTCCCTACAAGCACCCCTTGTGTAGGGGTGCGAAGAAGTGAAGCGCTATGCTGATAACCGACGAATGCAACTTGGGAAACTACAAAGGAGAGGTGGTGGTTGGTAACGATAGTGGTGGTGTGCTACTTAGCACTCGACTTTGGTGCCGTCGGATGTACTGGGTCGCGACATGGCAGCAGACTCTTCGACGATGCGCTTGAACTCGTGAACGACCTCGGGGGCGATCTTGTCCCAGAGCAGACTGCGAGTGTAGATCTCGGCAGCAGAGTCACCCTTGCTTTGCTCACGCATGGCGGCGAGGGTCTCGGCAAGGTTGCGACGATGCGAAGGCTGAGAGCCAGGGGACAGGGGATCGCTGAGGTCATCGCTGGTCATGCTGTAGCGCGAGCGAGTAAAGTCGAGAGAGGTCATGCTGTTGTACTGGTCGGGCGTGATGGAGAACAGCTGCTCGTGCTCTTGCTCCTTAGTGGGTCCAGTGAGATGAGAGTGCAGTTGGTCAAGATGCGAGCCAGAGATACCAGCGAGTTCAGAGCCAGACATGGTTGTCTTTGGCCAAGCCATGCCAGAAGGCGTAGGCTCGAGACCAGTGACGTGGCTGGCAATGAGACCTTGCTCGCCCATGGCAGATGACACACCGGCATCCTTGAAGATGCTGTCGAGAACGGTAGCGGAAGCGGCACGGACCTCGTCAGGCATGCGAGGAATGGGAGGCTGAGCGCTACCGGACTTGCTTGCGACAAAGGCACCGCAGAGTAGGAGCATAAGCAGGAGACCAGAAGCGACGGGCTTGTCCTCGTCCTTGTTGCGGGACACAAGAGAAAGTTCTTGGTTCTGCTGGGGAGTGGCCTGGTCGTCGGAAGCGAAGTCGTTGACGAAGATGTAGTTGTCCCAGTCACTGTTGCCCATGTTGAGGTTGTCCATCTCAGAGGCAAAGTCGGTGAAGGTAGAGCTAGGTGCAGCAGCCATGCCGTTGCTAGTAGCAGCCTCGAGGCGTTCAGTAAGGACAGAGACCTTCTTGCGAAGCTCGCCGGTTTCAAGAGTGTGGTTGCGCACAAGCTCCTCCTTGTCGAACTGGAGCTGGTTGACCATGTGGTGCATCTCCATGGACTCGCGGTGCCAGTTCTCCTTCTCAGCAACAAGAGCGTCGTACTCGATGCGCATGGCAGCAAAGTCATCTTGCATCTGGCAGATCTTCTCCATCCACTGCTTCTTCTCCTCTTCAAGCTCCTCGGTGTGCTTCTTCTTTCGTTGCCGGGAGTCGAGACTACGATGATGTTAGCTGATGAACAGGGAGAGGAGAGACCAAAAGGTAGATTGGACCAAACGTGGAGCGTGGAGCCAAGAACCAAATGGGAGTACGTACGCGGCCTGCCTGTTGCGGAGGAGTCGTTTTTGCTGCTTGAGCTCCTTGAGGTCTTCCTCGTTGGTGCAGCTCTGGATGAGGTTGTCGATGTTGACGAGGGTGCGCTCAGCCGGGATGTCGAAGCGGGCGTTCTTCTTCCGGATGCCACCATCACGACGTGGGGAAAAGGAGCGGGGAGGGGTGTTGGGCCTCATTCGCTTGGGTCCGGGTCGTGCGTCCATCTCCTGCTGGTTGAAGGCCATCCAGTCGGAGTGGGTGTGGGGCGACATGGGTTGCTCTGGGGCAGAGGGGAAGACGGCGCTTGGTCGGACATTCTGGTGCACGGGGAGTCCGTGGAAGGGCATCTGCTGCTGCTCGACAAAG
The DNA here is from genome assembly GCF_024291825.1 of Alternaria postmessia. Taxonomy (NCBI): domain Eukaryota; kingdom Fungi; phylum Ascomycota; class Dothideomycetes; order Pleosporales; family Pleosporaceae; genus Alternaria; species Alternaria postmessia. Next base: position 362,147 of record NW_026260090.1, on the reverse strand, counting down.
GGTGCAGCTCCAAAGTCACCTGGGCCGAAGGGGTTCAGCGGCTTGGGGGCTGTGGGCGTCCTGGAACCAGAGTTGTCGGTCACGGGCCATGACTGCTGGCCGTAGGTAGCAGCTTGGTTGGGTGGTAACCGGGCGAAGGGGTTGTTGCTTTGCTCGGTAAAGAAAGGGTTGTTGCCGTTGGTGTTGACAACAGAGCTGGTGGCAGTGCGGTCGACGAATTGGCCATTTGAAAAGTCCTCCCAGATGGAAGTGTCGGGTGAGAAGATGCCCTGGGTGCTGGTGGTGGGCGACATGAGGACGGGCGTGTCCAGGATGCTAGAGTCGAGAGTGGCGTTGTCGTCAAAGGAAAAGGCGGAAGGTTTCCTGTCGAGAGAGTTCAGTGTCGAATTTGGTCTGTGAAAATCCATGTGATGTGCGTTGTTGGAGTATTGATGGTCCATGGCGGGCCTATGTATCAAAGTACCGGTGTAGGCGCGGGACTGGCGGTGTGGATTGCTCTTTTCGGTAAAGGTGATCGCAGGATGTCCCCAGCGATTGTACTCAACTTCAGCTTTAGATATGTGAAGAACGGGGCAGAAGACGGGCAGCAGAGGCGATGCGCGTCTGAATAGCGAGCGATGTAAAATAGCGGCTCAGTGAGGGTCAGGGTGGTGGACGGTAAAGGTGGGAGAGGGGGCTTAAAGCATGGTGGTAGGCTTCGGGCGGGGTGTGCAGGAAGAAGCAGGCTTGTAGGAGACGACCGGGGTCACGCTTCCGTGGGATGCATCTGGGCACGAAACAGTGCCAGGCCCTGCTGATAGGACGCCCCAATAGCGTCGGGTATTGATGCATCATTCCAGCACTCTTCCCAGCAGCGACTGGCTGGGGTTGTCCTGTCACGCCCGCCATGGGCCCATTCACCCTCCGCACTGATTACCCAGTGTTTGCCCTGGGGCCGTCGCTGCATTGCATGTCGCTGGCTGGTCGGCAGCCGTCTGCCAGAGTGATGCTCTGCCGCCGTTTGTCGCCCGCCCGCTGTCACCCATGTGTATTTCTGGATTCACGGGGCATGCGAATCTGCCATGTCTGTCCTGTCAAGCCAGACACGGCTCTCCGTGTCAAACCAGACATGAGCGCTTGGTACGACAGCTCGGCTGCTGCTCCCGTGCCGCCCCGTGCTTCTGCTGCTGCGCTTCTGCAATGCTGCTGCTCTATCGATACGTAGAGCATGACTGGCTAGTCTGCGCGGGCCGGCCCATATACTGCCATTATTCCACCGGACTGCATCGCGATTCGCCTATACCCTCCTCGGCCGCGCGCCGTGAAAACTCTGCTCGAAAGAGTCAAGATGCAATGCGCGCTTGTCGAAAAATGCCCTCCCGCAACTCTGGGAATTGTTGTTTCGGAATGGTAGCGGCGCATATCGCGACCTTCTGGCGTAATCATCATCATGAGTACTGTCTGCTGAGTACGACGCGGCCCGCCTTAGCCCCGGCCTTTGCTCACTACACTACACACCCCGACCATCATCACAACCACCGCCGACCACTCGTAGCCCGGCACTTGCTCATCACCCGACTCTGATCTCATTTCCCATTTTTGCAGCCCGCCTTCGTTTCCTGAGCAAGGTGAGCCCTCTTGGCCGCCTAGACGGTCTTCATCATGGTGTCATCTGTCCAAGTTCCGGCTCGCTCTGGCGTCCGCGAGTCATCTCACCGCTCCCTGCCCGCACCATGCTTCCCTGTCTATTTTGGCTTTTTGACTACCGTTCCTGTACTTGCGTGCCCGCCCTCGTTATCGTGACCAGTTACCTCGTGCAAGGTACCAAGCGGCCGCCGCTCCGTCTGGCTGGGCTATGGCTCGACTCTGTCGGCGTGCTCATCAAGAGGCAAACACAGCAGCCACAGCCTACCGTCCTGTGCCACCCTCGAGATCCCACTATCCCATCTTACCGAAGGCCTGGAAACTCTCCAGAATTTCCCCGTCCGTCATTGGTCGCTTTTTGGTAATCGCTCTCATGCTTGCTTGTTGCCGCTTTCTCCCATTTCCGCCGAGCAACATCAGACGGTTTGTATCAAGTCTCGCATGACAGCCATAGTAGGCAAAGTATCAAGCTGCCAAATGTCCATCTCCACTGCAATCACCATCTTTGCGCCGTAATACAGCCTCGCTATGGCGGTTTGTGCACCCTGCCCGCGCTGTGCAACGCGTACTGCGGCTACTAAGACATACATCCCTAAGCAAAACTCTACACTTCGCGTCACACCAAGTGAGCGCGCCGTCTTTCGGAAATGGCAACGCGTCACTCTTCCTGTTGACAAGCTAAGCCATCCCGCCGACGCGCAGTACTGCTTCCGGATCGACCGTCGCTGTTGATCCTCTCTACTCCGTGTTATGGCGCGTACTGTGGCACGCGTAACTCGGGGCCAGGGACTGCATACTAGACCAAATGCAATGCTCCACTTATTGTACTCGGATGCTTCCGACTTCTCTACCCTGAGACGAAGGCTTCATATTGACCGGAAACTATTACCGATGCTGATGCATGAGAATCAAACAGACATGATGAGAAACACGATGGAGCCCAATCTCTAGGGCGCATGGCATAAAGGGCCCTAAATTGACGTCGACTAATTGTGGCTGCCAAAAAGGTGAGGCTGTAGCGGTGAAAGGCCCACTCTCCGCATCCGCGCATGGGCCATAACCACTAGAAATCGCCGTCATAGTTATTCTTGTCTGTAGAAAATGTCCACGATCGTTGACGTCTTGGCACCATGCACTGTGTTTTGTTGTTTGAAACCATGAGTCACTCGTCTTTCTCCGCACTCGGCCGTTGCATGGGTGGTGAGGGAAATCACCAAAAGCTCAGAGCGCCGGCCGATGACGGCAAGCGCATGGAAGGCGGTGGAACACCTAGAATTCGAGACCATTGTATCTTCGCTCTGTCGTGGTGGATCTGAAAAACCTGAAACACTTCGCGGGAGCGGTTACACTTCCCGAAGTCCAGTCGGTGGTCCATTATCAAACTAGTCAGTCGGCCGATGTCTAAGAGCAGTCCATCGCAGGTCCTGTCTCGATGTCGATCATCTTGCGGTGAGGAAGAAACATTCTTGAATGTTCTGATCATTGCGGTGAGAGGAGATGCTGCCTTGCTTCGACTTGGATGTGTTTTGGAATTATGGGTAGAGCTGGGTAGAGAAGGTGACGCGATGCCATACTACAGACGGAAGGGTAGCAACATGTCTCCTCTTGTCCGACAAATGCCGAGCGGTCTTCCGTAGTCTCGCGATGATGAGTAGATCACCACTGCGTAAGCCGGGTCGCGTGGTTTTGAGGTATCGGTCCTGTCAAGCGCGCGCGGAGACGGGCAAGGAGCGGTGAGTCTCGAAACTGAAGAAAAGCAGCGAGTGAACATGTAAAGGAGGTTGGAATGAAGTTGAAGGATGACGTTGCACACTCCTAGTTGCGCAACGCACTGTGTATTGGTAGCTCCACGCGCTCGGGAGTACTGGGTATCTCGTTTTGAAGCTATGGACATTCTGTGTTCAACATCGGCGTTCAGGTAGAAAGGGCTAGCACTGACCTTTGTGATTCCATTCAAACTCATGGCCATCGCTCCCCTTGCTTTTATCGCATGCTTGCGGCTGTCGCCGTCAAACATCATGAGCCATAGCGTGGTATGTCAATTCTGGTCTCATATTCCTCCGTTATCGTCTCTAGCCCACAGTTTCACAGTGCGATCTTTACCGCCACTGACGATCCAAGACGCGTCGCTCGTCACATCGGTACTGAAGACAGGGCCAGAGTGACCTTGGAGTGTTTTGCAGTGCGCCCAGTCGTCTGCTGAGAAGATCTGAACGTTTTTGTCAAATCCAGAAGAGATGACAAAGGTAGAAGCTTTTTTTGGTATGAGTTCCCCTTGGCTGTTCTCCTGCAGCGGCACTCCGCTGGCTGGTCCATCCGTACCCTTGAACCATCGTAGGTCGGTGACACCTCCAGTGTTGGCCGCAATTGAGTTTGTCTCTCTCATCGCGCGGACGTCCCAGCACTTCATGAAACCATCTCCTGAACCAGAGAGTAGGCGATGACCATCCGTTGCCCAGTCCAGGCCGTAGATGGGCTTGATGTGGCTCTCCAGCATGTAAATAACACGGCCTGTGCGCACATCCCACACGCGGCCGATACTGTCGAGACCTGCACTTGCAACCAAGGACCCATCGCCGTTGAAGCTCACGGTATAGACTTCCTTGGAATGACCCTCCTGCATGAGGAGCTCTTGTCCGGTGTTGACGTCCCAGAGTCGCCATGTCGTGTCATCGGAAGCTGAGGCCAAGTACCGTCCACAGGGATGGAACGCTACTCTACAGACGCGATCGGTGTGACCTTGGAGAGTGCGAAGGGGCTTGTCGTCGTCTAGTGACCAAAGCTGGATCTTGCCGCCTGCTCCACCAGAAGCGAAATTCACGCTAGAGGTCGAGACGTTGCTGCCCTCAAGTGTCGCGCCTGGCATCCAATCTATGCCAGTTGCGCGCTCCGTATGCCCACCGCGATAGGCTTTCTTCTGTTCCAAACTAGGGATTTCCAGGAGCGCAACTTTTCCACCCCAGGTACCGTATGCGACATACTTGCCGTTGGGTGAGACGCGCACAATACTGACTGGGCGATCTGCGGTTTGCGACCCATAGAGCTCAAAGCCCTTCAGCCGGTCCTTGATGGTGTTGCGGAACTCGACGTGGGTTTTCAGCGGGATGGTAGCTTCGCGACGCTGGTATGCGACGCGCTCCTTTGCGCGGGGTAAAGAGTATTTGGCCATGTCGCGCCGGGCGTCGAGTAGTGATTGTGTGCCTTGTGTATAGAACTCTTCTTGCTCGTCACCAGGCGCCTCGTCTGCATCTTGCATATCCACATCTGCCGCATCCTCACCCAATGCTTCGGCTGCTTCTGCAAGCAGAGCTCGAAGTCGGTCGCGTCGCTCCGAAGGCCCTTCGCCAAACAAGGTGATAGGCTCGCCTCGCGAGCGCAGCTTTGCCTTGACGTCGCGGTCGGCGGTCGGTACGATGAGTTGCGCTGCTCGTCGTTTGCGGTCGAAATCCTCCATGAGGGAATGGGCCGACGCGTTTCCTCCACCGGGCATGGCATGATCGCGGTCAAGGGGCACGCTGGAGAGGTCAATACCCTCCATCGCATCGTCCTACATGCCTGGGTTAGCTCGAATGCGAAGACAAGCTTGCAAGGTAGCTGCGAAGCACGTGAAGCTCCTCGGCCAGTCTCTCGCCGCAAGTCACTGGGTACGTACCGCGCCATTCTCCTCCTCCACATAAGCCTGTCGCGCCGGGTGCATGCTCATCTTGACTGCTTGTCCCGCCGTGGGCAAGGTTGCTGATGCTCGTAGCGAAGTATCTCGAAAAGAAGTTCGGGGCCAGACACGGGTTTAGGCGATAGGGCTGAGTTAGCGTCGGTTATGTCATACTCCGCGTTTGAGACGAAGCGTGAATCACCTGCAGTGTTTGGTCTAGACGAACATGCTCTGCAGGTTAGAGACCAGATTTCAGTAAAACAATGCCAGCTCGTTGTTCCTAGTTTGCTGCTGGGGCTTCCTTCTGCTATTTCCATCTTTTGAGGATGCTTCAAATAATTGTAAGTACCACGGCCTCCAAAAACTAGCCGATCGGCAATGACGACGGCCAATGTGATTTAGTCCCTTTTCATTTCAACATATCTTGTCGCAGAGGTACGGCACCGCCAGCATGCGCTGCTCTCACGCCAACACTCCAACGTACTGACCTTGAATTTCCAGGCTCTGGCTGTGGCCATGTCATTTGCCATTACCAGCGCGGCGGGCCTTGCGCGACTTTCACCTGTGTCGCGACGCGCCTCATCCAGTGCATTTTTGCTGCTTGCTCTCTCCGCCTCGCCATTGGCAGCGTCTGCCTCCTCTAGTCGAACATCAGGCCTTCATCCGCAGCGTATGCCTTCCAACTTCGCACAACCGACCTGCCCGCTGAACAGAGACACTTCCCCGGCCACTGTCGGCTTACGATCCTTTCATTCCACCTCACACAACTGGCGGAGTACACCGCAGTATACCTACCACGTCGCGGCATCCTACTCAGCCAAGCAGGATCGCTTCAATGCGGAGCAAAATCTCTTCACACAACCAGTGCATGACCCCAGCATCAGCAATGAGGATCTGCGCGACTGCAAAGAGTCCATTGACAAGCGGAAACGAGCGAGAAGTGGCCAGGATGCTTTCTTTTTCAGCCAGGTGGGAAACACAAACACCACAACATTTGGTGTAGCGGATGGAGTCGGAGGATGGGTCGAGTCTGGACTGGACCCAGCTGACTTCTCCCATGGCTTGTGCGAGTACATGGCTTGCGCAGCGCGCTCATGGCCACACGGTTTCAACACGACAGCATTACACCCAAAAGACTTGCTCCAGGTTGCGTACGACGAGGTCACAGATGATGACAGCATTGAGGGTGGTGGTAGCACCGCATGTCTGGCTGTTGCAGAACCGGACGGCAACGTCGAGGTAGCCAACCTAGGAGATTCAGGATTCATGCACCTGGGATTGAACGCAGTACGACATTTCACGCAGCCACAGACGCACGCATTCAATACCCCGTATCAGCTTTCCAAAACTCCCCAACGTATGCTAGTGCAAATGGCTGTATTTGGAGGCCCATCCACACTTTCGGACCTACCCAAGGAGTCGAGTATAACGCACCACAAAGTACGCCATGGCGATGTCCTCGTCTTCGCAACTGATGGTGTGTGGGACAACCTGAGCCCTCAGGATGCGCTCGGTATCGTTAGTCGTCACATGGTCGATCTGGGTGCTTGGGTAGAGAAAGATGGCACCATTGAAGTCGGACAAGACCTAGCGAAGCTGGTACAGGCCGACTCAGCTCGGAAGGCCGACAGCTCATCCCTCCAAGCCAAAGTGGCGGTTGCAATCGCGAAAGAGGCCAAAGTAACAGGGCTGAACACTCGTCGAGATGGACCGTTCGCTAAAGAGGTGCAAAGGTACTACCCTGGGGAGAACTGGCATGGCGGCAAACCGGATGACATTGCTGCCGTGGTAGCTGTTGTACTAGAGGATGCACCTCAGCGAGCAAAATTGTGATTGAATGCATTAGACCTCTGTTGTTTGGCTGCATGGGTAGGCGATGGCGTTTCGGAGAAGACTCACGCTTGGGATCGGAGGCGTATCTGCGCATAGAACTATGGTTTGGTAATCCTGTTGGCCATTTGCATGCTTGGTGGAGGTTATGAATCTGGAAAAGTAGACAGAAACGCTAGAAAACAATATACCTGAATACGACCGTTGCATACCGTCTCCCATGTACATTTAGAGATGAGAGCACACCACGAGTACAGTCAGACTACGATGTTCAGCCGTTGTATTAGGGTTGAGCGAAACTCATCATTGCGACGAAAGCGGATGAGTCTGAGTAGTCTTTAGCAACGTGTTTATCAGGTTGTGATAGGGTCTTTCCAACAGTGAAAACACTGGAACGCAGGATACATTGAACCCTAGACTACGCTGCAACGTCAAAGCTCAGACAAGCAACACAGATCACACGCTCAAGCTAGTGATGGTTTGGCGGACAAGGCTTTTTGACGTCAAGGTGTAGCTCGGCTGTTTGTTTGTCGCCGTTACCTCAGCAACGCGACCCACGCGAGTCTCAGAATCGCGCGCTACCCAAGTATTGATGAACGCCAACTTCACCCCATCCTTACCACGAAACAGAACGCCTACCTTCCGGATGTATGCGCAACTAACCCACAGCCAACAATCGCTATCCACGTAACCCGGCGAGAACATATATAGGAACGCGCCTCCACAATCTCGACGCGACATTGGAATGGCTACCGTTTCGCCCACGCCCTCATATGGGGGTCGCATGCGTGCGCACTCCTCGATACGACCCAGGAGAGACTCTCCACTGTCGGTGTTGGGGCAATCACAGGGCTTCTCAGCGGATGCGCCCATGATGCAGAACATCAACATTGGCGACAGCTCCGACGACGAGATACCGCAACCTATGAAGCTTAGCGCTTTGACAACTGCACTACTTGCGCAAGGGAGTGATGTCGACTCGCCTGAGAAAAGGAAACCAAAGCTGAAGATCTCGCGCAATGCATCTCCTGGCTCCAACACACCAGTGCAAGATACCGTCACACCTGCACCAAGTTTGCGAATAAAGAGAGTACCATTACGGGGTGCGCCCATGAGGAGATTTCGGAGGACACCTCAGAGCGAAGAAGAGCACCATCCCTCTCAAGACCAAGAAAACATGCCCATCTCAGCAGTCAAGGCGCAGCCTGAGAACGTGCCCGATTCTGTCCTGAAGGTTACCGGCTCTGTCATGAAGGTGGCAGAGGATCGCCACATGCAACCACCTCCAGAGCACCAGTCACCCATACAACGATCATCGCAGCAGCAAGAGAAACAAAGGCCACTCCAGGCGCTCGACGCGAACACACCGCGAAGACCAGCACCTCCACCTCCCCCGAAGATGTCAGTGCTGGAGACGGCGACCACTGCGGCCGGAGCGGCGACAACAAAGACGAGGGAGAGAAAGAAGAGGAGCACATTATCCGTCAACGGGAAGCATTACTCCCAAATGGACAGGATCGGACGAGGAGGCAGTTCGGCTGTTTACCGTGTCATGGCAGAGAATTTCAAGCTATTGGCACTGAAGAGAGTCAAGCTTGAAGATGCAGACGAGGCCACCGTGCGAGGCTTCAAGGGCGAGATCGACCTGCTCCAGAAGCTCAAGAACGTTGATCGCGTTGTGAGACTATACGATTGGGAGGTGGACGAGCAACGGCAGGTGCTCAGTGTGGTATGTATACTCTGAGAGAAGGCAAAGCACAACACTAACATCTACCAGCTCATGGAACTCGGAGAATCGGATCTCGCACGCATAATACGGATGAAACTCGACCCGGCCGATGGCGATGGCAAACTAGACCTGAGCTTTACACGTTACTACTGGAAGGAAATGCTCGAATGCGTCGGAGCAGTTCACGATCACGACATTGTCCACTCAGATCTCAAACCCGCAAACTTCCTCCTTACCTCGGGCCGCTTAAAGCTCATCGATTTCGGCATTGCAAACGCCATCGAAGTTGACCACACCGTAAACGTGCACCGGGATTCACACATTGGGACTCCAAACTACATGTCACCAGAATCGCTCGAAGACTCCGCTGGCGGCGCCCGAGGCCTCTTGTCTAACGGCAACGGCTCCAAAGACATGGCTTTAGGGAAACCTTCTGACGTTTGGAGTCTTGGCTGTATCCTCTATCAAATGGTCTACGGCCGTCCTCCTTTCGCACACATTACAAACCAGATGGCGCGTGTCCTCGCCATCGTCAATCGCGACTACAAGATCGAAATCCCCGATCTCGGTGTCGGTGATGTTCGTGTCCCTCCTGGTCTCAAAGCGACACTTCGTCGCTGCTTGCAACGCGACGCCTCGCGTCGACCAAACGTCGCTCAACTCTTGGACGAAAGAGATCCTTTTCTGTACCCCGATGGCGGCGATGACCTCAGGATACCGCAGGAGTTGCTCGGTCAGATCATTCAAAGAGTCGCGGATCGGTTTAGGGATCCGAACAAAAGCCCTCCTACTGATGATGAGATTCGTCAGTATCCCGCAAGTTTTTACGAGAAGATCAGACAGTTACTGGAGAGTGACTGATCTTTTCTTTGTTGTTTAACTATGTGGTTATTCTTGATGCTCCGTTTTGAGTATCAGCATTTTCTGTTCTTGGACAGCAACGCTTTGTTCTCCTTGTTCTGTTTTTTCACTATCATGATAACTTGGCGCTGGGTTTCCATCTCGAAAGGTTTCTTCGTTGTTGCATCTGCCTGCTTTTGGCTACCTTCTTATTACCCCCTCTCTTTGCGCGTTCAAGCGTCGCATTCTCCCAAAAGGCGTCCCATTTGTTAGCATAGGCGCTTTGTATTTTGGCTCTGGCACGAACCTGTAAATGGCTTTTACGAATGGCGGTCTAACTCTAGTCGCACACGGTTTCCTTGTTTTGTATATACCCGTTTTGGAGATGCTGAGAAATCAACTCCGTTAATCGTTCATCTGAACACTTGATCATGCTGATGTGATTGTGATCTCTAACAGTTTACGAAAGACGCTGGCTGATTAACTATGATTCTGCATGATGCACTTTTGATGCTGCAAGACTTTTGCATGAACATGACAGTCGTAATCTGGTTCCCACACTGTAGAAGGCTCTTCCAGAATTGCTGGGTACATGTACTTGCGAGTGGTTGTATATAGCTAGGTAAAGTGCCTTGGTTTGAACACATGCTACAATTGTAGAAACAGTAGTTGAAATAGAGAATAATCGATAAAGAACCATAACCGCTGCATTGCTAGTCCCCAGAACGCCACATGAATGCTCTACATCCCGTAAGAACGCCATCGCAATGCTACCGTCTCTGTTGAAACATACTACCCAAACTTCATGACCCAAGAAGACCGAAGTCTAGGAGGAGGTCCGTTTATTCATCCGCCTCCTCATTTCCGAGCTGCTTACGCTTGATTGCAAGATCGGCCTTCTGCTTATCGATCTGGGTTTGCACACGCTTCTTGAAGAGGACGTTGGTCTGCCTGTCGCGCGCTTCTGTGCTCTGAACAATAGCCCTCTCCAACTCTGCAATCTCACCCCGGAGTTGCTCTTGACGTTGCTCTTCAGCCGCCGCGGCTTCATCCACCTCATCGACGTCTTCATCAGAATCTGCATCGTCATCGTCATCATCGTCGTCTGCAGATGTCGCTGCTGCTGGAGTAGAAGCCGCAGTCTCAGTTTCGACGACGTTGCCGTTATGGCCCAGAGCGTGCATAGCGACATCGTGAGCGGTCGTAGGAGTGTCGACCTGTTCAACTTGCACATTGTTGTTACCAGCGAGCAAGGCGTTGAGCTGATCATTGTCGCCCTGGAACTCAACCTCGTCATCCATGAGTCCTTCAGCAAGCATCTGCTCCAGTTGGTCGGCATCCATTTCCTCCACTTGGGTAGCATTTGCCATCTCTTCATCGTCATCGACCTCCTCTTCAGAACTTGACTCCTCTGAGCTTTCTGCCTCACTATCTACCATCTCGTACTTTGTTGACACTGCAGTCGCATCATTCTCTATTAGTCGATTCAACTGCGCCTCGGCTCGCTCAACATCAATGTATGATTTGCGAGGGCGGAAACGCCGTTTGCGAGCCCACTTCATGGGTGGTGTCAGACCATGGGGAAACCGATGGGTGTCTGGAGAGATATAGGAAGGAAGCGGGAACTTCCTAGCTTCGTCCTCGTTCTTAACCTCGTCCAAAACTAGTAACATCTGGCATACGTCTGCGGTCTTGACCCAATCCTTCTTGTTCCAACTCTTCAGCGACTCTATGACTGCGGGGAGCTCGACCATGGTCGCAGCGTACATGCGGTTCTGTATAGTGAGCATGGCTCGCCGACCCTCGCGGTCGAAGAATCGGAAGTGTACGCCGGGCCCTCCCTGCGATACGCTCTTGCCGATAGTCTTCTCCTCGATGGACTTGCGCAGAAGATCGCAGTCTGGGCCGGGCTTCATGCGCAGCACAAACTGCGATTCGATCGCTGGGTCGGGTTCCGCCTCCTCTGCTTCACTGTCATAACCGACACCGTATGGTCTGACTGGCGGCTTTCCCGCACCTTTGACCTTGAGGATAGCAGTACTGGGTCTCGCCGAGCCCATGGCTCCCTTCGGTTTGATGGAGAGTTTGATAGATTGAGTGCGATTGTGCGACTTGATGGGCTGTGGTGGAGGTTGTTCGACCGCGGTGTAGTCGTCCTCGTCGTCGGTATCGTTAGCCATGGCGAGGCTCTTCGCGGTAGGCTTCGGTTTGCGCTTGGCGGCGGGTGAATCGAAATCATCGCCGCCGTCTTCGCGTGCTCTCTTCTTGGGTCCAGGCTTTCCCGGGGGAATGACATTACCGCTTTCGTCGAGTTTGGGCTTCTTGGTGTACTTGCGCTTCACTTTGGCCTCGCCATTCTGGCTATCCGCAGGCTCACCGGCCGCGGGGGCTGCGGGCTTCAACTTGATCTTAAGGCCTCCTGGTTTTGCGGAAACGGGTGTAGGCGCGTCGGACGGGGGAGGTTCTGAGGGCGGCGCATCGCTGGGAGCGGCGTTCGGGTTCTTGAGTTTGAGCTTCATCTTGGACGACGACACGTAGGGACTTGTTGTTCACGACGGCGATGTTCGAGTACGCGCGTGTGAGCGCGACATTTGCGAGAGTGCGCGGTGGTGTGGAAGCTGGAGTAGGTGAGTCGGAGTCGTTCACATTCCATGGGTGCTCGGTCTTGGCAGCCGCCATGGTGAAGGGCCAAAGCTTTCCCATCGCGTCCCTTCACCTTCCCTACACTCTACTGCGCCGAAACAATACCACAATGCGCCTGCTGTTTCCACCGTAACAGCACGACACCCACCGGACCTCTGCATCTCACCTCACTCACGTGAATGCAAGCATGTCCCAGAACGACCTCTTTCTTAACTTGCTGCGGCCCGCCGTCCTCCATATTCTACGCGCGACGGGCTTCCAGCATGGCAAACCTTCGGCTGTCGACACCATTGTAGACTTCACAGCCCGATACTTATCACTACTGGCAGAACGAACAGCCTACAATGCCTTTTCAAATCACAACGACCTCACGCCAGACGTTAGTGATGTGCGCATGGCGATGCAGGACTGCGCCCTCCTCGTGCCGACCATGACAGCAGGGGAAGAGCTATGGAAAGAGATACTGCGCAAACCCCTCGATGAGTACAACGAAGAGACGGGTGCCCGCGAGAACGAGGCAGCTCGGCGCGACGCCAAGGATACAGCAGACGTGACCGAATTCATCGAATGGGTCAAGGGCGATCAGAACAAAGAGATTAGGCGCATAGCAGGCATCTACAAGCCCGTAGCGACGAACCCAACGGAGCAGTTGGATCAGGAAGAAATGGAGGACTATTTGAATAGTATGTCTGAATACCGCGTATCACGGCTGCAGGTCCACTAACAGCTTTTCCCAGCCCTCATGAAGAAACACAGCAAGACCGGCGTCGAATCACGCTTCCAAGGCACTGTTCTTGGAGTTCCAGCCGAGCCTAAGACCATCAAAATCGAAGGGGGAGGCGCGGAATCGATAGAGGAGTGGAATCGCAGAACCCGGGAGAGAGCCGCCAAAGCAGCAGAGTCGAAACGGGAGAGCCGCGAGACGACAAATCACGTCGAGACCAGAGAGCCCTCGGAAGACGTGGTTATGGAAACGGAGTGATACCTGGTTGTCCATCATACAAGCATAGCGAAGGCGTTTGGGCACGAATCATTTTTACGGCGTTATGAAATATCAGGGCTGTTGGGCAGCGGGCTTTGTAGCTCACAGGGTGCTTCGCGTCATTTCGCAATTTGAGCTCGTGTGCTCAGGTACCACACGGCCACGGCCCATCAAACTTAAAGCGCATCTATCTCCAACATATATCACATCACATCCAAAACTCTGGTACCAGCATTCTGTCACTTCCTGCGAACCATAAGCAAGTGAGTCTGGGATGGCTGAGTGAAGTGTACGGGCCTTATCACACTGGTATTTCCAGCACGCAGGCTTTGGGACCGATCACGCACTTAGTCCTCCCGCACTGATACCGATTACTACAATCAAGGACTAAAACGCGGCCCAGACGTTTGTTTTCCGCGTTCTCACATGACGGGAGCGCGCGCGGGTGGGGCAAGAATGAATGACGGGCCCACCCCGCAGACGTCATAGTAATGGCAGATAGCCAAAACAATGTCCTCCAAGCTTCAGCTTGAATTCCCGTATAGAAACCCAATTACACCCTGTCTTCAATCTCACATTCTGTCTGATTCCATTGCAGATTGATATTTCACTTACACATCCACCATAACCACATATACCAATCCCAACATGTCCGGTCTCGATCCTAAAGGCCCCTCGCAGCCTTCCCTAGACCAAGCCTACACCACACCTGGCAACCCAGCGCAAAAAGACCCAAAAGAGCAAGTCCAAACAGAATTCAACGCCGCCGACAACTCAGCCAGTGTTGACCAACGTATCCCCACCAAACAAGCTACCGATGCCGAAGGACTACGGAACGCAAAGTTCGAGGAAGGCATGGGTGTACACGGCGCACCAGCGGGTGAAGAGAGAAAAGGTCTGGGTCATGAAGATGTAGGAAGGCATAAGGAGCTAGACGGACAACAAATGGCTGCACCAGGTGAGGGACGCGTTGCGGATGCAGTAGCTAAGGGAGGAAAGGGTATGGGTGGTGGTGGAGAACAGCCTGATTTGGCGAGTGACTTGGACAGGTAGACACTCCTGCTCTGGACTGAGTTACATTGGAAAATCATACTAACGATTGAACAGGAAGAAGGCCGAGCAGGCTGAAGCAAGAGATGCTATCAAACAGTCAAAGGGTGAGGCGACACAAGTTGGCGGCGCATTGGGTCAGACTGGTGGACCCGCAAACCCCGTCGACAACTCGAGTCAGGGCGGTGGTAACTACCCCAACTCTAGCTACTAGGCCTTTCTTGTCAAAGGTCGGGCACAGGCTATATCTCGACATATGTGGGCCATCGGATGATTGTCAAAGCATAAAGTTAAGGACTCAACAAACGGTTGGTCTTGATATAGACAGCGAAAGCGACAACAGCAAGAGCATCCTATGCAGACCTATGTTGTTTTGTCAACAATGCACACGTGCGCTTATCAATCTAGCGGTGTTCCCACTTTACAGATTCTTTCTTGATCAGATCCACCATCACATATGTACATCTACTTTCCGAACATAGACTCTCTTCCAACTTACGCAAAACAGCTCTGTGGAGTCTACATGCGTGATTCATTGAGTATATACATCTAATATTGAATTGCGTCCATGCACTCAGAGGACCCCAGCATGTCTCGTAATGGGCATATTGCGCCTGCGGGGCGATGTCTGGGTGAAGTGGATATCAGAAATGACATGTCTTGGTACGGAACATCTAGTAAGACGGGGTATCTATTGTGCTATGTTGTGCATATGCATATAATAATCGTTAAAGGAAAGAAAGGGGATGCGTGAAGTACTGACTAGCGCAGCAACGCACAACGATCGTGATGTGATCCGATGTGGGCAAGTATCACGCGGTTGGTGAGTATGCAAAGATATGCGAGGATGGGTGCATTGTCGATGGCAGAGGCGTCAAGGGTCTTGTCAAACGTCACAGTCAATCATGCGTGTAGATTTTAGTTATTCTATATTTTACTTTCTTCGAAGCCCGGTAGCAGAAGCCACACACAGGCATTAATGGTATGATAACGACATCGATGCATGATGCAAACGTCTATCTCCCTAGCAGCACGGCTTCGCGGAGTGCTCCCTCTTTCTCTATCAGCTAAATAAAGCAACGCTGCAAGCAACCTCGATCATATACGACGCGAGCGTGAGAAAAATGTACGAAAACGCCACGATGCGGACCTACCACAGCCGCTCCATAGGAAGACGAGCTGGTGGTCTCAGGCATCAAACTCCAAAGACAAAAAGCAAAGCCCAAGCCCAACGTTATATACATCAGCGGCTCAAGGAGCCAAGGAGAAAGAGGATGAGAAGGAGGCAGAAGAAGAAGTGCCTACATGGGAGGACCCATGTACGCGTCGAACTGGAAGTTACTCATGTCGGTCGAGACAGGGAGATTGGGGTCGAAGAAGGCAGTGTTGTCGAAGACCATAGGCTCACTCGCATGCATACTCATACCATAGTCCATGTTAAACTGGGTTGAGTCTACAGGGACTTGGTTGATCATCTGTACTGGCATGGGCATGGGGACCTGCATAGGCAGAGGTTGCTGTGACGCGGGGTAGGCGGCAGCCGCGGCGGGGACAGCAGTATTGTCAATCTCATAAGAGGGAGCGTCGAAGGAGTTGTCGATCTGCTCGGCCGCATCATTGTCGGATTGGCTCTCTGGCGATTGCGGGGTGGGCTTGTTGTCGACTTCCACCTCTTTGATCCAGTTTTGCTTGAGATACTCCATAGGAGGGTGGTCTCCGCCACCAATGCCACCACGCTTCTCGTCGTTCTTGCCCTTCCTGCCCCTCTTGCGGGGATGGAAGTGCGCACGTCGAAGGTGAGCGGCAGCGTTGTAGTACGCGCCGTACACCTTCTTGTTACGGCAGTGCTTACAATTGGCAAGGAACTTCTTGTCGGCTGAAGAGTCGACGCAGATGTAGCCCTTCCTGCGTGAGGCATGGGCACGAGCAATGTGACGGTCAAGCTCATGAGTGCCACGGAACCCATCGGGTCGCTCGTTGCAGAAATTACACTTGATCTTTGGATGTTGAGGGCGCACGTACGGTGTCTTTGACAGAACACCGACAGTCTTAGAGGAACCATCCTCAGACCTTATCCTTGTCATCTGAGCATTGGATGACGCAGACTCGGTCTTATCATTGTTGTCGATCGCCTTCGGAGCAATCTTGCGAGACGCAGCTTGCGCAACGATCTCGCGTTCGCGTTGCGATTGACGAGAGCTATTCAATGAAGATGCAGAGATCTCGCTCGAATAACCCTCGCTTGATGAAGCTGAAGTCGACCTCCGCATATCCTCCGCCAGGCACGACTGATCGTTGTCGGAAGAGGCAAGTGTAGCACTTGCAGGAATAGATGAAGAAAGGAAAGCTTCACTGGAGGAGCCAGTGAAGTTGAGAAAATGAGAACCATCAGCGGACTCGCTGATGGGCTTTGATGCGACGTTAAAGGAAAAAGGAAAAGACCCATCCTCTGGGAGGATGGGCATACATGAAGAATTTGACTGGTTGCGCGACATGGAAATGTTATCAAAAAACAAAGGGTTGTAACTACCCTGACGACTCATGTTACTAGATTGAGTAACAGGAGTCATCAGAGCTGTTGACGGCGTGCTGGGTGAAGAGACATCCGAAGACGAACTCCACTGCAGGTTTGGTGTCAGTTGCAACTGTTGTGAATGCTGGGGGGTGGGGAGGGATGAGTTGTCTGGCTGGATGCAGCTGTTGACGTAGTCGCCAACGCTGTACTCAGCGATGCTATTGTAAGCAGTCTCTGGCACCGACTGGAGAGTCGGCTGTCTTCGCATTGAAGAGTCAGAGTAGAGCGTGTAGTCGGTATTTTGCTCTTGGGGCATTGACTGCCAGTCAGAGTACGTAGTGTTTGAGCGCTGGAGACCGCTGGCCATGGCCGAGTCTGAGCGGTTCATGACAGGAGCCGAGCGGGTACGGTCCATGGACTCGAAGCCGGTAGTCTGGTGTGGGTTAGATGAGGGACGAGCAGACCAAAGGTAGTCCATACTGGGAGCTGAGTCATGTCTGACGCGTTGAAGGCCATTGAGCGTGGTACCTCGTGGGCCATGGAAGGTTGTGAGGTTTGGCAGGCGGCCTGGAACCAGGCGCGGTTCAGCTCCTCGTGCGAGAGATGTGCGTTGCTCAGGCAGAAGTTGCGCTTGGCCTGTTCGAGGAAGTCGACGTAGGTATTACTACTACTACTGCTACTGCTATTCGAAAGAGTCGAGGCCATGACGTCTGAGGGGTAGTGGGATGGCGCGGCAGGAGAAAAAAAAATAGTGGTAGCGGTTGGTAGCGGTGTAAGAAGCAAGCTGCACGAGGGACGGTGATCAGCAACAACGGCCAAAGCAAGAGATCGTCTGTGCAGGAAGATCTTACGGTGGTGATGGGCGGTGATTGTCAAGAAAGAGGCAGATTGGGGTCTCTGAGGATAGCGAGGCGATGAATAAGTGAGAGTGCGGGTTGAGAAGGGGAGCATGTGCTTTTAGCACCACCTCAGAGCATGGGGGACGAGCGATGCGCTGGCTCGTGTCGGAGAGCGTCTGACGACTGCGGCCCGCGCTGAGCGGTGGACAGAGGGCCAAGCTGGGCTCAGAAGGGCCATCCTCGTTGGCGATCGCTGGCCATGGTCTGATGTGTTATTGGGCCAAAGGGGCCGGCCGCAATTTTCATTCGCTGCCTCACTTCTGACGCACGGAAACCAATGAGCCGACCCTGGCTGCTCGATCCTGGGGTCTACCCAGTGCGACCCTATCGTGAACCCACACTCGGTGAAGGACCACCAGGTTTCATGCGTGCTTTCGCATTTGGCAAACTGTGCTGTCAGTGGCAGCGGCGTAGCCCACACATCTTTTCTCTGGCGTCGCGCCAATCACCCTGTTAATCCCAATCCGTCTGCCGCACGGCTGAATCGCCAGCCATCAGTCGTCATCGCTCAAGGGCACGCGAATCGCGGAAACGGCGGATCGCCGTCAGTTTTCTCGACTCCGTTAGCCATGTCAGCAATTGAAGAGTCCAGGCTCAATGATCGTCTCCCATACTGGCAACCGCCAGCCCATGTGTCGTGAACTACCCGTTAGGGTTGGTGTCCTCATCGCGATTTACACCTTGGCAGAGCATCACCCCCAGGTACCTAGGTACCCCAGCCTGAATCGCGTTACGCGGCTCATTTCCCGTAAGGTTTGATTGATTCAATCTATGCTGTTGCTAACTTGGTCACCAACTTTCCATCTGTTGTCCCCAAGTCGCAGGGGACTTGAGGAAGGCTGCGCCAGGAAGGCCTGGTGACAGCAGTCCTCTCAGCCTGCTGCGCTTACGTTTCTCTGGTGGATGCATCGAAACCGTAGATGACGCGGACGAGAACTTGGACTTCAGGCCCTCTTCCTGGGGAGGACTCTGTGCGACACCATGGCATATTGGCCCTGTCTCCTCCACGCTACAAACGCTTGCCTTGCGCGTGGCCATGTCCTGCATCCCTTCATCCATGTCGTCGCTCATGATTAGACTTTCTCGTAACCAGTACTGGTCAAAGGTGACTTCAGTAACATTCCCAACCACACCGAATTCCTCGAAAAACATGACTATGCCATCCAGCCCAACGGTATCCGATATTCGCCTTCCTGGTGAGTCTAGCTTGGGGTCAAACGTAAATGGATCAAGCGTTGCTACAGAGTCTCTACGGAGCTTAGCTGGATGCGCCGCCAGCATAATCGCCCCGGGTAGATAAACTCTCCGCCTTTCAGCCGCGTCAACGTCTCCATAGTTGTGCTTGCGCTTTAGCGTACGGCGGCCTTCTACGTTTGCCCGTGCGGACGAGGGCGAGTGGGTTTTTTGATGAATAATGGTTTTGACCGACTTGACTGATTTCCGACCCCACGAGCGAGATGAGTGTGGACTACCTAAAGTTTCACTTGTCGCAAGCTGGTTTGGTATCGCGTAACATTCTCGTGGTGTTGACAGCATCGAGCTTGGTGAGGTAGGTAATTTCTTTGACTCAAAGTCCGCCAGAGCTGTGTTTAACGTCCTAAGCTGCTTCTGTTTCAAGGTTTCTTGTACTCGTGCTTTATCGGAGAGAGATCCGGGATCATGCCTCATTTCAGACAAGATGGTGGCCTCATCACCCTGGCATGGTGGTTTGGGTAGTGCCTTGCGCGGTCCCAATCGCTCGTTGCTAGAGGCTTCTCTGATATCCAAACAGTTCGCGAACCTATCACACGGCCTCGGTTTCCCTCTCCTGATCGTTTTCGTATAGGTCAGCCTTGCACTGATCGCTCGTCGCGGTTCTAGTGCTGGCGCAATCAATGCTTCGAAGACGCCTGGAGGTGCTGTCTGTGACTTCTTCCGTAATCGAGGTTGATCTGTGACATTGACTTTGTTGCTGAAGCTTCTCCTCCACAGTCTAAGGTTATCTTTGAGCGGCGGCGACGCCATTCTAATCGTTGGTGTTTCTGGTGACTCTGGTTGCCCGTGCGAAGGTGGTGATCTCGGAGGTGTTCGTAGTTGCAGTGTGGTATCGTTGTCATCCTCCACTTCATCTTCGGAATTCGAGGCCGAGGAAAACATCATAGTCCAAAGACCATCAAGCATGCTCGTACTGATCTCGCTTGTAGGCCGGCCTGCAAAGTTTGCAGACGGCAGCATTTCGACGGGCATGTCATAGTAATCCTCTGCAGCGTGTTCCATGGTCTAACAAATACAATGGAGAAGTGTAGTGGTGAGTACTCGAATGCACATATGAAGTATGGTAACTGCAGAGCTGCTTAAAGTCTCTCTTTGTTTACCCATGGCTACACTGGTGCTGTTGTTGCACAGACGAACATGCAAATGCATTCCGATATTTTAGTAGACAAAGGAAGCCTTGGAGATATCCGACAGAGGCGAAGCACGAATAGTTACCTAGACAGGAACTACTCTGTCCGCCGACGTCAAGCCATTAATCCCGGATTTGATGAGGATTGCTTACATTGGGTGCAGGTTCGCGGCGTACGACCGTCTTGTATCACCCCTTGCATATGCGCAGTTGCTGAGCCTCACCAGCCCAACCAAACTAAGCTTCAATACTCAAAGCATCTCTAGTTTGTCCATTATCTATTTCCAGATGTCCTGCATACATACGCGCTCATTCTATTCGGATACTCCCGTGGAAGCAGTATGCTGCATGTATCGTGGACATGATCAAAGATCATGGTGCGTTGCTCGCGAGTGACGTTTTGCAGCTCTTTGAGTACTACGCCTTCTCAATGCGTCTATCTCAGATCTTGCTTAGAGGTTCACATGTAGTTTCGATCAGGATGACCCTCTCCGGACCCTCCTCTGATTCGTAAAATATTTCCTAAGAAATTTGTCCTCATCCAAATCAGAATCTCGAGATGTCCGGATTGTGTACCAAGGAAACACACCATGGCAGTTTTGGACACGTATACGCTTTATCGAACGAATAATTCGTTCAACAATACGAAGATCGAGTATTGAAAACATGTATTTATACAGCTTGTTCCGCTCATTTATGTATTACTGCCAATCTTTGGCACCAGATATGCTTGCCATCAAAATTTAACTTTTTCCAACCCCAATGTTGCCATACCCAACTTACAAGTTAGGAGTCTCTTCCCTCTCACCGATGACGTTCAAGAAAGCAGTGTGCACATGTTCAGTCAAGTCGCTGGCTTGTAGCGACCTGCCCTTCTCCTTGAATGCAAGCTTCGAGCACTCCCTGGTAATGCATGATCCACCATATGCTGCAAGAGCAAGTGTCTCACTCCTCGACATCTCGGTTCCGATATCCCAGATCTTGTCGTGGTATGCTTTCCTGTATGCCAACAAGGTCGCCAAACTGCCGGTAAGAGTATCACCTTGGCCACCAGAGCGCTTTAGACCACCCTCACCCTCGGATACGAGTGTGTGCGAGCCATTGGATATGTAGTCCTTGGAGCCCTTCTGAATAATGGTGACGCCGCCAAAAGCCTTTGACAATTTGGCGCAGAGCTCTGAAGGATCGCCTTCATTGACATCTACACCCTTAGCCTTGGCTAGCCTTCCGAACTCAACAACGTTGGGTGTGAGTATACACTCGGTGCAGCCATCCACAAGCTCCGGTCTTGTCTGCGCAAGGTAGAGACCGTCTGCGTCCAGCACGAACGGAATGCCTTGTTTCCTTGCCTCCTGGATAACCTGTGCGCAGGTGTTTTGCATGAGCTCATCACGACCAAGGCCGGGACCAATGACGATAACATGTAGGCGTGATAGCATGCTAACGACTTCTGAGGTGATGCTCTCTGCGCTTTCGGTCTTGGCGAGGTTCTTCGATTGACGCATGTATGGATGCACCATGAGGTTGGGAGAGTAAGTCTTGATCACCGCACCGGCACCGGGTTCGCAGATTACGTGAGACTGCAGGAAGTTGAGCAAGTTGTTTGTTGTAAAGATATATGTGTATTCTTACCATGTCACAACCTAGCTTTGCGGATGCCATAGCAGAGAAGTAGGGCGCGCCAGTGTAGTCTTCACTACCGCCGATAACAGCTACGCGACCCAATTGACCTGTATAAGCAAGTTAGACTCTTTTTCGTTGACTATTGTCACATGTCCGTACCCTTGTGGAAGCTTTCAAGCATGGGCGGTACCATGTTGTAGACCTTCTTGAGGAGGTCTTTCCTAGTTGCGCTGGCCATCTTGATATTGTTTGAGGGACTGGTTGCTATATTGAGCGTGGTTTTGTCAAGTGTTTATAATTCGTGAGTGTTGTTGAATGCTGTGATGAGCTTTCCGGGTCTTTGGTTTTGTTATGGAGCTCAACGCGAAGAGTACGTCATAATGATAGCGGGGCCATGATGGGGCTGCTCCACGCGATGCGCGCCACAGGATGCGATGATGTAGACGCGTGGAGAACAGAGATAGGAGAAATCATGAAATAAAGTCAATGCGAAGTACGATAGCGAGGTGATGGTAAGGTATTTTCAATTGTTTTCGATTGCTAAAACAGTCTTTTACTCCGCCGCACCTACACTCATCTTCGAAAACCCATGAAAGAAGGCGCATTTCCCAAATGTAAGCCCGTGTCTCCTTGTCAGACCCCACTAATCATGCTATTCCAGCATTATATATACACATACGGCAAAATCGCTCAAAACATGGAAGCTGGTGCTCGCCGGTCGACGCACTTCGCTCAGGCCTGCCCAGACAACCCAGCGAACCCCGTTACGCTTCAGTATCGCAATCAAGCCATTATAGGACGAACGGCTGCTACAAAACCAGATAGTGAAGGTAACTCTCGGCTCATTACTCAGACGCATTGCATCTAGGTGGAAGCAGTCTCCGTAGTTGCAGCTGCTGCCTCAGGCTCAGCAGCCTTCTCAGCACCATCTCCACTTTTCTCGGCCTCCGCTTGCGCTGCGGGTGCGTCCTTAATGACGTCCTTGTCGGCTTCTGACATGTGTACGTCGCCGTCCTCTTCGGCAGTCTTCGTGGCAGCAGCTTCGGTGGTAGTGTCGTCGATCTTCAGTCCCTCTGTGGCCTTCTCGACAGAGGGCGCCTCCTCCTTGGCAGACTCTGACTTCTCCCGCTCTTCGCCCTTGACGCCATTGGTAGCAGTTGGCTCAGACTCGGAAGCCAGAGCGCCACTCCACTTGTTGAGTAGATCTGCCGAGCGCTTCTTGAAGTTCAACTCTCCCTCCATGGGGATAGTTTCGAGCTTCATGATCGCCCTCAGGACCTTATGAACTTTGGTCTTCTTGATTACTTCAGCCTCCAGATCCTCATGGGCTTCTAACTGTGTTAAGTATTCAGACATGCTCGCCATATCTTCGTCCTTGGGTGCTTGGTCGCGCGAGAGGAAACCCTTTTGCAAGCGATGGCGGAGGTATAGAACTTGTTTCTCGCGCTTCAGTAGCCGCTCCTCCTCGGTCATAGGTGGCTCCTCTGGGGTTGGATCCACAGCTTCCTCGCTAGACTTCTTCTTGGACTTGGGTTCCTTCTTTGGTTTCGCTGCTGATGCATCCTTTGGCGTCTTCGTGGTCAGCTTGAGCTTGGTCTTGGGAGTCTTTGCAGCCTGTTAAAGAATTAACGGATGTGAAACAATCGAGGATCGTGATTCATACTTTCTCGTTCTCACCATCACTCTCGTCACCCTTCTTACGCTTCTTGGTGGCCTTAGCCTTCTTAGCGGAAGGAGCGGTCTCGTCAGCGTCTCCCATCTCAACGTCTTCAGAGTCCGGGGCTGTGCTCTTGCGCTTGGCAGCCTTTTCGGCCTTCGCCTGCTTCTTCTGATCCTTCTGCTCCTGATCTTCTTGCATGGCGGATTCATGGGCACTCAACATCTCCTTGAAGTGTGCCAGATCATAACCTTTAGCGGCAACCTGGTACGCTTCCCAGAGTTGCTTGTTCTTCTTCCCTTGGTTGCCGGAATCTACGTCCTTCTTCACCTCTTCGATGTCGAATGGCAACAAATCAGTGTTAACTTGCCATGCAAATTCGTTGGTGCCCAAGAACATAATTGGGTATCTTCTGTCTTTGGCGTTTTTACCGCCCTCGAGGAAGTCTTCGCGGTATGTGCCGTCAATGCGCCTAGCACTAACAGGACGCTTGACGAGGAGCGATTCCGGGAGCATCTCCTCATCGCAAACGATGACTGGCCATGGCTGGTAACCGCGCATGGCGACCATGAACATGTCACCAGGCGACACGTCTAGGCGCAGCTTGACTTCCTTCTTTCCCTTTTTGGCCGGTGTCTTCTTCTTGTGCTCGGGGACACCTGCGCCTGACTTGCGCTTTCCATTTGCAGCCTTCTTCGGTGCTGGGGTGCCATTCGTTACTGGCGCGTCGGAGGCAGGGGCAGCATCTAAAATAGCGTGTCAGAATGCAAACGTGATGTATTGGCAATGTTCATGAGGTCTGGGATTCGAAGAGAAGTGTGGCTGCACTTACCTGCGTCATCGCTAGCTGCAGATGGCTCTGCTTGCGCGTCAGCAGTGGTGTCCTCCTTCTCAGCGTCGTCCTTTTGCGCGCTGTCATCTTCGGGAACTAATTTGCGATCGCGTTAGCTAATGCCTCTTCGGTTGTTTGCGCACAAGTAAGTTGTTACCTTCGGCGACGCCTGAGGTGGCTACGACACCGTCCTCAGCCGGCTTTGCCTCAGCAACAGCAGGCTCCGCTACAGCGTCTGTAGAACGCGTCGGCTCGTCGACAGTGTTCGTGGTATCCGCAGACACGGGTGGGTTGGCTTCCTCGGCCATTGTGCGAGTCGAGCTCACGCTTGTATGATGTCGTGTCGACGCGTAAGGGAGGCGCAGATTCGCGAATTACCTCTTCGATGTGTTGGGGGCGATGGCTATACCGCGTGATTGATGGTTGACCAGGTTGGTCGATGGTGCGCGGTGGGTGAGGTGGTTGGGTCGTATTGTGGTGGTGTGGGGAGGGCGAAGAAGAGATCGGAGACGCAACTCTTGAACTTTCCAGCAACGCCAGGCGTAACACGTGACGTTCTTCGGCCTGCACGCACCACGCGGGCTATCGTGTTCGGAGAAGTTTGAGGTATTTCTCTGTCGCTCGTTCAGGCACCACTGAGGATTTGATAATGTTGCAGCGAGTGTGACGTGTTTGCTGGGTGGTGGAAGGAATTCGCGCGATGCGATGACTTGGGTCCGTGCAGGAGTACAGCCCTGAGAGCAGCCGCGCCTCCGGCCAAGCAAACCCACCGTTCTGATACTTGTGCACGACGCTTGGAGATGATACGAAAGTAATGGCCTTCCCTCGTCGGCGCAGCTCTTTTGCTAGTGTCCTTGTTATCTTCTTGAGCTGAGGTGAGTGGTTGAGTAGTCGATCGGTTGTGACTGCCAGGCCGCCAATGATGAGCTAGACGGAGCTCTGGAGGTAAGAGCGCAAACTGTTGGTAGTAGCGACACCCGCCGAGATCACACTTCCTAGCTCTTTCTCGCTTTGTCAGGTCTATACACTTGCTGTTAGCTGATGACACTCGTTCTGTGAGGATGACAAGATGTAAATGGCTATGTTGGGTGGCACCAAGTCAGAACGCTGAGCTGCGGGGTTTCGGACTTGCTCAGGTAGACTTGTCAGGGTATTTTTGCATTTCGGCTACTACTAGAATGCGTCAGCTTAAATACGACTGGTGTTGAAGATAACAAAGAAACACTCACTGTAATCCAACCTGCTCTACCAGATATCCGGATTCTATCCTGAAGACAAAGCGCGCTGCATTTGCAACCCTATTGTCCCCCTATCACAACGGCTCCTCCCCTGCGCAACCAAACCTCGTTGCAGATGTGGATGTTACCTCGTCCGAGTGGCATAAGCAGCCCATTTGCAGTCGAGCCAGCGTGAGGGTTTGATGTATCTGCCTCAACCTTATTCGTAATGATGTCTCCAGGGTGGATAACAAGGAGCCTACCGTTGAAAAGGTCAAGCTAGTCGAATTCTACTCTCGGGGATACAACACTGTGGATTGTATCAATTTTCTGATGTGTGAAGGCTCGCTGGCCCTTTTGGGATGATCCCAACAATCCGGAACGTTTATCCAGCCACCTAAAAGCTTGTGATACCATTGCTTTGGGCCAGCTTGAACAAGTCCTCAGCTTTATGAAGATCGCTCACGTTCCGTCTCTTTGCTTCAGTTGTTGGTATGTTTTGCCTACGTAAGCAAAGACGTCTTGAGAACAAAGGCCTGCCTGCATAAGATGTAGTGAGAAATGAATACTGAGAGAAGACCTCAAAGATACGACATGCAGAGGAGTGCACATATACCACCACCCTGCACATGGTAATACAAGCGCAACAACGGGCATACGTGAAGAACACGATTTCAGCCTTGGCAGCAATATCCAGAGCTACGTTATAGGGTTCAGTTTTGGCCGTGGCTCCGTAGTGCCTAGGATGTCTTGAGGATACTGGACGACAAGGTATGCTTGTCCGTTGAGCATTAGGTGTACTTAACGGAGAATACAGAATCGGTCATATCCTTAAGCAGGACTGAATATGGGGCCTCCAAATTGAAGACTGCCCCGGATTATCACGGTCCGAAACAGGGGGTTTCCGTATCCGCGTTGACTATCGATAAGCCTAACCTGCATCTTCCATCTCTTGCCAACAGTTCGCTGCAGAGGCACGCTCGCTTGTCACTTCGGCTTGCAGGTTCGAACTCGACTGACGATCGGGTTGTCCAGTTTTGTGGGAATACTGCACATAGCGAAGTCTTATTGTGACTCGCTCCCACACTGTCGAATGGCCAGTGCTAGTGTTCTGCAGATATGTAGAGGTCGCAAAGATTCTTCATGCGCAGGGCTCTTCCGACGTGGTGTGAGGTAGCCATGATTGATGCTGCGGCCTTTGCACGTAGAACAGCTGGGAAGAGCTCATCTAAAGCTGCTTTCGAAGAGCCAAGGGACGGGGGCCAAAACGAGGCCCTGCTCAAAACCGATTTCAAGGCCCCAGATACACTGTGCGCGTATTCATCATTGTATCTGTCCGAGTCGGTTGCTTGTACAACGCATGCGATAGTCGTTCGTTCGGCCGGTGCATGTGGTCGATCGAGGGGCAGTGGAGCGTCAATAGTGCCATCGTGTCGTCGTAGCGAGGTGCATAATTATTAGGAATGCAGAATGGCTATCCAAGGTTTGCGCGTGGAACATGCGAGATGTTCTTCTGCGGGCGATGCGAGGGTGTTGATGGTGTTCGAAGCGGGCGGCTCCTACGAGCGGCCTGTGGTTGTCGCTAGTGGTCCAGCCATCACGTGTACTGTTAAGCGCTGCAAAACCAACCTTTGAGCATGACCTGAGGAACACTGTATGTGTTTTCGTTTTGGCCGTGGAAATGAAATTGCCACAACCGTGATAAATGGAAAGAAAAGCAACAGTCGAGGTTCTAGACATAGCGTGAATGCATGCACTTAGGATACGTGCTTCGGCAGACTTGCGCAGGTGCACTCAACCCGCCTAGAACTTCTGTCATACGTTCTGAAACAGTAACGTACAGGATACTGCAAAAGCCTTACCCGCTAAAGCCCGGTTCGCGCATACTTAGCGCAAGGCAATCGTGGACCCGGAGATCTGCATCCCTAGCTTTCGTCACAGATCAGAAAGTTGCGCAACAAGCATCCCCGCCATTCACACCAAAACCATGGCGACTGAGGCACCCACCGCAAATGGCGCACCTACTGGCGACTACTCAGCAGTGTGGGCGGACAAATACCGTGGTGTATGTATTCTTGAGCATGAACTGCATCTTGTCTAATTATTTGTAGGCGACTGTAGAGGACCTCGACCCCCCGCCTGCGTTGTCTATTCAACCCTCGGACCCTATATCATGGGCGCTCATGTCCGGCCTTGAGCGCGACTACACACATCTCACAGTAATCTCTCAAACGAACCGCGCACTACTCGGCTACATCAGCATTCCGCATCTACAGCAGCTCCTCAAAGAAGGCAAAGTCAAGGACAGCGACCCCGTTGAGGCAGCAATGCACAAGTTCCAGCGACGCGGCAGGAGGTACAAGGTCATCACGACCGAGACCCCGCTAGAGGAACTCGAGCAGTTCTTCGCTGGTGGGGTAGATGGAAGTGGGAAGCAGGAGTTCGCGGTGGTAACGGACGCCAGTAGGAAGTTTGTATTGGGCGTAGCTACACGGGCTGATTTGGAGAATTTCGCCAAGAGGAGAGCATAGAAATGCTCAGGGAGGGATCACAGGAAAACGTGGGAGGGTACCCATAGGTGCATTGGCAGGCGTTTATCTGGTATACCCTATGGCCGGGACTATGGAGGCTGGATTCACCACACGGCTTGAGAAACAATGGGTCTCTTCAAAATAGTCACCATGTTACTTGGAAGCATAGAATGGTAGACTAACATTAAATAGCGAACTTGACTAGCTTGCCTACGTTCCACTAATACATAGTACTGTGTACAATGCCATGCTTCGTAACACCAAGCTGTCCAATCTTACTCACTCCAAATATGCTTTCATATACAAACGTGTTGGACTACTTCTCTCATGAAGAACGCGTTGAATCCCCACAGACGTCATGATAGAGGGTAATGCATCTGCTGAGTCATGTCCTCCTCTCATTTCCGATCCATGGTCGCCATGCGCAAACCATAGTCTCGGGTTCCCCACACACCGGAAGGTAGAGCGACGGCTCCTCATGGTTTTTTGAACTTGGATATTTTTGGACACAAAAGTCCTCAACCGCAATTTTCTTTCTCTTGCATCGTTCGTCGCTGGCATGCTCGCGCCTTGCTTCCGCATGCGCAGTAGACCCCTCCTCCAGCACCAACTATCACAAGCCTGGAGACCAGCACTCCGAACGCCAACGAGACTACCCGCAGTACCTGCTTTCCCACCACCAAGTTCGAGATGCTATTCCAAAAAAGCGTCCAAAGCGCAAACGGGCGCTGGCACGACGACGCCCGTTCCTGACAACGCGAAGCCGCCCAAGTCCAAGTTGCCTTTCTACTTTGAGGCTGGATATGCGCTTTTCGCAAAGAGGCCTTCACGGCCGTTTCCTCCGCCGTTCTTGTCGTTGCCTTCAACGAGTTTCTCTGAGCCCCTAAGTACACATAACAAGAGTAGGGATCGTCGACCGACTGTAAATGGGGAGATGATAAGAGGGGTTACAAACGGGGACGATGCGGTGCTAGTCAGTGAGAGCTTCATTGCAGCAAACGACGGTGTGGGAGCATGGGCGACGAGAGAAAAGGGACATGCCGCGTGAGTCTTGTGTCGTTTGGTTATCTAGGAGGTGCGAGTGCTGATCATACACTACACAGTTTGTGGTCCCGTCTCATCGCCCATTTCTGGTCCCTTGAAATCGAGGGCGCATCCTACTCCTCCACCTCGCCTCCAAATCCCGTCACGTACCTCCAGACCGCATACGAGCTTACCAAGCAAGCCACCTCCTCGCCCAACGAATGGCACGGCACAACTACTGCCTGCGGAGCGCTTCTCGGAGCGGACAACGAACAACCGGACCACCCCTTGCTCTACGTGACGCAATTAGGCGATTCCCAAATCCTCGTCATACGACCAAGTAGCAAGGAAGTCATCTACAAAACGCAGGAGCAATGGCACTGGTTTGACTGTCCACGGCAATTGGGTACGAATAGTCCAGATACACCAGACAACAATGCGGTCATGGATTGTGTGGAGATCCGGGAAGAAGACGTCGTACTGGCGCTGACGGATGGCGTAGTAGACAATTTATGGGAACATGAAATTGTTGAAAATATCTGCGAAAGCATGGAGAAGTGGACCGGCGACAAAGATAAAGATACAGAGGACCAGACGTATGCTGCTGGTATGCAATTTGCAGCACAGCAGTTGATGAATGCCGCAAGAGAGATAGCTCAGGATCCGTTTGCTGAGAGTCCATATATGGAGAAGGCGATCGATGAGGGCTTATCCATCGAAGGAGGTCCGTTTATTCGGCCGTGAGAGTGAGACGCCGCTGACGTTATTTTAGGAAAGCTTGACGACATCAGTGTCGTAGCCGCACAGTGTAAACGGCGCAAAGGATGAAACGGCGTAACGAGATTCTAACGACCGAAAACCTGCAACGAACGACAGACTAAACCACACGCCGATTGGTAGTAAAAGCATCAGGTTATCATGCGCTACGTTTGCCTCGACTCCAGAAGCCGCAATGCCGCAGAAAGTTTGCCAGATCGTAGGATACACACCGTTATGCGCAACCGCCGTATGCCTTCCACACACGCACCATAGCGCCACGCTGGCAACTGAGAGACGCCACGCATTGCAGAGTATATACTAGATTGAGGACGTACAAGGTACGCAACCCGCATGTTGATGCACGGCAAGACGGGAGAAGAAACGAGTAAGATGTTTTAATAGTATTGTCATGAAGTCCTCGGGTTTGCGATATGTAAAGTTGTTTAGTGTACAGTGGCCATGAGGCTGTTTGAGGGCGCAGTTGAAGCAAACGCATACTCTTTACCGGCCCATGCTATCCTGATATTCTATTCTCTGTGGCGCATGGGTAAAAATGTCAACAATGTTATTTGAGCATGTCAAGGACAATCGCGACCGGAGCATTTATGACCGCTTTCTCCATCCCCTTTTGGACGTACGCCTTCCGGACTGGTCACGATCGTATAATTTCTTCACTCGGTAGCACCGCGAACACCGCTTCGCGTTCATATAAGAAGTGTCTGGCCCCTTTAAGCACGCGCTGCAGAGAGCGGGTTTATAGGCATCCTATGACTTCGGGGTTTCCCCTTCTTTGCGAACCGGTGAACCTGTGGGTGAGCGAGTGACACGACGTCTAGCCCTACCAGTTTTGCTGCGAGATCGTGACCTGCTAGAGCTTATGGACCGTTTGCGCTTCTTGATGTCGGTGCGAGAGTCATTGGAATCAGCTCCGGATGAAGTAGAACGTCTGCGCCGACGCTCTCGCACAGGGCTTACAGACATGGAGCTCGAGAGAGAACGACGCCGGCGGCGCGGAGGGGTTCGTGATCGTGATCGCAGCCTGGGCGCTGGTGAGCTCGATTTGGTTCTGAATGGCGGGGAACTGGAGCGCGAAGTATGCTTGTGTCGCCTCCTGCTCTCGCTCGGAGACCTATCCCTCCTTCGTCTTGCAGGTGGAGACTTGCTGCGCGAAGGAGAGCGACGGCGAACACGGCGAGGTGGAGATCTTGAGCGGTCAGTTGACGGAGAACGCCGCGTTCGACGCCTGGGCGGTGGAGATCGAGAGGGTTCTGACGATAGTGAGCGACGTGTACGACGAGGTGGTGGAGATGCAGAACGACTGCCCGAAGGTGAGCGACGGCGGTCGCGGGATCTATCGCGACGTCCTCCACGTCCACGACCACGTCCCCCTCCAGGTATGTAAACATCACGCTCGCGAGTAGGTGGTGAAGGTCTCCGTCTCCTGTCACATGTCAGTAGTCTTCTCTCCGCATAGACGCGGAAGACGTACGGTGGTGACCTTGAGTCGTGCTCGCGTCGTGGAATTCCTCTGTCAAAGTCTCTGCCGCGCCCTCTGCGATCGCTGCCACGGTATCTTCCTCCACCACGGCCGCGTTCAGGTCTATCTGAACGCTCAGGACGCTCACTTTGTCGGAAAGAGTCGATCATAGCATTCTGCGCTTGTTCTTCGGCCCTTCGAGCATCAGCTGCGGCCTTTGAAAGCTATAGAGATCCTTAGCAACAGTAATGGTGTTGGTCCGTAGTTTGGCTTACCTGCTCCTGCTGCAGTTCGGCCTTCTTCGCCTCCAACAGTTCTCGGGGCACACCCATAGGACTGTCTTGCGCACTCAGCATGAGGTCCCATAGCTCTTTGCAGAAAGGTGCTGTATCCTTGTTAAGGAAGCCCGTCAGTTGGATTTGGATTTCCTTGATCTTGGGCTGCATAGGTTAGCAAACGTTGCGCTATGCCGATTCTAGGTCTACTGACAAATTGGTTCTGTTCGATCAAATTGTAACAGGTCTCGACTACGATGTCGTCTTCGTCGCCGAGAATAGTGGTGATCCTGTTAGCAATCCACTTCTTCATGAGGTCAATGTTGACTTTCTCAATGTCGACCTTCTTGTCGAACTCGGGTGGAAACTTTGTTGCCTTGAGACGCTTCTGATCGACGCTAGACGCCATTTTGAGAATTAAAGATAGAGTGCAATTGGGAGGCAAACGGAGTGACGCGTGTGGAGAAGGACGATTTCGCGACGGTGAAAGCTGGAGCTCGGGCGGACCCATCTGCGGGCTTGGCATCCATCTCCGGGGCTACGTCAGTTGTTCATGCAGGTACAACGCGCTAAGCTCCTGCCACCCGCCGCTCCAAACCTCACGCTTTCCTTTCGATGTCTTGGGCTGGGAAACAGCGAAATCCGGTCTACAGCATCAAAGTGACGGAGTACGAAAGCATAACGCTAACATGAGATGTGCCATCGGGACAATGTCCTGTTTCACCTGCTCTCGAACAGTCTATACGAGGTCTGGCTGCTCGAATCGCACAGAGCTAACATGCTCAACATGCACTTGCTGCGTTCGCACGTCTCCTCCTTCGGCTCTCAGCTAAATTGTTTTGGTCACGACTTCTCTTTATATCCTAAAGTCATGAGATTCCGACCGATCAGGATGTGGCCACAATCATCCACTTACCTGGGCCAGCATATCATTTCTCCCACGACCCATCATATCACTCCGATTGTCACTCGAACTTCTCCTCCACATCTTTCTGTCTATCATTGATTCTATCCCCATTCGTCATGGCGGATCCAGCTGCGGTTTCTGATGTGCCTCCTGTGGAAGAACCCGAAGCGCCTACCGAGCCAGAGCCCGCTCCAGAACCTCTAGCAGAGCCGCCTGCTAACCCAGCACCCGAAGAGGCTGCCCCATCCACTCCTAAGCCTGTTGTTGAACCAGAACCAGAACCAGAATCGCAAGCGGAGCCCGAGGCAGCACCTGAGAAGGCACCAGAGCCTGTAGTCGAAGCTCTGCCTGAGCCAACAGACGAGCCCATATCCAAGAACCCACCTGAGCCTGCTGCCGAGCTGGCGCCCGAACCTGCTCCCGAAGAACCAGTCGCAGAGCCGCCAGCCGGAGAGTCTGAAGCTGCACCTGCTCCGGTTCAACGTTCCATGGATCCTGAAAGGGAACCAGAGCCAGAGTCTGAAAGTGTTCCAGAAGAATCGCCAGTAGAGCCGTCAGCTGAAGAACTGCCAACGGAACCTCGAACCTCAGAACCTGAAGCTACACCTGCTCCGTTGCAACGTTCTGTCGACCCTGAGCCTGAGCTACATACTGAACCTGAAGCTGTTCCTGAAGAACCTCCAGCTGAAGTACCTGAAACAGAATCCCCAATCGAACCTTCACCAGCAGTACCCGAAGCGGTTCCACCAGCAGAGCCTGAGCCTACAGCAGAGCCAACGTTGCAAGTGCCAGCTATAGCACCTGTCGAAACCGAACCTATAGAACCCGCGCCAGCAAGTGAGCAAGTGCCTGAGCCTGCCGCTGCTCCTGAAGCTGAGGCCGAGGCTGAATCTACACCTGTGCCTGTCACGAGGGTAGCCGAAGCAGAAGAAGGCGCTGGGGCAGTAACTGAGCCTGAAACCGTGGCAGAAGAACCCGAGCCAGCACCGGCTACTGAGCCTGGAGTTGCCCCTGATTCCGGAGCAGCAGAGCCAGGAGCACCTACCGAACCTGCACCCGAACCAGAAGCCGCGCCTGCATACACAGCTGCAGAGACAGAGGACGTGCCAACTACATCTCCAGAAGCTCTTGCACCTGAACCCACACCATCTGTAGCAGAAACAGAAGCACCAGCTCCTTCTGTGGCAACGACGACTGCGTGAGTACACTTAGTACCTCTCACCATCCCTGAACTAAATCAACTCCCTCAGCCTCCCCGCATACACTATACTGGATCCCAATTTCACAGCTACCTGTGTACTAATGTTCTCCAGAAAAACTCGCAAGCGCGACAAGGTCAAGCTACTTGCAGCTATGCGTGCACCACCCGAGTCTGTTCCTATCATGGTGCTTCTCCGCCAGAAGAAGAAGGCTGGTGAGGATGTCAAGGCTATAGCAGACGCTATGCTTGCAGCTGCAGGATCGTGAAATGAGTTGGAAGATTGGTATTTAGATCGTGGTGGTGAACTTCAGGTCTCCCTAAGAAAGCCCTCTATCTGGCGTTGAATACCGACTCCTATGCAGATGCTACTACGAAGCGAATGAATCTCTCAGTCTTACATGTCTCCTTCGAGCCGCGCCCTCTTGTCTGCGCAAGGAACTGCCAACACGATGAGCGTGCGAAGATCACCCTTTCTCTTCTCTTCGTGCTCATGTATTGAACCCTCCTTATCATGCCTCTTTGCGTGAGTCTAAGGTTATCGATCACGTCCGCAGCTGCAGTTGCCTTTAGCCCCCACCGCAAGTTCACATGTTCTCTCTTTCTTGACCTTGCGCTTGGTGTTGCGCAGCATCTCTTGTGTCTTTGTATGTCCATGCTCACTTCCAATCTCCTCTTCACCCGCCAACAGCTTTCCTAACCAAACTCCTCGCCTCCTCGAGTCCCCTACCCAACTCTCCCCTCTTGTGCGCCTCCTTCACTTCGTAATGTAGTTTCAGCAGGTCCTTTGCGCGCTTGAGGTCTGGGTCTTGCTCATCATCTGTTGCTGTGTTGGGTTTTGCGGTGT
Organism: Alternaria postmessia; assembly: GCF_024291825.1. Classification (NCBI taxonomy): domain Eukaryota; kingdom Fungi; phylum Ascomycota; class Dothideomycetes; order Pleosporales; family Pleosporaceae; genus Alternaria; species Alternaria postmessia. Next base: position 327,655 of record NW_026260090.1, on the reverse strand, counting down.
TGTCATGGGAGGATGTGGAGTTGAGATCTGTAGAGCGCGCAGATACGAGGGCAAGCGCTGCAGCGGGATCCTGCAAATGAAATGGTGTTAAAAAGAAGGGCGATGCATGGATACGAGGATAGGGTAACGTACACAAGCGCGTAAGGACACAAGATCGGATAGCATTTCCGCAAGCTGCATTGTGTTTCCTTGGCTTTGCGCCATATGCGCGGGTGCTAAGGGGAATATTGGGATATGTCTTGTTTGCTCACAAATGCGTAATGTAATGTGGAATGGCTGTTGCGGTAGTTTGGTTGCGTTGCGATCGTAAGTAGGATGGATGACCCAGCAGCTCTGACGTTCACACGGCAATCCCCCCCACATCTCGGTTCCTAACCCGTAGCGGGCAGGGGCCCGAGATCAAAACTCCCGTCGATTACCGGTCAAGTACCTTCCCGAAGACGGTCTGCTACATCTTGTTTGCAGTCATATATACGTGCTTTTAGGTTATATCTGAAAACCTTGGGAATACTTCATCATGGCGAGCATACAAGCTATCAGGGCGAATTGTCGCAAGGTACGTGATTTCGTGTGGTATTCGTGTTATCAGGAAACCCTAGTAGGAGAGAGAGCTGGAGAGCCATGCTATGGTAAAAGTAATTGGCACGAACCAGATTGACTATCGTGGCTTGTAAAGTTAGTGTTTCTGTGCTTTGGGACTGGACGGTTGAGGAAGTTGGATTGGAAGAGAACGAAATTTGGACTCGGCACAGAGGAGACTTTTGGTATAATCTGACACTTCGCAGGTCATGTGCATAGGCAGGAACTATGCAGACCACATCAAGGAGCTGTCTAGTGCTACGCCCAAGCAACCCTTCTTCTTCCTGAAGCCACCATCATCTATCTTGCTACCAGGCGCTGGTCCAGTACTACGACCTCGTGGTGTGAATATGCACTATGAAGTTGAGCTCGGTCTCATCATGGGCAAGACAATAAGGGATCTGCATCCCGAGGATACCAAGGGTGCTATGGATGCTATAGAAGGTACTACGGACGCTATACATGAAGCCAAGTGTAACATTATATGGAGTCCCTATCGAACTAACATCCGAAATACAGGTTATGTTCTCGCTATCGACATGACTGCACGTAATGTGCAGGATGAAGCGAAAAGAAAAGGCCTGCCATGGTCCATTGCGAAGGGTTTCGACACCTTCATGCCCATCAGCAACTTCATCGCGAAGAGCCGGATCCCAGACCCACAGAAAGCACACCTTTGGCTTTCAGTCAACAACGAGATGAAGCAATCCGACAACACTGAACTAATGCTTTTCCGAATTCCGAGACAACTAAGCGACATTAGTAGGGTCATGACGCTAGAAAAGGGCGATATTGTACTCACAGGAACGCCGAAGGGCGTGGGTCCAGTGAAGACGGGCGACATTATGCGTGCGGGACTCAAAGTGGATGGTAAAGATATCGAAGAGGCGAACCTGGAAGTACCAGTTGCAGATCGTGAGGGTTTGTACGAGTTCAGCGAAACATAAGGCGAAGTTTCCATACGTGAGCAACGACCGAAGTTCATCAGATCTTGAAAATTTAGAAAGCGCCGATTCCAGATATCTCCGGTTTCGCCCTTGTTCCATTAGACCTCTTCCTAGCCTTGGAACGTGACAGTGGCATAATTGCCGCTTTGCGAGGTGACATCTTAACTCTGTCTGCAGGGGTGCTTTCCGTATCATCGCTCTCACTACGTCTAGTTCTTGCTGCTTTCTGCGGGCTCCGAAGAACGACAATCAACGACCTCTGTTTCTGTGGATTTGCAGCATTTGATCGAACTGGGAAAGGATCCTTTTTCTTTACAGGCGATGTAATAACCTTTGGCACGTTCGATTTTGCCGGGCTTCTTGTGACCCGCTGGGTAGGTTCCATAGCCGTGTTCTTGCCTCGATCTGCGGCAGCGCTTCGCTCTGAGATTGCCGGTGTCCTATGGGCGGCCCGGGTTGTAGTGCTGGGTTCGGCTTTGATCTGATCTGGTTCTTGCGCATGGGCAGTTTTTCGCTTCTTGCGCGACGATAAAGCGGGCTCGGCTGGTTGCACAGATGGAAAAGGTGTAGAACTACCTGCCCCTAGCGGCTTTTGCTCATCAGCCTCCTGTGCTTGACTTTTCTTAGCTTGGGCACGTGTCACGCGTTGAGTTTGGGGCTCTCTCTCAGGTAGTTTCCGCTTTCTCGAACCAGCTTTACTGACCAACTGTGTTGATGGCGGAGCAACTCTGGCACGTGGGCGGGCCTTACATGTTGAGGCTAGAACTGAGGCTGGGACTGAGGCTAGGACTGGAGATGTGCGGTTGTTGCGGAGTAGTTGTGTTGGAGGCGGAGAGACTCTGGCATGCGAGGGAGCCTCGCGCGTTGGGATCGGAGCCGGACTTCGAGCCTGTTGGATGTGTGGCAGGAGCTGTGTTGCAGAGAGAATGTCATATCCTGGTTTGTCAGGCAATGCATAAGGTGTTCGGAGTTGTTCTTGTTCTTCCGAATTGCGCAGTAACATGGAGTCGTGAATCGATGGCCTCTGCATCAGTCTCTGCCGGGCTGACTTTGTTGGGCTGTCTGAGGTTACTGACGGAGCGAAGGTAGTGCTTGGATTCCTATTATCGTCAGCAATGTCGTGCACACGACTGCGTCAGAGAATTTTCTTACCTTTCTCTCATCTCTGGGTATTGTCGTACCTGGTTTCCTTCATGTGTAGGTTTCTGCATAGGGGCCAACTCTTCATCCTCAGCTTCAGTAGTCGCGTCTGAATGCCCGTCGTTCAGTAACGGAGGTGGTGTCATAGTTCTCATGATGGCTTGCTGGATCCTGAAAACTGTCTGGGAACCAGCGGTCTTGGTAGTGTGGTCCTGTTGGATAGCTTTGAGATGAGTGAGTTCTTTTTCCAAGCTCCTGATCCGACGGACGTCTTCAGTTCGACCAGCCTCGAGAACGTCAAGACGCAGAAGAACGTTTTGAAGATCCCTAGGGACTTGTCTAAGCCTATCTAGATCCTCCACGGCATGGGACATAACATTGTCCAGCTCGATCTGCTTCTGCCTGACGTGCTTGTTTGTGTCAATGAAGTTACCCAGCCGTGCCATCTCGCCCATTGCCCACTTTTCGAATGCTTTGTCGTCATCTTCGGCTTCGATTGCCGCAAGTCGCTGCTCTAGATGACGGATTCTGGATGTAGCAGCCTCTGCGGCCCCCGCAACATGTTCAGTAGTTTTGATCCGGACATCGTAAGCTTCGTGATGTCTCTGGAGTTTGCGCATCTCCGTGAGCAGGTGAGCATGTTGCTGTTTCATTTCTGGGCCCCACAGCAACATCTCAGCCGATGCGAATGGCATGCGTGAGTCAATGTCGCCAGCCGTGCTCGGCCGTCGGGGAGCCATGGCGACAGAATATGGAATAACACTCAAAAGGCAGTGGACAAGGAGATGCGGTGTTGCAGGTAATAGTATGGCGTTGCTGCTCAATGACGCACGAGACAGAGAAGGCCGCTACACGTGAGGTGAGATGAGAACAACTGAAAATGCAGAAGCTGTATGGTGAGAGACAAGACTCAGCACGTTATAGTGGGTCTTGTCGCGAGAAGCAGGTGCGACGCTGGGTGTGGCTTCCTCAGCTGAGCAGTCTCAGGGGGCCATAACGTCTCAACAATCTGCTACTTCAACACGTCAATAAGGCCCAGGCCACAATACAAGCGGTGAAGTAAACTCTTTCTTATTTCTTGCTACCTATTAGGTACATTGAACATTCCACTCAATCAGATCAAGCAGCACGCTTTGGACCTTTCGGCGCGTCTATTACATCATCTCTCTTCATGATGCGAATCTTGGTGTCTTTCTTCGAGCTATCTCCGTCTGATTCGGACTCCTTCGGCCGTTCTGCGACGCTTTTATCGTAGCTACTCGGGTCGATACCAAGAATGCCACCTACGTTGTTACGATCGCCAGGAACAGAGAACTCACGGAAAGCATAGCGCCATTCGTTGAGGAAGCCGCGAATAGCCTTGCCGACTTTGTCCTTACCATTCTTGGAGTGATGGCCGGTTCCTGTGATGGCATACACTGGACGAGAAGATGAGCTGTGCTTCAGAAGAATGCCCTCGAGGTATGACACGGATTCATCTGGGTGCAGACCTGAGTGACATTAGTTCTGCTAAAAATCGAAATCACCAACTCGACTTACCGTGAAGATCAACATACAGCTCTCTTGAGCCGTCGCTGTCCTTGTTGCGATCTTCGTAAAGAATACGAGCAGCTTCACGGTGGGCTTCACGCATCAGGTTATTCTCGCTCTGCCCCCTAAGACTAAGAGCTTTAGCCGCGCGCGAATCACTACGGTTCCAGGCCTGAGCAGCACTGATAGGTGTTAGCATGGGTGCCCCTTGTGAAGATCGACGTAACCTACCTCTGCAAAAACTTGTTGCGCAGACTACCATGCTTAAAGGCCTCGGCGCGAGCTTTAAGATACGCTTGATTACCCTTCTCGCCGGTCTCTAACCACGGAATGTGTTGAGGGGCAGGTATTGCCTGTGCAGCCACACTATTCTCGCGAGATCCGGTGAAGCTTTTGGTTGGTCTTAATCCCTTGCGGACCGGAGTGACAGGAGCAGGGACAGGGGACATGCGAACGACATCAGCAAGGTTATTAGGTCCCGGGGCATCCTTGTGATGACCATGGCCACCCCGCTTGCCGTGGTGACGCTTTCCAGTCTTAGCAGCGGCAGCGGAGCCTAGACTAGGGAAAGCATCATTGTCGTCCACTGCAAGTACTGATGGTGTAGTAGCACGTGAGGTTTGGCGACTGCCGGTTCTAGATTGCGGACGACTACCGCCTCCAGGGGTGAAGTTGGCAAATGGGCTAAGTCCTGGTGGAGGACGTGTAGGGCCACCACTAGTAAGGCCATAGAGCTGTTCCAAAGAGGTTGCAGCTGATGTTATCGATGGGGTACCTAGGGGTGAGCCGTTGTAGTGGAGTGTAGGGAACTCATAATCAGACATCTGGAAGTTTGGTATAGGTGGAGTCTGGACGTCTGAGACAGCCATACGAGCCATGAGAGCAGAGGGATCATGTGAGAAGAGGCATGTGTCACCAGCTAGACAGTTTCCATTTAGGAAATATCTGCAGTGAGCGTTAGCTTAGAATACCCAGAGGCATGTGTATACACCTACTTGCATAATGTCTTGCTGGTATCGTGGCTGAACCTGCAATCTGCTCTGGCACAATGTCCTGTTGATAGGAAGTATTTGCACACGATGTTGCTTTTCTGCTGGCCTACGGGTGTGCTAGGTCTAAACGCCGGACTCATAGACTTTCCGATGACATATCCAGGATGCTCTGAAGGAGTAGTGGGGAGTTGTTGTACGTCTAGTTGTTGCCCCATTAGTGCAAGCAGGGCAGCACTGAGGTCATATCCATTAGCCTCCAAGACCTTCTCAAGCTCTTCGTCTGATCGGTCGTCCCTCAGAATGGAGCGCAACATGTCGTACGGGCCCATGTCCATGGTCTGGGGCTGCACCCATTCGGCCGCGGCACCGTTGAGCGTGCCGTCACCCAGGAGGGAGGACTCTGTGCTTGCAGCATCATCGTTGACCAGCCAGTCGACGGAGTGGCCATCGAGATCGCCATAGGACTCTGTGTTCGGACTTGCGCACTCGCTGAACTGGTATGCGCTCAGGCTGGGGCTATGGGGGATATGCGGTGTGGAAAAAGCAAGTCGGGGCGAGGGTCGCGGAGAAGTAAAGGGGGATGCAGTCGACGACTTTGTGCGTGCGAAGCCGGGTGGACCTATGCCGAAGCCTGGTGGAGGGTGCACCATGCGCGGAGAGTTGTTGACGGGAGTCGGGGCGCGGTTGGCCTGCCAGGGAGCTGGCGAGGGCCGGCGGATGATGGTATGACGACTGGGAGGAGAGCTGGAAGAGCTGCCGGCGTCGCGGTAGCGCCATAGGCAGTCCAGGACAATGTTCTCGAGGGACTTGCCGGTAAGGTTTGTCTCCTTGCGCAGAAGCTCCTCGAGCTTGTCCGTCTTGTCCTCCTCGTCCAGGGCCTCGTCCTGCAACACAGGCAGCGCCTTTTCGTACAAGTCGTCGGCGACCATGGTGATTGATTATTTCCAAGCAAGGAAAGAAGTATATTGGGGTGATAGGCGGTCAGAAGTGGCGCGCGGGATGGGCGCTTGAGGTCAGAGGTCTTGGTCGAGACAGGAGGCCGTCGGGGGTGATTACATGTACTGCGGGTAATGGCAGAGGAGCGACCGGCGCGTCACAGAGGGAATGAAGCTGCAACGAAGGGCAATAACCAGTCCCGCAGCCTTTCTCTGCAGGACACACCAAGTGCGCCAAAACGGGCAGAGTGAATGAATGCCTGGGGCGATCGCGAGCGCGAATGAAGCTCGAGGGACTAGGCTCAACTACGTAGGGGTGGGGGATGCTTGCACCGTGCAGCAACGTCGACCATACAGCGGGAACGGTAATCTCCAACACTTGGTCCCGGACTTGCCCTACATGGCCCTGGAGCCGGTAGTTGCTGATGAAGGGATGAGTGTGATGTGCGTCTGAGCTGAGCGTTGATGACGGCCAGGGCTGAGATTGCAGAGCTGAGATGGCATTCGTCGGCGGAAAAGAAGCTGCAACATATGCCTCAAGTATCCTTCGAATAGGCTCGTCGACGCCACACGGCCGCCAGAGGCTGCAAGAGGCTGAGCAAGGTCACGTGTCTGGGTGTTTGTTGCGGGTCGGTGGAGACATGCACCGGAGCTGTCGACCTTTACTTATGCATTTGATACTGCATAGGCCTGGGTTCACGCGCATCAAAATGTAGTTGTCAACACCCTCTCAATCTTCAAACGCCATCGACACGCATGCCGAAAAGGAATGTCGTTTCAACTCGGGGTAGATCTGATCTGATCGCCTAATGCAGGGCGGATGCACCTCGTTCGTCCGCCCGGATGACGATGAAACCAAGAGCTCTCCAGCGGCGCTCCCACTAGCATTAGCATCTCACACCAGAGCTGTCTCCAACCCTCTACTATCACCACACGGAATGTCCGTCTCCACTCGTATCAGCTAACACCCTCCCATTACCCTCTTATTGAATTCCGTATCCCATTCACATCTTCTTACCTCCGCATACATCCGCGCCACTCCGCTGAGCACACCCCCCAATACTTAACGTAGGCATCAGCTAGCATGCCCGCGAGCGACTATGACGTCCGCGCTCTTGCGCTCCCATTAGACGACGAGGAAACAGGCCAGACGCCGATATGGAGTCGACGTTCGCAATCATCTACCTTCCGGCGCAATCCCTCGCACCAGAGCCAACAGAGCACATGGCGGCAGCGCGCCATGGACAAGTACGATACACTCTCGCGACGAGTCCTGGACCAATACAATAAACTTTCTCCCTTGCAGAAAATACTCTTCTTCGTTGGGAATTTGGTGTTGGCAGTAGGCGGCATACTGTTCTTGGTTTACAATGAGCGCATATTCGGGGCCTTGCTGCCCGTAGCGAAGAAGTGGAGAGACGTCACAGCCGGATGGCTGATACTCTGGGTCTTGATCTTTGTTGTATCATTCCCGCCCTTGATTGGGTATTCGAGTTTACTCACCATCGCCGGTTTCGTCTATGGCTTTCCTAATGGGTAAGGTTATTAGGACATTCACTACATCCAATCTGACATTAGACCAGTTGGTTCATAGCCGCAACAGCGACAGTCGCCGGCAGCACAGCGTCCTTCCTCCTTTCGCGTACCCTCCTCAAGAACATGGTCCACCGTCTAATAGCGAATGACACGCGCTTCGCCGCCCTCTCCCTGACCCTCAAGCACGATGGTCTAAAACTCCTCATCATGTACCGACTGTGTCCACTACCATACTCCATTTCCAATGGCGCTGTCGCAACCTTCCCAACCGTACACTGGGCGTCATACGCTCTAGCTACTGCTATCGTATCACCAAAGCTTATGCTACATATTTTCATCGGCAGCCAGCTCGAGAAGATTGCTGAAAGCGGAGGTAAAATGGACCCTAGTACAAAAGCTCTATCCTACGTTTCCATATTCATTGGCCTCATTGCGGGTGTTACCACAGGCTGGCTCGTATACCGCAAGACCAAGGCCCGGGCTGCACAGCTTGAAGCCGAAGAGCGTGCGGGTATTCGTCGTATGAGTATCGAAGATTTGGAGAATGAATACGCGGATGACCCGGGAGCGCTGGAAGCTGCCGAACGGTTACGTGAAGAAGATGATGATATCAGTCTTCGGACAACCTGGGACGATGAGTACAGAGATGAGCCTCCGGAGACGGGTGATGCCGTGGACATTGGCGATGACCCGTTCAAGGATGGCGATGCCAGTGACAGCGAGGAGCGAGGACGAGGAAGGCAGAAATAGATGCATTTGCATAGAAGAATCTTGCATACGTCGCTTGGGTATGGCGAGTACCTCCTATAGACTATTAGAATCGAAACCGCATCGTCAAACTCCTTTGCCTTTATCAAACTACCTTGTCATATCTTAAGTGTCACGACCAACAAGTAGCGCCTGACTACCTGCCATGGGAATGTCTACCCTGCTAGACTCGGTATGCTCCACAACTCGGGGACTTCTGTTGCCACTCCATGTCCGTTCTTCTAATAGTGCTGGCTATCTTAGTATCCTCAGGATACTTCTTCCTACTACAATAAAGCATACCAAGAGTCATATAGATACAATAAAGTATCTAGAAGTCTACAATGCTGTTGATGTTTGTAAGCTTTCTAATTAGAAGCCAATGTAAGCTGCAAGGTAAAGCTTGTTATCTCTATACCTGTTCAGTATTACCCTTGTATACGGTATTAGTATTGACCTAACGTTAGTCATTCTAGGTGACCAAATGGGATATCATGTGAGATCAGTGTTCTTGTTAGCACTAGTGTCACGACCATCACACTCATAACATAGATCTAACAGAGGAAACGTTCATTTGTCATATACAGAGCCCAGCCACCCCATTCTCATGAGCTGTATATGTACCGCTAACAAGAGCACAGGGAATCACAAGAGGTATTCGTCGACCAAGGTAGGCGTGCGTTGCCAGGCTGAGGTCAATGCAGAAAAACGAACAAATCTTCCATATTGAGACACAGCTGATGGCGAGGACGGATCTTCTATTATACATCTATTCTCAAAGACCAATCAGCACTTTTTGGCCCCTCAGAACATTGGAATAGACAATACCCACTCTTCCAGCCTTCAACTCGTTTATGCGACGAAGCTCTTGGTGAAGCTCGATGCGACCTCCTTGAGCTTAGCCTCGAGATCCTTGCTGAGAGCACCTTCCCGGTCGATCTGGGCGAGCATGTCGGACTCGTTCGATCGGAGGTGGGCAAGGAAGTCAGCCTCCCACTGGAGAACCTTGTTGACTGGTACGGAGTCGAGGAGACCGTTGATACCAGAGTAGATCAAAGGAACCATCTCGTTGACGGCCATAGGAGAGTACTGCTTCTGCTTGAGGAGCTCGGTGAGACGCTCACCACGGGACAAGGTTTGCTTGGTCGCGGCGTCGAGATCGGAACCGAATTGGGCGAAAGCAGCAACCTCACGGTACTGGGCCAAGAAGAGCTTCAGGGAACCAGCGACTTGCTTCATGGCCTTGACCTGGGCAGCGGAACCGACACGGGAGACAGAGAGACCGACGTTAATGGCGGGACGGATACCCTTGTAGAAGAGCTCAGCCTCCAAGAAGATCTGTCCGTCGGTGATGGAAATGACGTTAGTGGGAATGTAAGCGGACACATCACCACCCTGGGTCTCAATGACGGGCAGAGCGGTGAGCGAACCACCACCGAGCTTGTCGTTCATCTTGGCGGCACGCTCAAGGAGACGAGAGTGGAGGTAGAAAACGTCACCGGGGTAAGCCTCACGACCTGCAAAGTTGAAGATTCGAAGTCAGTGCATGTCTCACAGGCGTTTGATATCGTCATAGCTTACCAGGAGGACGGCGGAGCAACAAACTCATTTGACGGTAGGCAACGGCCTGCTTGGTCAAATCGTCGTAGATGATAAGAGCGTGCTTGCCGTTGTCACGGAACCACTCTCCCATGGAGCAGCCAGAGAAAGGAGCGATGTACTGCAGGGGCGCAGCCTCGGAGGCAGTGGCGGCGACAATGATGGTGTACTTCATGGCGTCGTTCTCCTCAAGGGTCTTGACGAGCTGGGCGACGGTGGATCGCTTCTGACCGACGGCGACGTAGATACAGTAGAGCTTCTTGGTCTCGTCGGTACCCTTGTTCCATCGCTGTCTAGGATACAAAGTCAGTATTTGTCTGGCTTGCAGTTGTTATCGAAATTACGTACTGGTTAAGCATGGCGTCGAGGGCAACGGCGGTCTTTCCGGTTTGACGGTCACCAATGATCAACTCACGCTGACCACGTCCGATAGGAACCATGGCGTCGACAGACTTGAGACCAGTCTGTACGGGCTGGTTGACGGACTGGCGGGGCAAGATACCGGGGGCCTTGAGCTGAGCACGGCGACGCTCGGTGGTCTTGAGGGGACCCTTTCCATCGATGGGGTTACCGAGAGCGTCAACGACACGTCCGAGAAGAGCCTCGCCGACGGGAACGTCGACAATCTCTCCGGTACGCTTGACGGTCTCACCCTCCTTGACGAGACGGTCAGAACCGAAAAGCACAACACCGACCTGGCCGGCTTCCAAGTTCATGCACATGCCCTTGACACCGGAGGCGAACCTGCCACCCGTTAGCTTCCGTGAACGTTTGTCATGTTGCTCAATTGGCGTACTCGACAAGCTCCTCAGCCTGGACGTTGTTCATGCCGTGGACACGGGCGATACCGTCACCGACGGAGAGAACACGACCAGTCTCGGAGAGGGAGTTCTCCTCCTGGACACCGCGGATCCTCTGCTCCAGGATGGAGGAAACCTCGGTGGGGGTGGCCTTCGCTTCGGCGGCGTAGGATCGGGTAGCGTTGATGAACGCGGGAGCGCGGGCCTGTGGCGGAGAAAAGGTATCAGCACTGCATCTCGGTAGAGGGGAGCTCGTTCCGCCCAGCGCAGCCCACGCAGTTCCATCAACGAAGCTCCATTGCGGCACCAATGGCATCGGATATCGGTTCTTGGGGCTACTGGCGATGGCTGGACGGTGCGGCAGGCGCAATTGCAGGCGGTTGCGATGGACTTACCGACGCAATCCTGCTCGTGGCAGAGATTGCAGCGACCCGGCGGCTCGACTGGCGGATGGCCCTTGAGAACATGGCTGCGGCTGCTCAAGAGTCTATTTCGGAGGCTCTGCAACCAATTGAGATTGATGCAGGTATGGAAGAGGGGAGATGGTGATGGAGTGGAGGATGGGGAGCTCTGCTGTGAGGAAGAAAGTCCTGCGGTTCGGGAGGAAAGCGCGGACCTTGGCGTCTACCACTAATCCTAAAAAAGCCGCATCTCAACCGAGCTCCATCACTACAACACCACGTTGGCCGCTCTCGAGGGTGATTCGGCGTGCACGCACTGGGTGAAAAGCCATCAGAGAGACCATGTTTCGTTTATCTGCATCTTGTGGTCATGTCCGGAACTTTGCAGCACATCTCGAGCTTGGCAGATGAACCTCAGTACATGGCCAAGTACCCCACACTTTGATAGAGATAAAGTAGACGATGGTGGATACCTCCGGACTACTTCTCGGTGTACGATACAATTCAGAAAACGGAAGCTTCTTTTAGCTTCATGTCATCACACTCCAAGTACTTACTTCAAAAGTCTGTGTTCGCTTTTCTTGCTTGCAAGCTCTACCCTCACCTACAGCTCAAGAGACACCAACGCCTTGTAAAGTATAACACATTCTAAATTGGTATCCTACTATGTTATATGAATCTCAAGAAACATGCAGCCGTTTATGCAAACTTGAACACCAAAGACAACATATGCCTCTAAGACGCCGCGTACACCTTGCTCCTGCGCAATGCTTTCTTCTCTTGCGGTATTCATACACTATTGCACTGTCTTCTGATCCCCCAACGCCTCCTTTGATTATCTTGCAAGTGCCAATAGCTGGGTGCTTATCTGCTCATACAGTATATATCCACTGTCGATGTCTGTCCTCATTTCGCAGAGCCGTTCTGACCCTTCTCCTTGCTCTTCCTGAACTTTACAATCTCCAGCTCAACGGCCTGGTCTATCCGGCGCTTCAGTTCGGGGCGGTAGCCGAGCTTGAAGAGTATCTCGAACCAAACGAAAAAGGGCGCCAGGAAGATGGCCTGCACGAGGTTGTCCAACAGCGCTGGGGCTCTTCCCTCGAACTTTCCGTGTCCGATGAACTGGGCAATCCAGCATGCGATGTTGACTGCGCCGGCCCAGGAGTTGGCAGTCGCACCATAGGTCGATGTGAGGTGGTTCGCATACGCGGTGCTGCCGATGAGAATTGGAGCCAGCATGGCACCTGCGACAGGCTCCATGAGAATGTACAAGGTCGAGTACAAGACGGCCCCAACAGTGCCGACATTGAACGGGAGATTAGGTACGGAGAGCCATGATGGTAGTGGAACGGCAGGCGTGTTGGTGAGCTACGGGCGTGTTAGAGAAAGCAGCGTGATAGCTGTCAAGATTCTCACCAGTAGGAAAGATGTCAACAGAATCGGAGGAACACAGAGCAAATGTATGCCGACGTTGACCTGACACATGGCATGTTAGTTGACATGTGAAGATGCCCCGTGCAGGTATCGCCTACTTTATTATGGTGGTATGCTCCGTACTACATTCCAGTCAGCTCAGTACAGACATCTGTTGAAGCATGACGTACGAAGACAAGTTGTTTCTCCAGATTGAGAGACATGATGCCGGATGGGGAACTTGGGCGCGTGTCAAAAGAGTGGGATGGCCGTCAAGAGACTAAATCATGTCTTGGAGATGCGGCGTGAAGAGGTCGAGCTCGGATAGCGTGGAAAGACCAGTGCACCGGCCGCGGGAGCCGAGAGGATGATGGCGCAGGGTGAATGGCTATCACGACATGGGTGTGTGGGGGTGCGCAAGCTGGCAGGTGGGAGCTGTGTCGCTGCTCGGGCCTTAGCGAGTGATTTTCCGCGCCGAGAGCCCTGCAGCCTTTGGAAGCTCAACCTTCCTGGCGCGACCATTGTTCTGCTAGCATTCACCACTCGGCCCACATCTGCTACCTCTGTATACCTCGGACTTCTACGAGCGGCGCGAACACTCTGGAAATTGTGCGCATGGGCTGCTGGATATAAGAATCTGGGCTGCGTTGCAGGCCGAAGGCGCGTCTCGCTGAAGCACGCGCGTTGAATACCACACACTGTCGACTCTTCACTGGGCCAGTCAGAATAAAGACAATAGAGTCGCGTAGTAGCAACCAAGGCCGTCTACCTGTCATTCCACCTTCTACCGATCTCTACCGTTGAACCGTGCAACTTCGTCTACCTCACCCCAAGAACCGCGCGCATCTACCTTACCGTATCCCTCGCACAACGCGCAACATGTTTTTCCTCAAAGAACTCGAGAAGACCATCCAGTTGCATCCGTCATACTTTGGTCCTCTCATCCGTCAGCACATCCATCGCGAATTGCTGCAGAAAGAGGAGGGATCGAGTACCGGAAAGTACACCATCGTGTGTATTCTGGACTCGTTCGATATCTCTGATGGCAAGGTCATGCCTGGCTCTGGATCTGCCGAGTACGTTGTGCACTACAAGGCAGTCGTATGGCGGCCCTACAAAGGCGAGGTGGTATGTGGCATTGTCCGACGGGATCATCGAGTCCTCTGCTAACCACGTCAAGATGGACGGCATTGTTACCTCAGTACTGCGTACTGGATTCTTCGTCGACTGCGGCTCTTTGCAGGCCTTTGTGGGACGTAGTGTAATTCTTACCATACCTCAATGCACCTACCCGTCACTGACAGCGACAGATGATTCCCGCTGAAATCAAGTTCGACGCCAATGCTACACCGCCGCAGTGGACAGACGATGGAGAGCAGGTCATTGAAAAGGGTACCAACATCCGCATTAAGATCAAGGGTCTCAGATCCGAGGTGGACAAGATGTATGCCGTAGGCACCATGAAGGAGGTAAGGACGATACCTGTCAGTCTTATTGATTTTCGGCTAAGCAATGCTTCTAGGATTATCTCGGTCCATTGCCGTCATAGACTGACAACTCGACGACCCCTGCCGACGCGCGCGAGTTTATCAACGGAAGCAGAGCGCCAGCGCCCGAGCAGCATAATCAAGGAGTTGTTTTTACTGCAGAACCGAGGTCACTATTCGATGGAACCGTCGACAACCCATCCACAACTCAACCACCGTAGAAACATGAGGCGTAATAGCGAGCTCTTGGCTGTATCAGTATCCGTGGGGAGTATGGCAATCACTTGAATGGATTCAAAAGTCTGGGAAACGCAGGGCAGTTGAGGCTCTGCATAGAAGCGTACGGCGTAAGGAAGCTATGAAATCTAGACTTGGCTCAGCTGGTATTACTACCCTTCCGATAATTCCCCAAATTGGGCTTGAATAGAAGACTATGTCTTGACTCCATTGTGTGCAAATCTTAGTGCAAGAGCAGCCGGCCCCTTGCGTCAAAAGAGTGGCTTGGTATGTTTCGGCCAACACCAGCTCCCGCACCTCCGCGTGAACTCCGCAACTCTAAACACTGTCCATAACTCGCGCCTGCGCCTCGCCACTGTACCCTTTCTTTCAGGCTGACTTTTCAAATCTGGCATTACTTTTCAGCAGGATGTTATAATCGTTCTCACAATTAATCTTACTTGAACTTTACAATGCCGCGACAGCGCACCCCGAAGGAGGAGGAGACGGAGTTGCTGACCAAGGAAGAGAGATCCGCGCGCAGCTCAGAAGATAGCTCCGAAGCTTCCGTATCCTCGATCTCGACCACGTCGCTCGTTCTCGAACATATCAACGATCCAAGCATCAACCGCGCGTTGCATTCGAATCGTGGGGAGAAGTACACAGATGATGACGACTACGCAAGCCAGGCGCGCGAGTCGTTCGACGTCGAGGATGGGCGATACCAGGCCCCTCTTTCCGTAGACAAGAAGGCAAGAAGGTGGTTGTGGATTGTAGGAACAGCCTGTGTAGCAGGATGGGCACTTGCGCTCGTCTTCTTCTTGATGAGCGGGAGCTACAAGCATACTTCGTCGCGGCCACACGACCCTCTCGCTACCTCTACTAAGGGCTCCGGGAAGAAGATTACAATGGACGACGTCTTGGGAGGCCGCTTCTATCCCCAACAACAGAGCGTCGCGTGGATATCGGGACCAAAGGGAGAGGATGGCCTGCTGCTTGAGAAGGGCTCTGGGGACGAGGAATACCTGGTGGTCGAGGATATCAGGACCAAGGGCGAAGCAAAGTCTTCTGCGGGCAAGACCACGCTCATGAAGAAGAACACGTTCGAGGTGGATGGCACATACGTCTATCCCAGTGACGTTTGGCCAAGTAAGGACTTCAAGAAGGTGCTTGTCATGTCGGATTACCAGAAGAATTGGCGACACTCCGGTATTGCGAAATACTGGATCTTTGACGTCGAGACACAGACTGGCGAGCCTCTTGACCCTGAGCAGCCAGGGAGCATGATACAGCTGGCTTCGCTGTCACCCCAGTCGGATGCGGTTGTTTTCACGAGGGACAACAACATGTTCCTCCGCAAGTTGAACTCCAAGGAAGTTATTCAAATCACAAAAGACGGCGGCTCTGAGCTATTCTACGGCGTGCCTGACTGGGTATACGAGGAGGAGGTCTTTCAAGGAAACAGCGCGACTTGGTGGTCCGAGGATGGTCAGTACATTGCTTTCTTGCGCACCGACGAGTCTACCGTGCCAACTTACCCCGTTCAATATTTCGTCTCGCGGCCAAGCGGAGAAAAGCCTAAGGCGGGCGAGGAGAACTACCCCGAGGTTCGCGACATCAAGTATCCAAAGGCCGGCGCACCTAATCCTATCGTGTCGCTGCAATTCTACGACGTCGAGAAGGGCGAAGTGTTCAGTGTCGATATCGAGGACGACTTCAGCGACAAGAACCGTTTAATCACCGAGATCGTCTGGGCTGGGAAGACGAAGCAAGTTCTTGTTCGTGAGACCAATCGCGAGAGTGACATCCTGAAGCTCGTTCTGATGGATGTCGAAAAGCGCACTGGCAAGACAGTAAGAACCGAGAATGTCGCAGAGTTGGACGGAGGCTGGTTTGAAGTCTCTCAGAAGACGACATTCGTACCAGCTGATCCCGACAACGGACGCAAGGATGATGGCTACATCGACACAATCATTCACGAGGGTTACGACCATATTGGGTACTTCTCACCTTTGGACAGCGACAAACCTGTGTTGCTTACACAGGGTGAGTGGGAGGTTGCGGATGCACCTTCTCGAGTAGACCTCACAAACAACCTTGTGTATTACCTCTCGACTGAGAAGAGTTCAATGGAACGACACGCTTACTCTGTATATCTGAACGGTACTGGAAAGAGCGAAGTCTTGAAGGATGGGGGTTCAGGGTACTATGGAGCATCCTTTTCAGCGGGTGGCTCTTATGCCCTGATTTCCTACAAGGGTCCTGGTATCCCGTGGCAAAAGATTATCAGTACGCCATCGAACAAGGACAAGTACGAGAAAGTCATTGAGGAGAACAAGTCTCTTGATCGCTTCGTACGCTCACTCGAGATGCCCATCCTCAACTATCAGACGATCACCGT
Source organism: Alternaria postmessia (assembly GCF_024291825.1). Classification (NCBI taxonomy): domain Eukaryota; kingdom Fungi; phylum Ascomycota; class Dothideomycetes; order Pleosporales; family Pleosporaceae; genus Alternaria; species Alternaria postmessia. The sequence goes on along the minus strand of NW_026260090.1, from coordinate 310,932 downwards.
GGACGGATTTGAACTGAACGTCCTTGAGCGTCGTCCGCCGCACTTCAACCCTAAGAAGAAGTATCCTGTCCTCTTCTACCAGTACAGCGGTCCGGGTTCACAAGAAGTCGATAAGAAGTTCAAGGTCGATTTCCAGTCTTACATTGCCGCTAGTCTCGGCTACATTGTTGTGACAGTGGACGGACGAGGTACAGGCTTTCTTGGTCGCAAGCTCCGATGCATCACGAGAGGCAACATTGGTTACTACGAGGCACACGATCAGATCGCTGCAGCCAAGATTTGGGCTAGCAAGAAGTACGTCGATGCTGACCGACTTGCGATCTGGGGCTGGAGTTACGGAGGATTCAACACACTGAAGACGCTTGAGCAGGACGGGGGAGAGACATTCAAGTACGGAATGGCTGTTGCTCCTGTGACTGATTGGCGATACTACGATTCCATCTACACGGAGCGTTACATGCACACACCACAAAACAACGCTGAAGGATACGACAACTCTACCATCACCGATGTCACGTCCCTGGCGAAGAACGTCCGCTTTTTGGTCATGCACGGCGTCGCTGATGACAATGTGCACATGCAGAACACACTTACTCTGCTCGACCGACTGGATCTTGCAGGTATCGAGAACTACGACGTCCATGTGTTCCCGGATTCGGATCATAGCATCTACTTTCACAACGCGAACCGAATCGTCTATGACAGTAAGTACACGGTTTTGTCAGGATTGCGAGGAAGTTACTAACGGAGCTTTAGAACTCAAGTGGTGGCTTGTGAATGCTTTCAACGGCGAGTGGTCGAGGATTACAAATGCAGTGCCCAAGACACAAGACGATGCGCGGTCAGTAGTACGGTAGGATGTGCATATTTCAGCTCTCGCATGCACATTTTGGTGTGTATGAACTGCTTAGGCGTTGGATGGCGCAGGACATCGTTATCGCCTTGCAATGAAACTTTCTGTTATTTAACCAACAATGCGAGCATTGTGTTACTCTGCAGTGTGAAGGTCAAAGCTCGCGACAAACCTTCGCACATACATGATCTCGTACTTGTTAATTCATCACTTATGAGCACCAGAGCAAAGCTGTGGAACATGCTTAGCACAGGCCCGCAATTGCACATTACCTTGTGCCTACTTGACTATCGTGACTTGGCTACCACAGGCCTCGTTTACTTCACGTTGCGTAAGCAGAGGCGTTTGTCAGCCCGAAAGTGGCTGGATTCCGAGGAACTGTCATCAGCTGCTCATTCCCCTCTTGGACCCCACTTTTGGAAGTTACAATACATCACACACCGTAGACATGACAGCATCTTCGCCTGCCTTCTTGCCTGTATCGCTTCAATTGATTCCAGACTTGACATTTAACTGTATCTGATCTTCAAGATGAGCTTTGAGCCTAGCAATTTAGCAATTTGCGAAACATGCGGTACGCAATTTGATGTTCCACTTGAGCAGCACCCAGAGACATGTCGGATCTGCGATGTACGTCCATCACCAAACCCAAACTGCAGTCGAAAAGTCTGAAGAGTAAGTGATTTAACTCATCCTCAGGATCCTCGCCAGTACGTTCCCGCCAGCGGCCAATCCTGGACCTCACTCTCATCTACCCAACCCCTCCAGAAGAACACTTTCGAAACCGACAAGCAAGACTCACGAATCCACTACATAACCACTGCACCTTTGTCCCCTTCTGAATTACCCCCTGGTCTCGCCGACTCCAGCACCACCCGCAAGCAACTGGGTATTGGACAACGCGCCATCTTACTCCAGACATCCGGTGGAAACATTCTTTGGGATTGCGTCGCATTCTTGAACCCCGATACGATTAATTACATCAAGGAAAAAGGCGGTTTGAAGGCGATTGTGATTAGCCATCCACATTTCTTTACGACTCACTTGGAGTGGGCGAACGTGTTTGGATGTCCGGTATATCTATGTGGGGATGATGAGATGTGGTTGAATCGTAAAGATAAGGATGGTGTGAGGAGGTTGGTTAGAGGGGTTACCGAGATCGAAGAGATTGGAGGCGAGGCTAAGATGATTCAGTGCGGGGGTCATTTTAATGGTAGTTCGGTGCTGTGGTGGGACAAGAAGTTGTTTATTGCTGATACGTTCATGAGTGTGCCTGTTAGTTCCCCTTCTATTCTGTCTAGCTGCGTCATGTGGCTTTGGTAAGATTTCATGAGCTAACTGGGAGAATAGTCTGGCTTCAACAACGCACACCGCGTACCAGATACAACATCGTATTCGTTCATGTGGGCGTATCCTAATATGATTCCGCTGACGCCAAAGGCGATTCACGGGATCTGGAAGGCGATCAAGCCATTCGAGTTTGATAGCACGTATGGAGGATTTCCGGGGCAGAATCTAAAGAGGCCAGACTTGAAGAAGCAGGTATTGGAAAGTATGAAGATATTCTTGAAGAGGAGCGGACATGAGAATGTGGGAATCTTTAAAGAGAGTGTTTGAGAAGTACTACGGGGAACAGTGATGTAGGGGACTGTGAGACTTGCCATGTCTTGTGGCCCTTAGTTGTGGCGTAGCGAGTAAATGCGACAGGACAAAGTAAAAGAAACACAGAGCTTGTATTCAAGGAACCAACCACCATCATTTCTACCACTGGTTTATCATAACACCGTCTAATGCATAATATGGAGAACCACTGTACAATCGTAATACCGTTCAAGAAGAAAGAGCGCCCACGACGTCAAGATCCACATACAGGCTCTGCCAAGTACATGGTACCTATGCGAGAGAGCCCTCGAGAACCCAGATCTCGCCATTGGAGACTTTGTCGGCTATGCTTGTGACCACGACGTCGGCTGGTTGGATCTGAAGTTGCAAGTTAGCTAAAAACTCATTAAGGTTGAAGTAAGCGAAAGAATTAGTGATGGTGAGCAAAAATAGGAGGCAGTGTGTACGGCACAGTCCCAGAGCCTGTTCTAGGCCGATATATTGGCAAAAAAAGAACCTGGGGTATCTGACTGAAGCCAGACGAATGCTGATGAGAGTGGGACTCGAACCCACGCCACTTTCGTGACCAGGAATATGTGTTAAGATAACCTTAACCTGGCGCCATAACCAACTCGGCCATCTCACCGTAACACAGTTAAATGTGATTGGTTGATTGATGGGTATTGTTGGATTTGCAACGCTGATATTTGTGATTGTGTGGGCGGAAAACGAAAGGGCCCGGCGCACTGAAAGGTGGGGCGTGGGCATGTCCAACGAGATGCTGAGACTACCAACATAGCGGCGTAGCTTACCTTCTTTTGGCCGTCCTTGGACTCCCACCAGATCTCGTTTCCGGAAAGTGTCTTGACCTTCTTGCCCTCTTCCCACGGACTCTCTGGTATGATGTGCCGCTGTACGAAGCGCTCGAGGTTGCCCCGCGCGCGATCTTGCCCGCCGGTGCCTTCGTATGCGTCCGCGCCAAAGGTGCTATAGTCCTCGGGGTCTTCCCAAGGCTTTCTCTTCAGATCGCGCATGATGCTGTTGTTCGGTGCCAGCACCGTGGCGTTCTGCGAGGCGTTGTCTAGTCGTCCAGAGACTGTGTCGATGTCCCTGGTCAGGCCGCTGAAGATGGCGATGTTCTGTGTCTTGCCGATAACATCGGATATGATGACACCAGTCGACACTTGTTCCTCAGGGTTGCCCATAATGTAGTCTCGAAGGGGCGACTGTTCGCTGATGATGTTGAACGACTGGATGATGCTCTCAAAGGGGCGGGCTTGCGCAGACGTGGCAAGGAGGAGGGAGATGGCTGCGAAAGGGTATGCGACGACAGATCCGGGCTTCATGATCGCTCAAGGCTGTGCATTAGGATGTCGTTACAGGTTCTGGGTGAACGCGGCGTTGGAAGGTGGGAAGCACAGACGTCATGCCGCGGTGAAGCCAAGACCTCGTGATCGCGCGCATGATCGTCGGGCGCCTTCTGAGCTTGGAAACCCTTTCTTCTAGTCCTCACTCATGTCTTCACCAACGTGATATACCGCGCCTCGGAGCGCGCGCTTATCCCTGCCGCTCTACAAACCAAACACTAGCCATGGAGCTCCAAATTCCCACCGTCACTGTTGTGAGTGCAACAGCCTGGAGTCTGCACTCCAGAAAGTAGCAATTTGCTAACGTAGCCTAGGACGATTTACGCGCCTTCCATACACAACACTTTCCACACGCGCCGGCTCCAGAACACGTCTTGCACGGCTTTGAGCCAGAAGCAGAGGCGGCCGAAGAGTACTTCGACGAAGCAGACGATGGGTTAGGCTACTACCCTGACGGCACGAAGCGCACCCTGACAGACGAGCAAATTGCCATGTTCCGACATTCGGAAATTCATGCTATGCTCCGCAAACGGCGGCTACAGAAAGAGAACGGCGAAGTCTCCGATGGCAAGGCTGTCTCTGCGAGTCCAGCACCACCTTGTCCTCCAACACAAGAGGACTCACACAAGCCCGCAGATGTTGACAACACACAGCCTGATAAACCTTCAGGGTCGAAGAAACAACAGTGGGCGACTACGAGCGCAACGACCAAAGCTAAGAACAAGAGAAAACGAGATAGATATGCGAAGAGGAGAAAAGAAATAAGGCTGGAGAGAGGCTTGCCGCGAAGAAGAAGTGGCCGTGATGGCGCTGACAGCGGTGACAGCGACGATGGGAGCGACGAATGGGATGCATGGCATCAGGCTAATGGGCCTGATGTGCAGAAAGACGACACCCTCGATCTCGACTACTGAAAAGGGCAACCACTACAACGTATTGGCAACCCACGACAAAGGCAACGTCCCTTCCTGCCGTCCCTGCTAGCTGGCAACAGATATCACACCCTCAGCCGACCTGAACTGTAAGTACTTTGTTCTCTTCATTTTCATGTGCAATGATGCAATCTTAGTTATCATCCTTAGGCGGAGGTGGTGCTGGGCTTGAGACGAGAGTAAAGACTGCTTGCGGCCTGATCCCTTGACTCGTCTAGCACCATCTATGATGAGTTTACAATCTTCTCTCTGAGCACATTCGTTCTTGCTGCAGTCATTATAGCCCGATCGTGTACCTGTACTGACTGTCACTAGAGGTATCTTCATGAAATATTGACAACGATTTCTACCGGGAGGCAGTATGAGGCGCGCGTCGGTAAGAGGCAGTTATTGCTATATGATGGCAATGATGAACTCTTAACACCTTGTTGACGTGAGTTTTCTGTCGGCAGTCTTTGGGATCAATGCCTACCCTGTTCCGTGAGCCTCGCGTCCGGTTGGAGGCAATACTGTGTTGATCAAGTAGCAACCCGTATGTAGTAATTCACATTACTCTAGTCATCTGTTCTCACCCGTCTCCAATCCCGTGTCCGCGTGCTTGCCTCCTCGCTCACCGAACGCACGGCCTCACGCTAGTCAGGCGTGATTTCCATGATACGATTAACTGCTCTTTCCTTTCCTTTACCTTGAGTATCAATCTTCGAACATCATCTCACATTGTTTGAACAACACCACGCTCAGATCGTCAGTCGCCATGGCGCCCCGCAAGACCACCGCTGGCGACAAGATCCCGAAAGCAAAGAAAGCATCCATTATCAAAAAGAGCGAAGACAAGGTTATCAAGCGGCCCGCCCGCGGATATCACAAATTTCGGAATGGTCTGCTGAATGTCGCGCCCAAAGGTGATGAGAAGGAACTGTGGGCATACCCAACATCCTAGTATGGGCAACAGCTAACGTACCGTCAGCACCAAGCAGAATCGTACCTCTCCACTTCTACGACTACCGCCTGAGATTCGCAATATCATCTGGAAACTTGTAGGGAAGCTTCGCTGTACGAATCGTATCTGAGACATACACTGACTTCCTACGTCGATGTTAGGTGTTAGGCGGAAATGTATATCGCACGTGGTTGTGTGGCCGCCTTGAGTCTCCATCGCCAGAGCCGAAGAACGTCATGGCGCTTCTGCGCACCTGTCGCCAGGTGTATGCAGAAGCTGCACTCATGCCGCTCACGCTTACCATATTCACGACCGATTATATTCCGTACGCAGCAAGGGATCTGAGGAAGCTGAAGCCACAACAACGCAGATTGATCACGTTCTTTCAGATGGTTATTTCTCATCCCAACAGCATAAGTTATCACTACCTGAAATACGGCTTGAACCTTGCAAAATTACTCCCTTGCCTCCAAGATCTGCATATTCGAGTGTTCGAGGTCTTAGATACATCAACTCAAAAGGTCAACGAGGAGCGGATACGTAAGCATCTCGAGCCAGGTCTTCATGAAAAGCCGATCACTATAAAGATTGAACAGACCGATAAGAAGTGGATCAACGTCAATGATGCATAAGATGGTGAGTAAGACGACGATAATCCGCAATCCTCTTTTGGACATGTACTGACAAATTTATGGCCACACAGGTCTCTTCCGTGAAGTGGACGGCACCTTGAAATTCCTTGTTCTTTCCATTCAACAAGTGACCGGGGTGGTCGCGAGGACCTAAGGTCTCAATCCGTATGATTGGAAAAACAATGCATATGTCAGGCTATGCTGGGGTGCGGGTTTATAAGCTTCTGATTCTGATTCTGATACATAGCTTAGAGATGTAAATCAAATACTCTGCTTAACATTCTCGTTCTAAAAGCACATCTAACTAACTTACGATCGAACTCTCTTTCAAGTTATCCCTGCCATTAAACATGTACTATAAATTCGTACTTATCGATATGTGTTACCGCTTCGACAGGAAAGTGAAAGTATATACCTTCGGGGTAAATTATAGTGTTTAGTAGTACAACTCGGTGGCCACTCACCTCCTTCCTCTTACCTTGTCTGAATCACCTCTCAGGGTCCAGTCGGACTTTTACTTGGTAACTGAGCCAAGGTATCTTTGTATTTATCAGCTCAGCTTCCTCGATTTCGTCAGTCATTTAATCACATCTTCCAGAACCATTGACGATATCATAATGGCACCTCGCAAGCTTTACCTCGAGAACCAGAAAGCCTCTACCAAAGGCACAAAGGCCTTTATCGACGCGGGAGTAGTGAAGCGCCGGCACAAGAAGGTTCGCTTTCACGAGAATGGGCTAATCAACGTTGAACGAAAAACTGGAAAGTACTTTAAGATGTGAGTAACTGAGTCAAGGTGTGGTTGACACTTCTTGCTAATTTCAATGCAGCGCGAGAGAAAACCAACAGGATTCACCATTGCTACGCCTCCCACCAGAGCTGCGTTGCTTGGTCTTCGAATATGCGCTTGGTGGCAACACATATATGATCAGATACCACCGGACAAGCAAGGCAGTAAAGAACACAACAGTAGCAAAGCATGCTCTCGCTTTGCTCTCCGTCTGCCGTCAAATCTTTGCCGAAACTGCTCTCCTGTCATTCAGCTTGAACACGTTCTCGGTCTTTCACCCTGTGGTATTCAACATGTGGATCAAGAGCTTTCACCCAGCTTTTGCCGAAGTTGTCACTTCCGTACGCATCGACACGCTAGCCCTGTGGTACAAAACGCATTACAATAAGCATCGAGCTCAATACATTCCTCTTGGCAATTCCAATATACAGTTATCTTCTATGCTCACCTCGCTCAAGGTCATACAAATTGCTTTTATTGTCAAAGCTACGTCCATGGAAGATACAAATGTGATGGAGGAGCTAAACAAGCAGGGGGAAGAAATCAGAGGTTTCTACGAGTTGGCGAATGGCGGTATCAAAGTCAATTTGACCCGAATAATCGAGTAGTATAGTTCCTTCAAGATTTGGTAATCCAAGCTGCCAAGTTCGGTTCTACTAAGAGTGGTTGATGGTAACAAGCGGGCGTTGCGGGAGGAGAAGCAGGATTGGCGTCATGGACTATTTGTTAAAGAACCAGGTATGGAGAGAACAGAAACCTCCACGCAGCTTAATTGTGTATGTCCCTTCTAATACCTACTTCTCTTAGCAGTTTCGCGTACACCCAAATGGAAATGGCAAGACCGCGGGACTCTTGTAACCTCCCTTGCCTACACTTCTTACTCCAAAGATGACATTATCCTTGTGGATTGTCGCAGAAGTAAGATTGAACCAGTTCACGTTGCCCACCTCAATCACGTTTGTCCAATGCGGCTCGATAGTGTCGCGATACAAGATTTCGTATCCTTCTACCGGCAAGCCCTTCGGCGCGTCCCACTTGAATTGACTGAAGTTATCGGATGTTGTGGTATTGATACCAACATTGGTCGGCTCTCCAGGTGCGTTGGCTAGACTCCACATCGTGGACGCTACGACTTTAGCAGCGCGGGTGTTGTACTCGAAGTCCAGCCATTCGACTAGGTCACCATATTGCTTGCCATTGCGTACAGTGACATTTTGACTAGATATGGGTGTATGAAGTCAGAAAATGTCTCACATATAGTTCAGGTACGTAAACTTACTGCTGCTGTGTGTAGTCTTCGTTAGGTTGAACGAATCGGACACCTGTGTATCCTGCTTCTAGGAAAGGGCGATGGTCGCCGCCCCTGCTGTAGCGATCCAGACGGTATATAAGGCGGACTGTCATCTCAGTGAAGGCGTTGGAGGCTACTTCATATATGAAGCGACCTAGGTTGCGAGCAGGGCTGTCATTGTCACCACCAATGCTGAGACGGGAGGTAGTTGTTGTAGAGTTCTCTGTCAGAGGTGTGCCCTGGCAGAAGAGGCGGATGTTGTAAGGATCGACAGTACCGTCTGCGGCCTTAGAGTTACCAACCATATCGAGGTTTATCATACCAGCTACATTCACCGATGCATTCTTGTAAGTTTGCGCCAGATTCTCCGCGCCGAGCAAACCCTGCTCCTCTCCCGCAAAGGCTGTGAATACAATGGTGGTCTTGGGCTTGTAATGCGCAAAGATGCGAGCAAGCTCTAGGGAGACCGCAACTCCCGAAGCATCGTCTACAGCACCTGGAGCATCGCCCTGGTAGTCGATAGGATCGCTGTTGCGCGAGTCATAATGCCCGCCTGTCACGTAGACACGATCTGGGTCCTCGCTGCCTTTTAATGTTGCTACTACTGTTGTAATATTAACCGGGAAGATGATGCGTTCGTTGTCCCCAGGGTATTTGATGAAGCTACAGAGGTGAAGATAAGAAGTTAGTACATGTCTCACATGCATTCTGTACAGGCACAAATACCTGTTCCAGTCCACAGTCATTCTTCCTTCGCTCGCATCAGCGGCTTCTTGGAACTGAGCTGTAAGCCATGTTCTCGCAGCGCCGATACCTCGGACCGGATCGGTTTGACTTGACAGGGTATGACGCGTGCCGAATGAGGCAAGTTTTCGGATTGTGCCCTCGATGTTGTCGCGTGATATCTGCGAAATAATGTCTTGAAGGTCTTCATCCGGCATTTGTTGCTCCAATGGCTTTCCGACGACTGGTAGGGGCCATTGTTCCGTACTAGGGAATGATTTATGAGGATGATGGACGTGGATTGGTGACGAGAAAGCAGTTTTTAGCAGTGCCGCTGTGCAGACTGCGAAGATGGGCGTGGACCGCATATTGGTTGGACTGGGATATTGACCTCAATTATAGATGTCATCTTGCCAAACGTTAAACTACAACTTATACTTCAACGCTTTTGCCATCCCACTCTTCACGACAGGCAGGCAGTCGACTGCCGGTATCTCCAAAACATTGCGATACCGCAGCAGCTACCGTCACCGGAGTAATGCAACTCTTGCTATCATGGCTCTTGACAGCGCAGATCATGATCATAAACGGAAGCTCGAAATGTTACCAAGACGCCAAAAGGAGCATTAGGGAAGACTTCAGCAGCTGTTGCTGCATGCTATGCTTGGCAACGGGTACCGTGTGCGGGGTTCTCCATTGAGCTTCCGAACGTTTGCGACGACGTGCGATAACACCAGTTTTCTCCCAAACCAGAAGACTATTAGTAACGTGAAAATGACTTCGCACGATTTGCAACTTGTTATTGGCTGGTTTCGTGATGGCGCTGGCAGTGCTGGTGTCATTTATTCGTCAAGGAACCAGATGCCTGGAAGTGTCGTTCAGCTTTACCCAGCCATCAACGTTCGTTAGCCTTAGTGCCAGTCTAGGCAGATAGAAGTGTATTCCATCCTTGAATGCACGGGTTTCCAGAACTCGAGTTCGTTTAACACCTATCAAAGAGGCTGGTGTTGGTGCTTGGCATGACATCATCGCATTGACATGGGAAGCCACCAAATTGCAACAATGCGACCTGGGGACAGTGACATGCCACTAACACAATTGTATGCAGCAATGTCTTGTCGTCGAACATACATGCAAGCCACAAGAGGCGGCTGAAGTTCGGCGCTGTATCGAAGTTTTCTCACTGATCGACGCTTCATAGCGCCGCTACAGGCTTGACAGCCTCGGCATAACGAATCGTATCGTCGATGGTTCTCACGTTGCGCAGCGTTGGCTGTAATCATGTTCTCTATTCGTCCTGGAAACACCATGTTCAACCCCACGTGTTTCATAAGCAGCCGGCGGTACCTGGGGTTCACTAACGTGAAGAAGAAGGTCGCGGAGAAACCAACCAGAAGTAGGAGTCCGCAATAAAGGGCCGATGCATCGCGCTGCATGTCATTTAAAGCGTCGGGGGGAAACTGGACGACCACTGGTCAACGTGAATGGATCACTTGTAGTCATTGGGTGTCAATGGCGGTAAACAGGAACCATCAAGGTCAACGACGCGGAGGAGAAGGTCGAAATGGTAGAAAGAGATGTATGGGTAAGGTCTGGTGACAATTAATGCCAATGTGCTTACAAGAGACGATGCACTAGCGCAAAGAACAGTACTGTTGTGGTAATGACCATGTTCGTTATGCATTGGGAGTGTGGTGGCTCGGGATACAAAAGGTTGAACACTGCACCTATTCTTGATGAACCATCGCTATTAGTTTTTGCGGAATTCCTTCGTTTCTTCCCATCAAGCACTGATAACCTTTCACCATGAAGACTAGCGCTCGTTCCCTCCTCGCTCTTGCTGCCCTTCTCACCACCGCCCTTGCTGCGCCGACACCAGCGAACGGAGTGAGCTTCCCTATCACCGACCTCCTCGACAAGGACCTTACTGTTGAGGAGTATGCGGCACAGCTTGAGAACCAGAGTGTTGAAGAGCGTGGCCTTACCAGGCGCCAGTACAATGGTGACACTTACAACCAACTGACCGATGGTACTGCATGCCGTCCGATTACCGTCATTTACGCTCGTGGCACCACCCAAGGTACGTTGGATCTATAAAAAAAACGAACATAAGACATGTGCTGATTTCGATTGCGTAGCCGGCAACGTTGGCGAGGCTGGCTCAGAAGGTCCAACTTTCTTCAATGCTCTGGCTTCTCGTGTTGGAGGAATCAGCCGCTTGGCCATCCAGGGTGTGAATTATCCGGCTAACGTCGTTGGCTTCCTGGCTGGAGGAGATGCTGCAGGAGCTACGACTATGTTCAACTTGATCAACCAAGTGAGTGCTGCGATCACCACGCTCACATTTGTAGCGATGCTGACCTGGCATCTAGGCTGCCACTCGTTGCCCTTCAACCAAGATCGTTGTCTCCGGATACTCTCAGGGCGCACAGCTTGTACACACTGCTACCCAGAGGCTATCAGCTGCCCAAGCCGCGCGTGTCACCGCTGTTGTAACATTCGGCGATGCCGACCGTGACGAGACCTTTGGCCCTGTTGCCGCAAACAAGGTTCTCATCATCTGCCATGAGGGTGATAACATCTGCGACAACGGTATTATCATCACCCCCGAGCACAGGAACTACGAGATCGATGCTCCTACGGCTGCGGCTTTCGTTGCCGCACGTGTTTGAGGCCGACAGTGACTAAGCCTGGATGCAGAATAATTTTTGGTTAATTTAATGGTTACGACGACCCATGCCGCGCACTGCTTGACCAAGATCTCCTAAATTTTCCTTGCTCTTCTTTCTAATACATGTGGAACACAAGTAAAGTACACCATGAACGACGAGAACGTAGGTGCACGAATTGCAATTCAGGAAAGTGGGAAAAGTCACCTTGACTAGTACGTGATATTCAGAATTGCGTCTTTTCCCACTGCAAGCTTCTCTGAATCCCGTCCACAGGCCATTTTGTAGTACTGACTGGAAGTTATTGTCAAAACCCGCCTCTACTTTGGCATCAACGACTGCTACTCGACCTGGGCTAGGGACTTCAAAACGATCGCTATATAAGAAGACGGGACACTCTAGTTGACGTTAGTGTCAAGTGGCAGAACAGTGAAGAAAGATTCAGGCTGGCGAAACTGAAGATACATGTGTATAACGACAAAGCTACAATCAGATTTGGATTGATGGGCAGATATACGCTTTGTTATGTAAGGCGCATGCTGTCGAGCTTTTGCACCTTCCCGTTCGACGACTTGGAGAATTTTCAATTCCTACATCCTTAAGCGATCCCAACATAACGTGCTTCCCGTGTCTCATGTCGAAACGACGCATATATCCCAACTTTCGCGGATAAGCATCGCAAACCGACGAAAGCCGCGCTAAACTTGGCAAGCCACACGAAAAGTCGAGTGAAGTCATACCCCAAAGGGTGGAGGCCGGGCACGCATGGAGCGCAGAACGGCGCGCGAGTCAGTTAGCGCAGATGTCGTGCTCGCCCCATAGAAAACACCAAACGTCTCGATTGCCTCAACCTCCATCGCTAAGGGGAAAAAATTGGGTAACAAGCTTGCCAAGGATCGCGGTGTCGTCCGAACTCTTAAGATATGTAGTCTCCACGTTGAACTGAGGCTCTTCACCTCATCCCGTCTTTTCTCCCCTACTCCTTTTCCGCGTCATCATGTCGTCCACCTCCTTGTCTGAGCCCTCGGACTCGCTCAAGGCTTCTGGGCCATTCTTCCGCTCGGTGCCTTTCCAAATCTTGGTAGCATGTGGTGTCTCGTTCACGGCCCCGGGTATGTGGGATGCTCTTGGTGGGCTAGGAGCTGGAGGAGCTGCTGAACCCTACGCTGTCTCCGCTGCCAACGCCCTGGTATATGGACTCTTTGCTGTGGTCTGTGTTGCTGCAGGAGCTATCAACAACCGGATCGGCTTGAAGTATGGTCTTGCACTGGGTGCCATTGGATATCCACTATATGGCGCAGGACTCTACACCAACAATGTCTCTGCGAACACATGGTTCATGTTGTTTGGCAGCGCTCTTTGCGGTATCTCCGCTGGTTTCTTCTGGGCTGCTGAGGCTGCTATCATCATCGGATACCCGTCTCCTGGAGACCGCGCGTTTTACCTCGCTATCTGGCAGACCGCCAAGGCACTTGGACCGATCGTAGGAGGAGCCATCAATCTTGGATTGAACGCAAACAAGAAGACCACCGGATCCGTTTCCTCGACGACATACATTGTCTTCATTGTCATCATGTGTCTTGGTCTTCCGGTCGCTCTGTGCTTATCACCAGCACACAAAGTTTGGCGAAGAGACGGCACACGGATCGTCACTGAGCGCGCCGCAACGTGGGGTGCTGAGTTCAAGGCTGTTGGCAAGCTGTTCGTTAGCCGCCGGATCTTGCTCTTGCTACCAGCTTTCTTCATTAGCTACTTCTACAACGGCTTCATGAGCACATGGTTGACAACATACTTCACGGTCCGAGCTCGCGCGTTCTCCTCGTTCTTCACCAACTTTGCCGGTATCTTCTCCTCGTTCATCATCGCCTTCCTACTCGACAATCAGAAGATTCACATCAAGACGCGTGGCCGCATTGCCTTCTGTTGCATTATCACCCTCTTGGTTGGTACATGGATCTGGGCTACAATCCTGCAAAAACAGAATTACGATGCATCAGAGTCTCCAGTATTTGATTGGTTCCAAGGCGGCTTTGGAAAGAGCTATGCGCTTGTTTTCTTCTGGCAATTCGGTGGTCAGGCTTTCCAGCAATTTCTCTATTGGTTGGTTGGCCAGTATGCGACGGACCTTTCTAACTTGAGCCATCTTACCGGTATTCTGAGAGGTGTGGAAGCGTTGGGTCAAACTGTTGCTTGGGCGTAAGTCTTCTTTTTCTTGAACAGCATTCACGCATCATCGGCTAACAATCGTAACAGTATGCAATCAGAAGGTGGTGCGAACCACTTCGTCAGCATTGGTATCAACTTCGGCATCACAGTGTTGTGCGTCTTCCCTACCTGGGTCGTATTGTCAGAACTGGAGGGGAGCCACGAAGTCCGTGTTACAGAGGAGATAGCAAAAGACAAGACTCTGAGCGATACAGCTTGATGTGTTGAGGCACTGAGCAGAAATATATTACTTATATCCTTCACGTCAATCGTACTAATACTTGTTATCTGTATACCACACTCGCCAACTCTTTCCGCTGTACGGAAAGATCGGCGACATTGACATTGAGATATTCAGGAGCGTGTCTCGGTTCTAGTTTGAACTGAAGTAGGAACTCAATAACTCCAAAGAGCTTCCGTGACCAGATATTTCAGGCAGTCCGCCCTAATTCGATTAGACAGCAAACCGATTCGAGTGTCTAAAACACATCAAGCCCAGCGCACGTACTTGTAGACGTCGTCTTGATAGTGAAGTCAATTTCTGTTCAGAAGACTTTGCGGTAATCGTTTCGTAGCTCTCGACATACAAAAGACAAGATCGGACTTGTTCCCATGTATGTCTTATGATCCAGATCGAAAGTCGCCCTACTTGGAGAATTGTGAGGACTATGTATGAGCAATCTAGATATCTGGGTCTTGATAGTCGGCGGTATTTGCAATATGGTATCCCACCTGCAAGGAGGAGTTCAGGGCATAGGATGGCCGTCCTCGGAGATCCGGAAACACTGTTTGTGAGATAACTGCGACCAGTTGCCGAAAATGACGTACTTAATGTTGAGCATATCGGTCAAAGGAGAGATTTGGAAGCCAGCGCTGGCTAAAGTCGTCGGTAGGCAATCTAACGCCGTCTCTGCGTCCCGGCCTGTGGTGTGAATACTATGTCTATCCTGATGCCTTGATTCGAAGAGTTACGCAATTGTTTTACCAAACTTCAAATGTGAAAAGCTGTATATATCTCTAGATACAAATTCCGAGAATGATCGAACTGTCATCGGTACTATGGACATCTCAGGGAGCATGTGTAGCCAACATAGATGACCAATCGCTTGGGCACACGAGACCGAAGACCAAGTAAACGCATGAGCTTTGCAGCGTCGTTGAGACGGGGAAGTGACTTGGACTCATACATCCAGTTATCCCGATAAATCGTCCTGTCTGAGCGAGGTGATTGATCAGCAGATGTTTCGGTGTTCCATGATCCAGTTGACTGATGAGTCAAACGCGCCGGGGAATGATTATCGAAACAACCTTAGTGGAAGGTGGCTTAGTTGCCACGAGTTGTTGGGTGAGGTTGAAGAACGTAAAAGGGACGCGTCGAACGCGTCGGCAAGTACACCCCGCCATTATCGGACGGCAAGTCCGACCGAGTTATGACATCTATGGTTCGGAGCTACCACCCCACCCCAACACTACTCCAACACTCCAACAAGACCTCCAACAGTACATTGTACATACTTGAGTGTAAAGATTCTTTGGTTGTATATCCTCGAAACTTCCCTCTTTCTTGCGCGACTACGGCAAACATGGCTTCACTGCTGAAAAAGTCCCTGAAGCTCGCGCTCATCCAACTCGCTTCGGGCGCTGATAAGACGGCGAACCTTACATCAGCACGCCAAAAGGTTCTCGATGCCTCAAAAGCCGGCGCAAAACTTGTAGTGCTTCCCGAATGCTTCAATTCGCCTTACGGAACAAAGTACTTTGACAAGTACGCCGAGACACTGCTCCCATCCCCGCCATCGGAATCGCAATCGCAGACATTCCACGCGCTAAGCAAGTTGGCAAAAGAGGCGGGTGTATATCTTGTAGGAGGAAGCATACCGGAGAGGGACAGCAAGGATGCGAAGAAGCTGTACAACACAAGTCTGACGTTTGCGCCCAGTGGAGAGCTGCTTGCAACTCACCGCAAGGTGCATCTGTTCGACATCGATATCCCAGGGAAGATCAAGTTCAAGGAGAGCGAAGTGCTATCGCCAGGGAACAAGATCACCTTGGTTGATCTACCAGAGTACGGAAAGATCGCGATAGCAATCTGCTACGACATACGGTTCCCCGAACTTGCGATGATTGCAGCAAGAAAGGGCGCGTTTCTACTATTGTACCCTGGCGCATTCAATCTCACAACTGGTGCATTGCATTGGGAGTTGTTGGCGAGGGCCCGGGCAACGGACAACCAGGTCTACGTTGGACTGTGTAGTCCAGCGAGAGATATGGAGGCCGAATACAATGCATGGGGACACAGCATGGTTGTCGATCCGAATGCGGCCGTACTAGAACAGCTTGATGAGAAGGAAGGTGTACTCATCCGCGAATTGGAGGCGGGAAAAATCGAGGAGATCAGGAAGGGAGTACCGTTGTATGGACAGAGGAGGTTTGATGTGTATCCTGACGTCAGCGAAGGTGGCCGGTTCAAAGAATAGCATGAGCAATGATATCAAATCCGAGTAGACACGGAAACGTGTGTTTCAGTCTGTGTCCCAATATGCCATTTGCGGATTTGTAAGGCTGGTGGTGCCAGATTAGAAAGTTTTGTGAGATTTGTTGATAGGAAAACGACTTTAGGGCGGTGTTGGGCTGAACAGGGCTCAAAGACGCGCACTGGTTGGGGGAGGTAGCACTGAAGCTAGCCGTATCAACGGGGGGCTTAAGGGCACCTTGCCTCCAGCAAATGGGCGGCGTTCTACATGCGACACGCCACATGCAGTTGCACAAGACGCTGCAAAGGAGATATGCACCGCGCAGTAGAGGCGGAATGCATTGCAAAGGTATGCACTGTCTCTAATATCACTGATTTGCAGCAGCAAACACTGCAACTATATTCAGGGTGTAGTTTCGATAGATGCATCCTGTTACAATTGAGCTTCTTCGTACCAGCAGCGCGTGTAAGAAATAGGCGATAGATTTGAATTTGGGGGGAGTGAATACCTGGTGCCCCCGAAAACGGGCTGGTGACCGCCCAAAATCAGGGCACGTTTGCTGTTTCCCGCTGTCACTTAAGGTAGCAATCCCCCCGACCCCCCGAAATTTCAAGCGCTCCTCCCCGTCCAAGCTGCCGCGCCCTCACTCCCCAAACACCCGCCCGTCATTCCGTCTTCAACCACTTCGCATACAACGTCAACCATCATGGCGCCCAAGAAAAAGGAAACGCCAGCAACTGGCCAGCTTCTGATCTCTGTCGCAGAGTTCAGGAAGACCCGCGACTCGGTACGTACCACAACTTGCTTCGTCTTGTCTGCAATAGCGACGCGCCTGCCTTCAGTTACCGCGTCGCGATGGCACCACGCTCAACACGGCGCCACCTTCACCTCGCCTCGTCTTTTCTTTTGTGTAACCTTGATCGCCTAATCTACGCGACTCCAAATTGGCGACATTTGCCTATGAGCGGCTTCCTGCGCTTCTGCCAGAGACGCGTCGTCAACCCCAGCTAGTCGCAATGGCGCCAGCGCAACCAAGATCGCGCAATCGCTCCAGCGCGAGCAAGACTGTAGCGCACAAAGACGAAGCAATTGCTTACAATCACAATCAGGTCATTTTCAATCTCCACGAACTCCAGAATGGCCTGGTCAATGTCCAGCACGGCATCACCAGTCTCTTGGAGAGCTACAAACAGCACTGCCACTCAGTCCTCGGCTACGAAGAGGGTGCGACAACACCCTACAACAACGATATCGCTACACTCGGCGCTGCCGCTTCTGCCGCCTCCGTCCTCGAAGCTGGCCAAAAAGCCGTCGAAGAAGTAACCCAGGGCCTCGGCGACAAGGCGGGCGACGCGAGCAAGAGCAAGAAGCGCAAACGTGAGAAGAAGGAGAAGGACCCCAATGCGCCCAAGAAGCCGCTCACCGCTGCCTTCTTGTACCACCAACATGCGCGTCCCATCGTCAAGGCCGATCTTGAGGCCGCGCTTCCTCCAGGTGGCCAGATCGAGAAGAACGCAGTCCAGATCGAGGTGAACAAGCGCTGGAACGAGCTCTCAGAGGAGGAGAAGGAGGTAAGCATTCCCCATATAGCTCGATACCGTCTTGTCACTAACACAATCGCAGCAATGGAAGGCGTCTTACCGCAATTCAATGGAGGAGTACAAGACCGCGTTAGCTGCATACGTCGCAAATAAGGGCATCAAGGACGCCGAGCTTATCGAAGAGGATGACGCTTCCGACGAGGCCGAGCCCGAAGTAGAGGCTGAAGTTGGCGCAGCCGATTCTGATGTATCCTCTGAAGACGAGGAGGAAGCACCAGCTGCCAAAGCACCCTCTCCACCTGCAAAAACTCCACGCAAGCGCCAGAAGACAACTCCAGCTGTCAATGGCAACTCAATCCCCGTCTCCATCGCTCCCGCTGCTACCGCTTCAACTCCAGTTCCACTGCCGACCTCCCGCACAGCGCCGCAAACGACAGCCCCTGCCTCCAATGTCGTCGCCGAGACACCTGCGAAGAAGGATAAGAAGAAGAAAGACAAAGCCGCACCACAGCCTATCGCCCCTGCTCCAGCCACCTCCCCCGACGAGCCCAGCCCCGAGGAGACTGGCGGCAAGAAGAAATCCAAGTCTGGCCGTAGCACGCGCAACAACGAGGTCGAGGGTGATAAGGAGAATGCAGCGCAGGAGAAGGAAAAGGCTGAGAAGGCCGAGAAAGCCGAAAAAGCTGGCAAGGAGAAGAAGCGCGATCGCAACAAGAGGAAGAGCGAGGTTGCTTCAACCTAGAAGGTAAAGAAGACACGCAAGAAAAAGAGGCGCGACCACAGGAAGAGAAGGTCTGCCTCAACCCAGACGGGTTTCTTCCCGTCGTGATTCATCCACAGCATGCGCTTCCCTTCATGTTTTCTCTCATCACTTCAGCGAAGGAGATGTGAAGCGAGTTCGTCCCTGACACGAGAATGGTGGTTAGACGCAATATTCTGTACCGTATGCTTTTCCCTGTCGCTAGGTTTTTTTTGGAAAGGCGAATGGTGTGAATAAGCGTACTGTACGACATTGTCTTCGGACGAGCATCTTCCTAGTATAGATATCAAGGAGATTTGCGAATAGCATGGTTTCTTTACATGGATGCTTGCCCCTCATATGTGACTATGTTTATATGATGATGATGATGATGATGATGATGGAGGTTAAAAGTAAACACTATCTTCTGCTGTATCAGTCGCAGAGGCCGAAGATTATCAAATCACTTCATGGCACACTTTGTGTTTAGAAATACATGCAGATTAAGAATTCTTTACTATACAAGTGGGTTCGTCCCAAGAACCTTCTCCATGCCAGACCCAAGCTTCCAGTTTTACTGAACGTCAATGTGCAGATCCAATAACCAGTATGTCCAGACCTAGTCTCTATGCAATCCCGCTATGCAGTGCCCGTATCCTACCCAGCTCTAGAGGCTCTCTAAGCCTCTAGTGCATCAGCAAATACCTCATCTTCCTCACTGCTCTCCTCCATCTTATTCTCGAACCCCCTCCTAGCCACCGCGTCCTTTTTTGCATTCTTCCCCTCTCCCTCAACCGGCTTGCCAGCCGCAGCAGCAAGCACACCCTCAGCGCCAGCAATACCTTTCATCATCTCCGCACCGTAAGCAACACGCTTCTCCCTGACGTCCTTCAGGTACTCCAGTGTGAGTCTAGCACACTCTTCCTTGGCTTTCTTCTTGCCATATATGTTGCGGACTTCGCCGATGGGTCCTTCGTGGGGGCCTGCGCCGCGGAAGAAGCATGTCACAGTATGGAAGTTGGGATCTTCGGGATGAGAAGTGTATTGCCATTCTGGTGTCGGGAGAGCGAGTATGACTGCTAGACTGGCAACTTGTTGAGCGTAGCTCTTAGTACCAGGCGAGGCTGTTGATGTAGATGCTAGAGAAGGAACAAGGTCTGGTTCTGATATTGATACCATGTCGGGAATACTCGGTTGGGCTTTTTTCTTCTTGATACCGCCCACGAGAGTCACGTCCTCAGGCCATGTGCCAATGGACTTGAAGTACTCCACGGCACGACGGGCGGCGTCCCGACGCGCAGCTTTCTTGGAAGAAAAGAGGTTGTTGATGGAACCGAACTCCATGTCCAAGCCTTCAATGGTGAGGATGCAGGCAAAGCGCTGGCCGGATTGGTAGTCAGTATAGGTTGGCTGGGGTGAGTCGGTGGCGCGCTGAAATTCTGTCGGATATGTCAGTCAGACGCAACGCTCCAAGTAACCGGAGCCCTTGAAAAAGCCTGCCTTACAGTAGTACAAGGATGAAAGAGAGATTAACCTACCGAGAATCTGACCAACATAGTTCTCACCAGGCTCCTTCTCCTCCTTGACCTGCTGCACAGGCTGACTACCAGCACTCTTCTTCTTACTCTTCTCCGCCTTCTGGATCCTCCCCTCTTTCTCTAACCCCTCAAGTACTGTTAATGCCTTCTGGCTCATGGCTTCTTTAGCCTCCTGTTTGCTGTTGAATTTCTTATCTGCGCTCAGGCCTTGTAGCTCATCGGCATTGTCTAGACCAGGAAAGCTAACAGAGACAGTCCATCCAGTCTCACCGCTCCCTCCATACGTGAACAGCGGTTGCGGAGTGCCGAGCGCCTGATACTTTTCATGAAGAAGGATGGTATGCTTGGATGAACGCGCACCCACTGCCACGGGCTTTAGAGAAGCGACGTTCTCATTGTTCTTAGTCTTCTTCGATGGAGGACCAGCAGAAGCCGCATTTTTTGCTTCGCGGACGAGCACCTGAGCTTGGTGTGCATCTTTGTGCTGATTAATGAAGTCTTCGATCTTGAAAACGCCATCAAGCGGAGTACTATTACTCTTGATTTCATCTACGTGTGCCGACTCAAACGCGGGCGTTTGAGTTGGTGTATCGGCCTTCATCTTGCGCTTCTTAGCCTTGTCGTAGGAGCCTTGTTGATCGTGTACAGTATCAATGTTAAAGGGAGCGGAGACTGAACTTGTTGAGTTGCTGGCAGTCAGACTTGATGACAGCGGAGAAGACGAAGGAGGCACGATCAAGTGTCTCTTTAGATCCTCTCCTGGTGCGTACATGGCAAAGATGGACAGGGATGGGGCGAGCGATTGCTGTTGCAAAGCTTGGGGTGTGGAGCTTAACGGTGTTTGCCCCGCTCAATGCATGCATGCAGGCGTGACAGCGCGACAGCGCGTTTGTATATGTAACGCGCCGTGTCGCTTTAGCAGTAAGCTTTCGGGTGCGAATGGCATAGACAAGCATGCGGTGTAGAGATCTCGTTAGGTAACGACGTTATTGTTGGTTGAAGCAAAGGACCAGGCGTGCGGGCTGACGTCTGGGTTTGGAGATGGGCTCCGCTTGCCTGGCGGGTGATGCCGCCGCCGTTGGTAGTCCCCACCTACCACAAAGTCCTTACAGGCCGCCATGCTTGTCGTATGCATAGTCCCCAGGCTCACCGACGATCACAGCTTCTACGTGCATATGCCGCCTATTTTAGGTTTCTATGCAGGTCGATCGGCTGTGCAGCGCAAGGAACGCCCTAACGACCGTTGAAAGCCTAGCTGGCAGCCCTACGCCACTTCCGTTGTTAGTATACAGTCTTGAGTGACTCAAATTCTTCTGTAGGATGCATACGTCAGTAGTTCTAGCATGTTCCAAGTCCAGATAGTGTCAAAGAGCTTAGTAGCCTAAAGGGCGGTTTGAGTCAGTGGGCACGAGCGTATCGCGATCAATGTGTCGAGATGTGCAGTACCAAATGAGCGTGTGTCATTACATTATCGTTAACCTCTAGTCTCTTGAACGATGTCTAATCATGGTCTTCGTATTACAAAAATGGCCAACATACAGTCATACCATCATAAGCAGCAACCAGTCGGCCACTCCCATCTAATAGCCTCTATCCCTTTGATTCTTCTCAATCAGATCTGGCACAACAAACTCGGAAATATGGGCTTGCTCTTTCTGTTGATTCATCCAACTGCTAGTCCTCTCCTCAAATGATCTCTGCAGTCCTTGCGAGTCCCATAGGCTATGATCCGCGTGAGCGTGCACACCATGAAGACCAGTTGCCACCGACTCCTCTCTTTGATTGATTCGTTGATAAACATCGTGGCCATGTAAGTTTTCATGGTCTTGTGCTGGCTTTGTATACTCGCAGGGGTCAATGTAGGGACCATACTGCTCAGTTGTATGCTCGAGATGCGATATGAGGTGTAGGTGTTGCCAGTTAGGTTTGATGGAAAAGCAAGCTAGATCGGTAGGAGTCTGCAGGTCATTTGCGTTCACAGGGACTAACTGGCCATGTTCGCCTATAGCAAGTCCCATAGCCGCAAACTCATCGTTTTCTAAGCCAGCAAGTGCATGCAAACCTTCGAGTCCAGCGCCCTGGCTTAGAAAGCTTCCATAAGCCGATATGTTTATAGCAGGCTCAAAGACATCGTTGGTAGTCATGTGACCATCGCTGAAGTCGAAGTCGCTGTCGTGCGCGCTCGACGACAACGTAGCTTGATTGCGTGGCAGTGCGAAACTTTGCTGTGAGAAGCCTGTTGTAGTGGTAGCCGCAGAGCCCTCTAGACGGTCTAAATCTGATTGCATGGATCCAAGTATATCGATAGAAAGTGGCGGTGGATGACGTTCATGATGAGACTCAATCTCATGTGAGTGATTCGATGAATGTGTTTGTACCAAGTCCGCTCGTAGCTGTGGAGTTTGGTAGTATGGCATGACGTTCGCAGGAGTGGATATCGGCACATCCGTGACTTGCCCATGCTCACCCTCCACATCTCCCAGATCTTCATGGTAGTCTTCAGCCTCATCGCACCATCTCGCTTCTGCAGCTGACCGATTCTTAACGAAATTGAAAGGACGCCACTTCATGCTGTCAGCTTCCGCTGAGTTCCTCGTCCGTTGAAATCTCCAAAGGACGGTGCAGAGACATTGAGCCTCGTTGGTACCAGGTATGATACCGTATATATCCTGTACTGCTGTGAGACGTGGGTCTTGGACACGTCTGTCATCTCTGTAGCTCATATTGCCACACCGTTTCATCCATGTCAACCAAAAGGCAGCGTCGAACTTGACACGCAAAACGCCTTTGGATCCATAAGAATCTGGCCGGTACTCACATGACGTGCGATGTTCTTTTCCGTCATGAGTCATGCTGTCAAGTTCCGAATCGACAAAATCTTGTCCGTCGTCGTAGAATCGCGTCATGCATTCCATATATTCATATCTGGAAAGATCAAGATGCGAGTAGAGATCGAATGCGATGGTCAGGTCAGCCTCTAGCCGTACTTCTGCCATCAGCTTGATGGGTGCGGTGCAGACCAAAACGTTGCGACCGTTCCTCATCCAGTCATCCGTTTCGGATCGCAGGAAGCCAAATTCAGGGTATTGGTGATGCCAGGAGGCAAGATCTGCGATATCCCATTCATCGAGCTTGCTGTTCGAGTGCGCTTCGATCGAACAGTGCGCAGGCTGGTCATCACCGTCAACGACCAGGCTAAGGTCTGTGAGTGTGAAGAGCGATGATAGCGAGCGAATTTCAGGGCCGGAACCCAAGGCGAGGTCCTGATGTGGGTCGACGAGATACGGCCACACGTGCGGTGAGGCCATGTTGTACTCATATTTGGTAACAGAATCAGTGCGCTGCGCATGTTGGCGGCCACGCATATGTGACGAATGACATGTAAGAATCGGTGTGCTCGCGCATCGGCGCTTCGTTACGTCCTCTGGTGTGGCCATATAGAGAAGGACTATGGTGCTGGTTAGTCTCGTTCCGGTAGGCCCTGGCGCAACCCTCCTGATGACACTAAGAATAGCAACGGCAAAGCCACCGCCACTTCTTTCTAGAAGGACTTTGGAAGATAGGAACTTTCCGAAGGCCTGATGTTTGGTCGATGTATGCAGGGCATCCAATGGAACATTGGGAGCCACATGTGAGAAGACTCATGTCGATTGGTATAATGTACGAAACGGGGACTCACCAGCAGGAACAGCTCTGAGCTTTTGCTTGAGCACCTGGAGGTGACTGGAAATCTGTTTACGGTCGCGTCTGATACCTGTATCCCTGTGGATGGAATCTTGGATCAGCTCGTTTCGCCCTCGCTGTGTGCCCTCGAGCATGTATTTCTTTCGACCCATTGGTGGCCATCTTACGAGTGCTGTAGTATGCTAGTCAGCCCTTTGATACGAGTGTCGAAACAAGGCTCGAATAGAACAATTAGAGGACAACGATCGTTATAAGCAATACAGCACCCCCACGTTAGAACGAGATACAGTAAAAGTGTCATCTTACCTGTCCAGAAGGCATGCTCTATGAAATCGGGCCAGACTGTCTTATCCTTCTCTTGCTGAAGACCCTCCGCTTTTCTCCTTTCCTGCTCCTTCCTCTCCGCTGCATCTCTTGCAATAACTTCAGCCGGTGTAAGAGCGGGCTGCTTCTCTCGATAGGCCTGGTATTTTTCCGATCGTTGAAGTAATTTGTACAGTCGACCAAGTTCACATCTGATCTGCTTCTCCGACCTTTCGACTACAAAGCCCGCAAGCCCAATGTGTTGTGCGTGTACATTGCCAGTGTAGTAGGTTCCTGTAGTGACGCACTGCTGCGCGTAAGCGTTCTCGGACGGACTCAGACTGCCTCGTTGCCGTTGTGGTGGAGCCGTGACGTTGTGACTTTTGTAAGATCGCTCAGCGCGATGCTTTTGAAGGACGCCTTGGTGCTGGGATGGGCCCTCGACCGGATTGCCTTCCAAGAGGGGAAGATGCGCCGACGACCCGCATAAGGGTTGAGGTTTGACTTGCATGGTGGGCTATGGCATCTAACAAAAACGTACACGAAGAGAATGGTAAGAGTAAGAATAGAGGCTGACGCAGAACACAACGAATGTTAAGCAACTGGAGCAATGAGTGCGGTGAACGATGACGAGAATGCAACTGAGTATGTGACGAAGTATGCAGATGGTTACATTGACATAAAGTATGGTCCAGATGACCAGCCCTAGGCAGGAGGACTACATGATAGGCAAGTAGGCCATAGCACCCACCGTAGGGTGCGATACGATATCCGCTAGCCTGAAACTGATAGAGGGGTCAGTCATCGAGGTGGCATGGCCAGTACCATGGGATTAAAATTAACGTGCTTTGTGCCTTCATCATGGCCGCAAAAGACGTGATGTTTCGACTGTTATCCGTATCATCATATCTGTTGTGACTTCTTCGTCTACTGAAATGGTAAATGTAGCGTCGTTAGCAGAGGGATCAAAGGCATGGAGCCGACTGCCATCTACTCAACAGTCATCTGATTGGTTGTGTCCAAGTAGAACCCTCACGGATTGCTCAGAACAAGAATTGATGTCAGTGGCCGCAAACAACAAAGTACGTCAAGTCTGCATGATCGACAAACGTCTCGTTCGTGGCTGTCTTACTCCCTTTGGAGTAGTCTGAAACGCCGTGTGGTGACCACGTCCATTCATTCACTCCGCTGGCGGTATACCCTGCCGAGGCTTAGAATGCGGTGTTCTAGATATAGCGTCGTGCAGATGGTCAAAGCCCTCTACTACTTTCAGCGGACCGTGGCGAAGGGCGGCCTGGCTCGTGTAGTCGGGGAGCAAGGGATGGCGTCAAGCCTGACTGTGTCGCGCGCGCGACTCCTACCAGAATACATTCGCGCTCAGTCGTCAAGATCATCAGTGCCTGCAACGTTAAATTTCTTGCGACCACCTTCTGTAAGGCGTTGCAAGGCGACCTTGTTGGCCTGTGCTCCCACCTTCTGTTGCATCTTCTCCAGTTCCTTCTCGGGATCATCGGATTCGGTCTCAGCAAATGCAAGGACCAACCGGCGACCGAGCAAGTGAGTGTTCTTCAATGCGTTCATAGCGTTGACGGCGTCGCGTTTTGTGGTAAACTCTGCGAAACCAAAACCACGCGAAGACGCATCGAATTTCTTGGGCACTCTGACAGACCGAAGCTGGCCGTAAGGGGTAAACAGAGCGCGAACGTCCTTTTTCTGTAGCCAATATTAGCAATCGCTTTGTCACTATAATAAAGGGATCTTACGCTGGCTTCGAAGGGCAAGTTCTTGATGATAATCTTCGTGCTTGCCGCCTTCTTTGCGGCATCCTCGTTGCGACGTTCTTCAGCAGCATCTGCGCCCTTGTGAGAAGCTTTTATCTGCAGTTTATGTCCTTCAAGATCATGTCCATCCATAGCTCTTAACGCTGCAGTGGCAGTTTCGGAGCTATTGAACTCAACGAAGCCGAAGCCCATGGACAGCACGCCTCGTTTGGGATCGATCTTCGTCTTGACCTTGGCGCTACGGAAGCCGGATAGAGGTTTGAATGCCTCCGTGAGACGCTCGGTCGTCGTGGAGAAGTTCAAGTTTCGCACATACAAGGTAGCAGTGTTCGTTGCCTCGGGCTCTGGAGCATCAACAAGCAGATCAGTTGCAGAAAGCTTCGCGCCAGGCTGCGTAGACTGTACAGGTTGTGCAGTAGGTGTTGTTTGCACAAAATTGGTTGCCACACCTTCCTTGAACAGATCCTTGGGAGCCTTTTCGAGATAGAGAATCGAGTCTTTCATCTTCCGATAAGACAACGACATGAATGCAGTCTTCGCTTGCGCAACATTGGAAAACTCAACAATTGCTGTCATACCGGTGGGTGGCATCAGAAACTTTGTTACGGTGCCATGTTCCTCGAACATCTTGCGAAGCTCATCGGCCGTTACACCATGAGGTATGTTCTTGACAAGGATAGCAAGATCACCCTTGGCGCTGCGCTGGAAGGCCTCCAAGTCAACGCCGTGTTGCGCAAAGTATGATTTTGTCTCTTGAATGATGTGAGTCTCAGCATGAGCCTGCTTAACTGCTGCATCTGCTGACGTAGGGTCGAGCAACTCAGCTTTGCTGATACCCATACGACTTGCGATGGTAGACATAACCGCATCAGCGTTCAGGTAGAGTGAGTTCCAGTTGAAAGTAGCCTTGACAGCATTTTGCTTTCTTCTGATCTCCTTCTGCTTCTTCAGAGGCAACTTAGAGATCTCATAGTCGTCGAGCTTTGTGTCTTTCTTTGCCTTTGCTGAGATGATGTGGAGAAGACGTCCCTGGAAAATGGTATTATCGTTGTCGAGGTATGCTTCAACTGCTTCATTGGGGTTTTGGAATTGTACAAAGGCAAAGCCTTTGCCCTTTCCATCGGCCTTCTTTAGCGGCACATGCACCTGCAGCAGTCAGTAACTGTTCGCATCAACATGTACGTAAGTGCACTCGTGGTGTTTGCCGCTATCAGATAAGAAAGACATCTACTAAAATACTTTCCAAGGTAACCTCAAGTGCCGAAGCATCAGTTGTCCCTATCTTGATGTTCATCATTGCATGGGCGGGTAGTAAAAGAGATGGATCGTTACTTACTTCCTCGAGAGCTCCATGTTTGGAGAACTGTTCCTTGATTTCGTCTTCTGTCACCTCGTAATGCAGGTTTCTGAGATACAGTCGACCAGTTTCACGAATCTTGTCTTCCTCGTCGGGCGCAGCAGCATTGTCGGGCTGCTCTTCCGCTTGAGGTTGTAGCTCCGGCTGCGCCTCAACAACGCCCGGGGAGGACGCAGCGGTTACATGAGTCTGCGGGGCTGTTTCCTGTGGCACAGTTGCGACAGTCGCATTCGATGGTGCTTCATCGTCTTCGACTAGCTCAAGAACCCTGTTTGTTCTTGATCGCAACCAGTCCGCGTCAGACACAGGTCCTTGTTCGACAGCTGGCGCTCCTTGGACGTCTTCCATCGCGTCGCCTCCATCTGCCACTTCTACTTGGAGCTCTGTTGCGCTCGCCTCGGCGGCTGTGGGCTGTGGGTTCGCAGCAACGGCCGCAGGCTCTTCTGCAATCTTTGGCTTTTTCGAAATGACTTGATACTCGTCATCGCTCTCGTCTTCTGGCACAGCAACCTCTGGTACAGCCTCATCGGCGGGAGCAACAGATGTGTCATTGAGCTGGGTATCACCATTGGCCCAGATGCTAGTCTTGGATGGCGGCTGATAGACCTCGAGGAACTCCTTCAGCTTCGGGTCCTGTTCGGCTTCTTCTCGCTTTCGCTTGAGATCGTTTTCTTGCCGTTGCGGTCGGTACTCGTCGCTTGTCGGAGCGCTCTTCTCAAGTTTCTGCTGCCGCCGGGACTTTGGTAGTTCCTTGTCGGCGATCTGCGCATGTTAGCCCCGCTTGTCGCCATCGTGATCGCAAAGTACATACAGGCCGTGCAATTTCGGCATAGATCTTGGTGAGCTTGATGAAGGTCTTGTTGAAATACTTGACCGCCTTTGCAGCATCTTCGGGCGTCTTGTAGCCAACATAGCCTATCCTTCGGTGCGGAAAGTACTTTACGTCAGTGACGGGTAGCTTCAAGCTTCCGAAGTGCCTCCTCACGTCGTCTTCGCTGAACTTGGGAGGTAAGCCACGAACGAAGATACGTGACGACTCCATGCTGGGTGAGTTGTGGTGTAGTGCATGAAGTGACGGATGTCAAGGTCGCGTTTAGAGAAAAAAAAGTCGTACGCACGGACTCATCTCCGGTTTAGCGCGCATTAGTCTCGTCGGCCGGGGCCCGAGCGCTGACCGCCGCGCGAGCGCCTGCTCAAACATCATGACAAAGGCATAGCCTCACTCGACCACACGCCTTATAAGACCTCACCTACTTCTAAGAGAACAACAGTTGAATCACTCAAACGCGCCCTCACTTCCAAACCGACACCATGGCTAGCGACAAGTCAGATGCCCACAAGCAGGATGGTAAGACCCTTTGTTCATGCCGGTACTTCTGCCAAAGCACAAGCTAATGCTATATGCAGCTCAAATCAAGTCCGCCGACATGGTACGGGACAATCAGATTGCTTCTTCCGATACCATCCTAACATGTCTCACAGAGTGAGGAAATGCAACAAGAGGCTATTGAAGTCGGTAAGTCATCCCATTCTCAAGTGCGGCTGACAGGAACGCTGACATCTCGTAGCACAGTCGGCTATGGAGCAGTTCACTATCGAGAAGGTGGGTCTCCGACATCCACTCGGTTCGAGACCTTACTGAGACCCGGTTAACCATGGATGTGTAGGACATTGCCCAGTATATCAAGAAGGAGGTAAAGACAGCTCTGTGTAACATCCGAAGCGCGCGCTAACACTTCCGCAGTTCGACAGCCGAAAGGGTGCCACATGGCACTGCATCGTAGGTCGCAACTTTGGAAGCTTTGTCACACATGGTAAGTAACTCTGCTTCACCAGAAACCTTTGAGTAGCGGCATCTAATTGATGCTCAGAGACGAAACACTTCATCTACTTTTACCTCGGTCACTGTGCCATCCTACTTTTCAAGACTCAGTAGACGAACCCGACTGGATCAAGGCGCCCTCATCCTCTGAGAATCTCGTCCCTCTTCACCATCGAAGCCCTTCGTTCTGGGCCCAATTTCAGTCTGGTCTCAAACTGGAGGATGTTGCTTTGTTCTTACAGTGTAGACAACATCCTCTCAATGGGGTTCACGGGTTCTGCGATTCAGCGGCGTTGAACGGCAAAGGCATGATCTTGAGCTTGTAACATCTTACTCCTAACGACTGTCACGAGTCTCTTTTCCACTAAAGTGGCTTTGGAGGCTACCGCTTGATACCATAATGAAGCGTCCATGCTTACTTTTGTTCCATCTCCCATGGTGTCCACGGTGCCTTTATAATTGTGACCAAGTGACTGTCGTCTGCTGCATCCAAACTGATTCTACGAGAACATACACACTCGTAATCTCCCTTCATCCAAAGCACCGCGGAAACTGCGGAAACTGACAAGCTCGTGATACGTATGTGAGTATGTAATAGTGCTGCGGGCTTAGCCGCTAGCCCCATGGAGCCCCATGCCCTGGAGCCAAGTGTGGCTGAGACGCAACATGGATGACGCAGCTTCCTCGGCGCCAATACTCTCTCTACCAGAAACATCGAAGCAGCGTCCCATCCCAACGCCTCTCAGACGACCCTTTTTTACTTTCAACTTCGTTCCAAACAGAATCTCCATCATCAAAAACTTCAGTACTACGCGCCGTTACGTCCGCCATTATCATAAACGAACAGCAGTCAACAATCGAACGCGTATCCCCCGTACCGCTTGTCGCACGCGCATCACTCCACCAGCTCGACATCATCGAGACCCGACCCATATCAAAGAGCCACACATCATTGATACCACTGCGCTGTCCGCGCATATAGTCTGCGATCATGTTCTTTTTCTTCACTTGCGGAACACACAGTACGTCTCTCACGGGTCTACATTCAGTCCTCCGCATCCCATCCAATCCCATACCACTCACTCTCCACCTAATCTCTCTCCGCAATACTAACAATCTCACTAGCATTCACATCTCCCCTCAAAGGCGCCGAGCACATAACACTACGTTGTCAAAACTGCAACAACCCCACGGGCAGGGTGATGAAGCGCTGGGAATGGTTTACCTTTTGCTTCATCCCCGTCATACCGTTTAGTCTGAAGCCGTACAAGGAGGTTGGGTGTCATATCTGCAAATTCTGGCAGGACATCGCGTATCGACTGGAGCCTGAACTGCAGCAGTTTGGAGGAGGGACCAAAGCGCAGGGTGGTGGTGCGGTCATGATGAACAATTACGGTGGACCGGGTGGTGGACCTGGTGGTGCTCCGGGATATGGACCCCCGCCGCAAGGAGTGCCGCAGTATAAGTAGGGGCAAGAATATGAGGAAGCATGTGTGGAGTTCGAGAGCGATCAGCGGGTGAAGATCGTACGTATTTTAGCGTTTGAGGTCGAAGGTTGGAGATGGCTTGAGGGGTTGCGGCCGTATCAGCGGAGCACAAGGAACGAACGACGCTCTGATCTGGTCTTTCCTGGAGTCTTTTGTATTACGTCTGGCGTTTGGACATCCTCGTTTAACAGATACCACTCTATTTCCTTTACGTCGCCTTCAATCAAATCGTTTGGGACCCTTTCAAGCATTTTTGAAATATCTTGCCGTAACTTATGCCGTATGCCCAACTTCTCAGTTTCGCTTTATCTGTGGAAGGGTCGAAGCAGGCAAACCCGCCTGTGGAGCAGCCAACAAGAGAATTTTGATCATCATCAATCCTATGTTACTATTCGAAACATCTTGCTTTGGCATGTAGCAGGGTTTTTGACTCCTGTACACGTTTGGTGTATTTTCTTTTGAGAGCAAGGCTGAGCCAAGCGTCTTTGGCTGCGTCCGCCGGCCAACTAGACGATGTGTAGAGTTTCCTCGTTACCCAACGGAAGATCAAACACCTCGTATCCTTTCTGCGTCTCGAATTCCACCAAGCCAATCCGTTCGTAAGCGCATGCTGTCATATTCGAGGGTCGCAGTATCAAAGCTGTATAGAGGTATTTCTTCTTCAACCCCATCTGATATACACTCATGAGAAGCGTTTTCACACGCTGGATGGGAATATCAAGTACAGAACCTGGCATCTCATTGCCAGAGTCTCCTAATTCACAATCGAGATACACCTTACGGGGGCACCTCCTCCAAGCGCGATGGTCGGGGTATTCGATGTTTGCGCATAGCTGCGTGTTGTACTGATAGGTGCCTTCCACGGCTTCGAGTAAACATCGACCTCGCAAAGTAATCTCTGCAGACCGAAGCTCGCCAAATTCATCTACTCCTGCAAATGATATATCTTTGGCGACATAGGTTGATAAAGGTGTGCAGATTGAAATCCAATTGGGCCACGTAACTCGACCCACGACAGATGCCCATGACCATGAAGGGGCACGCCATTCCTCTGGTCTGCATGTTCTGTCTTTGTAATCGGAGTACCATAGTAGGTCATACATTATACTGTTCTCCCATAGTCCAGCCACGTATGCTGACCTCTTGAGCTGATGCATTTGTTTGCTGATTCCCTGTAAAGCTGGAAAGCAGTCCCCTTTGTATGTCAAGGAAGAACTGCTGTACTCGCTGACAATATGATGCCACAGAACCGTACATTGCATCTCATCCGAGGAATGTATTGTTGTAAGGTATTTTGGGCTGCGCAGATTTTTGAAGGGTAATGTCATGGCGTCCCACCAGAATGAGCACTCGCATTTGTTCACAGTCCTGCAAGCCCAGAACATTTCCTCGGCTGTGAAGTGCAAGATTCTTCGTGAGAGCAGGCACTCTTGCAGTGTCCATCCACGGCGTAGCAAGGGATATTCGCCATATCTCCATGCATAATGATTTATGCTAGATCGAACGCACACATCCAACATCGAGCCGTTCATATCGGGATACGAGTAGATGCTGATTGGGCGGTTCGTAGTCTGGCGGAAACACCCCTCCGACGGGCGACTTGATGCGGTAGCAGCAATGGTGAAATCGGCACCAGAATATATCTGCGCCATCTTACTACCCTCGCTTCGCCAGTCCTCTTTGCTATCTTGTACGATACAAAGGCTGTCGATCCAGACGTACTTGTATCCCAGTCGGAAAGCGAAAGAGATTGCGTCATGGAAGGTTTGGGGAAGTTTTTGCCATGGAATGCTTTGCTTATGTGCGGATAGAGTTGCCCTCTCAGTTGTGGTGATTTTATCCGGCCCCCAGCAATGACTTAGACAGACGTAGGGTTCAAATTCGCCATCAGTCTCGTACAACTTGATAGTCTTCGGCCCCTGGATCGAGATAACGCGAGTTGGCAGGCTCGAATTGGCACTTCTGCACAACTCGTGGTTGTCTTCGCAATCTTGCAGCCACGACGACGCTCGTTCAACAGCTTGGTCTGAACCAGAATTCGCAATTACTTCATGGGGCAGATGTGGTATTCGCCATGGATTTTCGAGATCTGAATACGTTAGTGTGCAGTGCTCATTGCAGTTTTCAGATACTTACTTTCCGGCGCGAACACCTCCCACGACGCAGTTGGGTAGCATTCCAAAACCAGTCTTGATCTCTCCACTCTGCATGATACCCATTTATCCAGAGAAAGCTCAAACGGCTGGTTCGAGTTCTTGGAAATCAAGGCACACCTGTTTACGATACCACATAGGGTCAAACAACCTGCACACCCCTTTCCAGCAGAGGAGAGTAAACTACCAACCAAGACGCGTGCACCTGATGTATCTGGCCAGGCATTGTTACAGCATACTCTGCATCGCTCCGCTTTCGCATATGCGGATCTGATCCGTCTGAAACGATCCCCATGGAGCAATCCTGATGCGAACGTACGCAGGTCCGGTTTAGAAAGGGCTTTGGTAATGCCATCGGGAGCCCACCACGATGGTGGTTTCCATGCGAGTATATCTGTCATGACAAGCCTGGTGACAGGCTGCAAAGTCCCTCGAAGATTGGATTTACAGCGGAGTTAGGTGCATCAACGATCAAGGTAAACAAAAAGATCCTCAGAAAGCAATCAACACGAACGAGTCTGGTGCGTACGAGGATTCTGCTCGAAGCTCATCGTGTGTTCGCAGAGAGAGCGCGCGGCAGCTACTCATTTTCGACATCGTGAAGAAATCGGGACAGGTATTTCGTACAGCTGCAGGATTGCTGGGTATACGATTGGCTCGCTATTTCTCATCACACCACATGTCGGCGCTTGAGAGCGACCAATTTGCCTATAGCCAAGTAGATCTCTTGCGTACGACCATTCAGAAGGAAAGATGTGGGACTGGAGATGTACTTGTCTATGTTGGCCGTTTTCACGAAGAGCAGGGCCACTCCCTCCCAGGAATATATGAGCCATTTTTGCGACGGTGCCTGTCTTCTTTGCGACACAGCGCAACAACAAGAGCTATGTTCCTATTGTTCCTTTCCTGGCGGGGGCTCTCCTAGATAGGTACTCTTTGAACGAAAACATCCTTTCTCTTTCGAGGGTCTGTTGTTCTTGCATTGCATTGCGTTGCGCAGAGAAGAGAAACGTCGCTTTCACTGTGTAATGTTCATTTTCCCTCAGAGGTGGTGGGCCCGGATCGGATTGTCGCGAACTTGGCAGCAGCTTCGTCGATCGGATAACCATGAGAGGCGAAACGGTCTCTCAATCTGCTAGCAGCGAAATTCGACGAAACCGAACGAACGCGCACCAACTCGATTACTAAATCTGGATATGAAGGAAGTTTGAAGGTACGGCGCACCATCGGATAGTTTGGTGTTTCATAGGCCCGTGCATCTTCTTTGTTTCCGCGAGGGGTCGCGGCAGCAACTGCCCTGCAGCACTTTCTCGATACGACTCCACTATGGTGTAGAAATATTTCGGCCAAGTCGAAACACAGGGACTTCCGCCTCCAAAAATGTCCTCGGCCCCGTTCGTGACCGCTGGCACCGCACCGGCAGTCTCGAATATGCGGATGGCGGAACCCCGTTGAGCGGGGACCCGAAGCCAAACGTCGCAGAAGTCGACGCAAATAGAAGTGCTAGAGTATGCAACACGATAGATATAAAGACGAAGGACTATGTTGTAGAGATACAGTTGAAATATCACAGTAATACAGCAATTTAAACATCTCCTACAATCTTCAGAAATAAAAGCCATCATGTTTGAGAAGAACGAATTGAAGCCTACGTTCGAGGGTTAGTCTTCTGATGCTACCTCTTACGAACGTGACTAACAAGTCTAGATGTTATGGGCTGCCAGTCGGCATGCTACGAGTGGGCAGACAGCTACGATAGCAAGGTCGGTCTACATGCAGCACTACTGAATGATGATTACTCACGCATAGCAGGACTGGGACCGTCTCCGCAAATGCATCGCACCAACACTGAGGATTGACTACCGCTCGTTCCTGGACAAGATCTGGGAGGCAATGCCTGCAGATGAGTTTGTCGCCATGGCGTCGGATCCTGCCGTCCTAGGCAACCCCCTCCTCAAGACACAGCACTTCATCGGCGGTACACGGTGGGAGAAGACGTCAGAGGACGAGATTATCGGGTACCACCAGCTCCGTGTGCCTCACCAGAGGTACACGGATGAGACACGCACAAAGGTCGCGGTTAAGGGCCACGCCCACAGTTTCAACATGCACTGGTATAAGAAGATTGATGGAGAGTGGAAGTTTGCTGGGTTGAACCCGGATATCAGGTGGTTCGAGTACGACTTCGACAAGGTCTTCGCCGAGGGTCGCGAACAGCTGGGCGAGGCCAAGGCTGCTGCTGGCATCCCAGAGAAGCTCACTGGTCAGGCGTTGTAGGAAACCTGGGAGAAGGTTGACATGATAGAAACCTGCTTACTAAGAGATACCAATACGAACAATGATAGGCTTGACCATGTATTGAATTGATCATCAGTAGCCGTTGCCCATGTTTGATGAGTGCCTTGACAGCTCCACAAGAGCACAACGGTCGTGATATGTCTGTGTCAAGCTCATTGGGTGAGTGCCGCAGCGACCAGCCGTTTAGCTGCAGGCGGCGGGGCCACTGAGAGAGAATGGAGAAGGCCATGGCGGTACAAGTGTGTGATTCGGCCGGCGCAAAACTGCGCAGCCTGTGTATGCAGAGCCCAGAGATGCGATGCGGGCATGGGTGGAAAGATGGTGATTGGAAAGGCAATGGAGCCTCTGCCTGAGGAGCACCGCCCCGCACATTGCAACAGCCCAGTGACGACTTTTGGCTGCAAGTCATCTACGGTGCCAGGGGTGGGTCGCCTATTAATAACGCAAAGTAGATCGCAGGCAGCCGGCACCGTTCTTCATCTGGTCGATGCCAGCGTGGCAGCCGTGTTGAGCCTCTGTAGCGAGATGCGATGGGCCACTCGCAATGGAGCCGCTTCATCCTTGGGTCGCTTCAGCGCAATTATCCTTGTATCGATCGAAAGCTTAAACCAGCACTGGTCTACGCCATCCGCGTCCCCAGGTTCGCGCTGCCATCGCTACCAAATCCAAGCGAAGTAAATCCTAGCGGATTCTCGGCGCCGTACATCATCTGCAGTTCTTCGCTCTTCCACCGACCCCGCCCACCGACCGACCTTCCTCCCACACAACCGAGCACTCTCGTCTTCGAGCGTCTTTCCTCTCTGATTCCTTTGCGTTGTGGTGTTTGGATCTCATCTGCTTCTCACGTCCGCCGGTGCCCTTGAGCTTTTTCGGTATGTTTATCTCTCTTAGCAATTTTCATCTCGTCTTGGCGGGTCGCCCACTGCACAATTTCGTGCATCCGGCCATGGTCGCATCACAGGCGGATTGCACAATCAATTCGGACACCACCCGTCTGCTACGCCTGTGTGCCCATCGCCTACTGACGTCGTTGCTCTGCACGGACTTGGTCGCCCGGCCTGCAGCACTCTCCCATCAGCGAGAGCCAGAGTCGCGCATCCCGACGCGCTCTTGCTGCCGTGGGTGTTGCCAGCACCTGTCGTGACCTGGGCCTCGTGCGCCCGCCGCATGTGATGCCTAGCAGCAAGACTCTGCGACTGACCGCCCGCCTAGATTTCATTCGAGCTTCCTCACGGTCACTCCTTCACGCCCCCCCTCACCCGCCCACTCCTTCGTGCGATCCGGAGTTACTGTCGCCGCTTTTCCGACTGTCTCCTTGGCTTATACGCCCAACTGCCTACGCGCCTCCGCAGGCTACGCTTCTCTACAGTGATAGAAGGAGCCGGATCTAATCGGTAAGTGCAGTCTGCCACCTTGCAATACCCTTACCCTGCTCCCGCTGCGTGACCTTCTGCGCGCTCATTCACCGACACTAATGGTTGCTTTTTCTGCGCAGACCATTTAAAAGACTCTACAGTTCTCTATCATAATTAGAGCCCGTAACCTTACTCCCCACCTCCGTTAGCTCAACCGATTACCCCGCTTGATCTATCGACCATGTCATTCAACAACAGCTACGGCGACCAATTCCAGGGCCAGCCCCAGGGCGATATGAACAACCAAACCCCGCAGCCCGGCGACATGGGTCAGCCCATGGACGCCTCCGGCAACGGCTTCCCTCCCCAGGGCAACATGGGCCCGCCAGGCAGCGCTGGTGGCGACGGCCAAGGCCAAGGTGCTGGCAAGACGACTCTCTGGTGAGTCCGCATACGCGCCTGTGTGGCGCATGGTGTATACCAGACCGCAATGCGCGCGCTCCGATAGCTTTCTTCTAGGTGGGGGAACACCAATGCTAATATGGCGCAGGATGGGTGAACTCGAGCCCTGGATCGACGAGAACTTTGTGCGCAGCATCTGGTACAACATGGGCGAGACCGTCAACGTCAAGATGATCCGTGACAAGTTCTCCGGGTAAGCACGGAGATCACCGAGGAAAAAGTCTCCAGGCTAACTACCGCATAGCAGCAATGCTGGATATTGCTTCGTCGACTTCGCGAGCCCTGATGCCGCGTCCAAGGCCCTTTCCCTCAACGGCCAACTCATCCCCAACTCCAACCGCCCTTTCAAGCTGAACTGGGCCTCTGGTGGTGGTCTTGCTGACAGGAGGCAAGTCTCACCCGGCTTCCCATATACGACAGTGATCACTAACGATTCGAGCAGCCGCGATGAGCGTGGTCCCGAGTTCAGCATATTCGTCGGAGACTTGGGCCCCGAGGTCACCGAGTTCGTCCTCGTCCAGCTCTTCCAGAACAAGTACCAGTCCACCAAGTCTGCTAAGATCATGTCCGACCCCATCAGTGGTATGTCGCGCGGCTACGGTTTCGTCCGGTTCGCTAGCGAGGAGGACCAGCAAAAGGCCCTCACCGAGATGCAGGGCGTTTACTGCGGCAACCGTCCCATGCGCATCTCTACCGCCACACCCAAGAACAAGAGCGGCGGTCCCGGAGGTCCTGGCGGCATGGGCATGCCACAAGGCGGCGGCGGCCCCGGAATGGGCATGTACTCCATGGGCGCTCCCCCAATGGGCGGCTACTACGGTGCCCCCCAGCCGATGAACCAGTTCACCGACCCCAACAACACCACTGTCTTCGTCGGCGGCCTTTCCGGCTACGTTACCGAAGACGAGCTCCGCTCCTTCTTCCAGGGCTTCGGCGAGATTACTTACGTCAAGATTCCTCCAGGCAAGGGATGTGGCTTTGTCCAGTTCGTTCAGCGCCATGCTGCTGAGATGGCCATCAACCAGATGCAGGGCTACCCGATTGGCAACTCTCGCGTTCGTCTCAGCTGGGGTCGCTCACAGAACAACTCCGGCCCAGCTGGCACCCCTTACCGCCCTGCGCCACCTCCACCAGTTCCCTTTGGCCCAGGCATGGGTATGCCTCCGCAACACCCCTACGGTGGTGGCGGCGGTTACGGTCCGATGATGAAGGTAAGTCAATCGTCCATCCTGCTACATGTTTGTTTGATGCTAACTTGGCTACAGTAAGCGCATTCTTTCCCTCTGTATTGCTTGCACGGCGCTTCATTCGTGGTTCATCCCGTTGGCTTACTGCAATGACCCCTTTCATGACTCGGCATGATGAATTTCGAGCGATTTGGTCTTTAGTTCTATAACGGGCGGTTCTCCAAAAGTTCTCGACTTCTTCTCACGACACCGATCTTGCGGAGGGCCATAGAAGGGAGTCTTTGTATAACAGGCCATCTATTCTCCCCTTCGGGCTTTCCTTTCAAAGCGTGCCACTCATATTCCTGGGAGCATATGGGATGTAGCTAGTCATGCATGGGTCGGATGCTGCTTTCTGTCGATTGCCTTTCCTTCACGATTGTGCGCTGCTCCAAGCGGGATTGGCTATCATTCCAATCACACGATTCTTCTATTTTCTGCGTGTTTTGTTGCGTGCTTGCTGGCTTGGATGATTTGTCTAACGTTTTGTTCAAAGTGCATTATAGTACTCCATTTCAGCTATTCTTTGTACTTCGCTAACATCGCTCTGTAGTAGCTTCCCGGCGCAGGCTGGCCAGCCCTCGCCTTACCCACCTTCGATGAACACCAACCTAGGTGGCTCGCGACCCAGCAGTCAGAGCGCAGGCCCTCCGACCAACCCCGCCAACGGCCAGACTGGTAACCCAAGCGGTCAAAACGGCACTCCCACCTTCGGAAACTTTGGCCGCTTTGTCTCACCCCCTCCTAACGGCGCCAACGGTTCTGGCTTCGGATCGTCCGACTTCGGCGGTGCCTTCTCGCAGCAATTTCCTCCGCAGTAGTTCAACTACGCCCTCGCATCGGTTATACGCATATCAAATACTGTTTGCCGCTTTAGCATGGAGTTTGGGAATTACTTCATTCAACGATGTGGCTATATTCTTACTGGGCATGAAGGCATAATGCTTTAGCGAGGCGTCTGGCGAACAAGATTATGGTATACCCATGCACAAGAGAAGGCGTCAAGAAAATGTTTCCTTTGTGTCATAGCAAGAAGGTTTGCGCCTTTGCTGTAAAGATGCGCTTCTTTCGGATTTGCACTGCATTGCTTGTCTGGTTATAGGATCATGACAGATGCCTGGAACAGGAAACATTCTAGATTGAAGGTTGAAGACTTTCTAGTAGAAGGCTCTGCAAAGGGCTTCGAAAGATATGTCACGAACCGGCGGTCGGCGAGTTTCAAGTAGAAGGGTTTTCTAACGGTTCCTATATACTTATTCAATGATATAGGTTGGCTACAATCCAACTACACATTTCTTACTTTATACGCTCCCTTTCGTATGTGCTTGAATTCGATTGCCTTTGTGAGGATTACCCAGGACATGAAGTTGTTCTTGCGATGACGTTCTATGCTGACAATTGTGCCTTCCTCATATTGAACTGCGGACGTGCTCTCCGTCGCTCAGCCCTTGACTCTCATAAACAGTCGTCTTCCACCTCCCCTCAAAAAACACCCATCCGGCACGAATGCCAATTGCTTGTTGCTCTTTTGGACCCGAACAACAGCAGCCCCACACCTGCCATGCGCTACGACGACTGGGATGTGATCCTCTTCCCTAAGGACTCTCACGTACCGATACAGGAGTTCAAGACTGCCTGTTATGTCTCACCTGAAGAGTGTGAGTACCATGGTCTTCGCCATCCACTTGCAAGAGTCTTCCAGAAGTCACCAGCATCAGTACTCACAAGCATGCAGATGGTCGCCAGCTGCCTACTTTGACATGTTACATCAACTCGTTGCCAACGTCTACGCCGTTCCGCATCTCTGTACACTCATGGGCTACGCTATCAAAAGCCTCGCCGCTCATCGAATCCCGACGGAAGACGAACCAGAAGGTCGTATACACTGTTCAGGTCATTGTCGACGGGGCTAGAGTCTTGTGAGCTCCGTGCTTCAGCTTTTGAACATGGAGCCTTGATGCTGATTGGCACAGTCGTGGCTTCTTCGACATTACCTCAAAATGGCCCCAGGAGATCGGTATGCTGACGTAGACTTGATGCTACACATAATCCGAACTGACCATGTCGCAGCCCATGAGAAGAGGTCACTTACCACCAATGACTACCCCACGAGCCAACAGAAGCCATACCTCGAATTCCCACCCTTTCACCATCGTACCCTCATGCAAAGCTCGTGGGATGCGCGCGATCCAAATGGACGTATAAGGATAACACTGTCGGAACAGCTGATCACCAAGTCAACCAGCCCTGGGGAAGCGGACGTCGGTGCCACTAACGATATTGTCTGCTTCTCGTTCCAGCATGCTCCAAAAGGTACTACTATCAAACACATGCCATTCATATCCATATACTGATGAATTACAGACATCTTGGAACAAACGGGAATCTCGTGGCCGATACGGAACCCCCTGTATCTACCCAATGGCCTTGAACGAGCTACATACCTATCGCAGACGTCTCCAACGCTGTCTTGGGCCCCCAAAGTTCGACCTTTCATAGGAGATATGCAAATGCAATCGCCGATATCGCAACGTTCTATGTACAATGTCGACAGGCCACCCAACATCTTGCCAAATCGACGATCCAACGCACACTTGCCATCCATATCGCAGTTTTCGAAGCCAGTTCCGAGCTTAAAAAACAACAGTCGCCTGGGTACATGGGGCGACACTCTTAACTCGCTCGGTGGTTGCGCCGATGACGTGAGCATGGATACTTGGTCGACAAAGAGAACTACGTCAGGTTCAACTAGCGATATGGCTATGCCTGATTGCTCGTACACATCATCACATTTATCAAGACAGGGCCTTCCACCATGGATGCCCGACAAGTCGCAATACAACCAGAGTAACAGCACAGACTGGGAAAACCATCATCCGGGGAAAGACAAGGAAAGACAACTCGTCGTCACGCTTCGAGACGACCAACTAGGTCAGATCATTGAAGCCATGAGCCCGCCAAAGCAGAATCGTGAATTACAGCATGGGTTTTGTAGCCAGCACCACGAGAATGCTGGTAGGCCGCCAACTGCTCACACATACCATCCGTCGAAGCCGGAAATCGTTCCGCCCGTAAATCGTCCGTCTTCAGCATCTATCGTTCGCAAGTCGTCCTATGCGGAACTCAACAACGTCCTACGAAATGCTTCGAACAAGCAGTCACCAACTAAACAACGGTCGCAAGATAAAGCAAACGACAAACCTTCTACCTTGAACCATCTTTCTGTTTCAACCAATAAGGAAAACTACCCTCCTTCGCAGTCACGGTTGCCCACTCCTTTCTTGCACGCGAATCGCGTGCCCACACCAAACCCTTTCGCACAGAGGTTGCCAACTTACACCTCAGATGTCTCGATGAGGGACCCATCCATCGCCCTCTCAAGTATATATAGATTCAATCGAAGTGAGGCGCCACCTCTAACCACCGAACCTGCTAAATTTGGGTCTGCTCACGGCCCATCAACTGTAAATATTAGGGGCAGGAAAGAAGGCTTCACTTCCAGTTTACCAAGACTATCGGATCAAGTAATGCGCCATGACCAGAGCTCACCACCATCACCAAACTCAGGGTCTCAGGCAGTACATACTTTCGCCTCTAAGGGTCAAGACATACCTTTACATGATACTCAAAACGGTATCCCTGACCTAGTTGAAGTAATCGACGTGGACGCTATTGATGCGCATTTAGCCACCAACACCGCTTTGGACAGTACGAAGCTTTCTCCGTTCAAACCCTGTCATAAGACTGGAGTGTCACTGTCAAGCATCGACAGTACCGGCCGTCTAGAGAGACAGCTATTCAGCGCCCTAGGCGAGGAACTGGGCAGCTTTGAGCACCATATCGACAACACAGGCATGGGACCCGAACTTACGCAGGCAATCGGCGGCGGAATGGCACATTCTGATGTCAGCGGCACTGTCATGCTGAATCCGACAGCGAGCGACTTTGAGCCAACTATCAAGCGTAAGAGACAGGTTACATTAAGTCATGGTGATAGGGAGAGGAGCCCCATGACGAAGAAGGAGAAGGCCGAGTTGGTTGGTGCTGAGGGTCAGGATGAGGAGGAGGTGGTGGTGTGTTTGAGAGGAGACTGATATCGTTGGGTTGATGAGATTTCTTCAACGACGATGCGCAAGTCTTTCAGACTTTTTTTTCTAAGCACATCAAGCTTTTTGGTGTGGTCACTAGTCTTCCTAGGACAGAGATAGTCATCAATTATTGTAAGAGTAGTCAGCAGTTTGTAGCAGTATCCGAGCACGATTTTCCCACAGCCAAATGAGCATTCAGGGCTAATCACAGATTTGTACGATGCAGAATCATGTCTCTGCGACGACAGTAGTGAACATCTGATTTTGAACTAATAAACAAAATATCCCTGCGTCAACGGCAACGTCTCCGACGGCTCCGCCGTACAGACCATACCATCCGCTTCAACCGTATACCGTTCCGGGTCAACCTTCATCTTCGGTCTCGTATCGTTGAACTTCATATCCCTCTTCCCGATGTTCCTGCAATTCTTCACTGCCTCGACACGCTTACGCAATCCGTAGGACTTCACGACACCCGAGGCGATGGAGGCTTGCGAGACAAATGTTATGCTTGTTTGGGGAAGCAGCGGGGCGAACATGGGCCGCATGATTATGGGCTCGACGGTAGGGATGGAGGCGTTAGGATCACCCTGTTTGAAGTTAGTATGATAGTCGCCAAAAAAGAAATATGAGGGCGGTACATACCATTTGAGCGTAGGAGCACATTCCACTCTTCACCACTAGAGATGGCTTGACGCCAAAGTTTCTTGGTGTCCAGAGTACCAGGTCTGCTACTTTACCTACCTCTATACTACCGATGAGGTGGCCCATACCCTGCGCTATGGCAGGATTGATCGTGTATTTACTAATGTACCGTTTCACTCTAAAGTTATCGGCATCGGTATCCTTATCTTCTTCCAGAGTGCCGCGTTGCACTTTGTTCTTATGCGCGGTATTCCAGGTACGAAGAATGACCTCGCCGCAACGGCCCATGGCTTGAGAGTCGGACGACATCATGGAGATGGCACCGAGGTCGTGGAGGACGTCTTCTGCGGCGATAGTCTCGGCGCGGATTCGGGATTCTGCGAAGGCGACGTCTTCTGGGATGTTTCGGGAGAGGTGGTGACAGACCATCAGCATGTCGAGATGTTCGTCCAGAGTGTTTCGGGTGTAGGGTCTGGTTGGGTTGGTGGATGAGGGGAGAACGTTGTCGAGCTCGACAACGCTGATGATGTCTGGAGCATGGCCTCCGCCTGCGCCTTCGGTGTGGTAGGTGTGGATCGTTCTGTCTTTGAAAGCTGCAATCGTTGACTCGACAAAACCGGACTCATTGAGTGTGTCCGTGTGGATAAGTGTCTGGATGTCGTACTCGTCACATACGGTCAAACAAGCGTCGATGGCAGCTGGCGTGGTTCCCCAATCCTCGTGCAACTTGAGACCGCAGACACCCGCCTCAGCTTGCTGTTGCAGAGGCCGTATGTCGGAATCGTTTCCCTTGCCCGTGATACCGTAGTTCAAAGGCAATTCGTCAATAGCTTGCAACATCTGCCTGATATGCGTCTTGCCAGGAGTACAAGTTGTCGCGTTTGTGCCCGTACTAGGTCCAGTGCCGCCACCAAGCAT
The DNA here is from genome assembly GCF_024291825.1 of Alternaria postmessia. Taxonomy (NCBI): domain Eukaryota; kingdom Fungi; phylum Ascomycota; class Dothideomycetes; order Pleosporales; family Pleosporaceae; genus Alternaria; species Alternaria postmessia. The sequence continues at coordinate 267,057 of NW_026260090.1, read as the reverse complement.
AGTCGTGATACCCGATGCTATAGCCTCATATGCTTGTTGAGGACAGATAAAGTGGATGTGAGTATCAAACCCGCCCGCCGTTATGATCTTATGTTCGCCTGCAATGACATCGGTGCAGGAACCGACCACTAGGTTGGGGTCCACTCCGTCCATCACGTCCGGGTTACCTGCCTTGCCAATACCAACAATGATTCCGTCTTTGATTCCGATATCCGCCTTGTAGATGCCAGACCAGTCGATAATCAAAGCGTTGGTGATGACGGTATCCAGCGAGTCCTTGTCGGATCGACCTCCAGCTTGACCCATGCCTTCTCTGAGAGTCTTTCCTCCTCCAAAAGCACACTCATCACCGTATCGGGTCATGTCTTTCTCCACCTTGATCCAGAGATCTGTAGCTCCGAGCCTGATCAGATCACCGGTGGTTGGACCAAACATGCTGATGTAGGCCTGTCGCTCCATGGTACAGATATCGATGTGCGCGGCATCGCCATGCGGCTCTGGCTCGTGAAGGAAACCACCAGACTTCAACCTCTCCACGATTCCATTTGCGACGGACATGTCTTCGATGAAGCCTGAGGCGATCATGTTCCCGCCCTTTATAATCTGATTGCCACCAATCTGTACCAAGGTGACCGTCTTCGTATCGCCAGGCTCGAAACGCACCGAGGTGCCGGCGGGGATGTCGAGGCGGTAACCATGCGCTCGAACGCGATCGAACTGGAGTTGCGGGTTCGTCTCGATGAAGTGGTAATGTGATCCAACCTATGTGCCGTCAGTCGCGTACTCTGTCGTTCTGATAGAGCTGCCATACCTGGATTGGTCGGTCTCCCATGCTCTTGACCTTCAGCTTGATCCTCTTGCGCCCCTCATTCAACTTGATTACACCAGCCTCACCCTTGACTGCCACTATTGCGCCTGGCTGCTTCGTATCATCGTATACGTCCGACTCGGGTAGTGGGAACATGTCGTTGGACGGAACAGGCAGGAACGAGCCATACAGCGCTTTCTCGAGGTCTCCATCATCGGTGGACACGGGGTGGTGGACGGTAACGAGGTATGTGCCTGTAGGAAATGTGCCTTCGACCATCAACGCTGAGAGAGAGTTGACAACAGAGGGCTGTACATGGCGACGGCCAAGCATGGTCGTGCCAATGGACATGAGGTCCGCGACCGTATGGTTTCCATCGCGAATAAGCTGTATGCGTTCAGCATGCGACCCAGGATGCGCGTGGGGTTTTGAGTCGTACTTCTTGTAGATTGTTCGCGATCAATGCCTGGGCGTCTTAGCAGCGTCTACGCGACTCTTTGAAAACTCACGGTTGCTTCAGAATGGTTCAGCTTGACACCCCTGGCCAGTCGGCGTTGCGCGAGGAGGCCAAGCTGCGAGATGACGAGCTTGTCAAGCTGTTACGAGATGATTAGCAGCGCCGCCCCCGCGAATGGCACCGTGTAACACACCTCCTTCGGACACAGCTGCATCTTGCAAAATCACAAGCAGCCAAGAACAATGATGGTATAACGCGTCTTAAGATTGTATTTGTATATCCACCATACTCTAGTCCGGTTCTACCGCTCCGTAGACTTCACCTCTTCCAGCCATGTTGCGGGGTTCGCTTGCGATAAAGGAACGCGCCGATAAGAAGCTTATGGCCGTCGGCCACGCCCTTCACCCTCATCCAGCGATGTACAAGTTGAGGCGCACATCCTCTCCATAAACCATACAGAGGTCACGAACCTCCGCGTGCCTACCCTCATTCAGGCTAACCGCGAAATGACGTAGGAGCTATTGGTTTCAACACCTGCACTACTGAGACAGGTAGATCTACGCCTAATTTGGCCTGTGCCAACCATATTAGGGCTGTCTCCTATCCATCCTTTGGTTTCATGCCTCCATTCCTCCAAAGTGCATCGCTTCTGTATCGTGTCGCAGCCATGATATGCTCAGATCCAAGAACGCCAGAGATACTGCCATAGCCGGATGTGTCGATGACATCTTTGGCACGCGACACGTCTCGGTACCACATGACTGGCAGCCTGAGCATCTAGCAAAAGTCGTCTCCGATAGACTCCCACGATACGATGCATTCGTTGCTGCAACGCTTCAAGGGAGGGAGTGACGAACCCGAACCTCGACACCAAACACCTGACCCGCCTGTCAAGAGAAGCCGAGCAAAGGTCAGGCCTGCCCCTAAAGATCCGAACATCCCAAGAAAGCGTCTTCAGGTGAACCAGAAATGCCTCTACGAGCGCCGATTACCTGGGAAAGCGTACATCTCTGCCCATGTAAATCGACTTCAACACGGCTACTACAAGTCCAACGCACTTCACGAACCCACTATCGACAATCTCTTCTTCGTTTCAGTGCACTTCGTCTTCCATCCCCATGATCCGGATTCGCACCGTTTCAAGAGTGCCGAAATCGAGGTCACGGTTCATGGCGATAACGGCGACCCGAACGAGTCCCGAAAGCCAGGCGATTCGCACCCGCGTATCTTGAAGCACGCGCCAGAGCTAATGTTTGGTGCCGTGTCGCCTGAGAACCTGCAGTGGAACTTTAGCTTGTCAAGCTCGCTAGGTGTGTCGCAGGCACCCGTGTCTGCTTCGCTGAACCCGAAAGCAGCTGTAAACAGCAGCTACAAAGTTTTCCACATGATGAGCATCCAAGGATCTGTTCGATCGAAGAGAAGTTCATGGGGACCAGAATATGATGCTGAAGATGCAAAAGCCGTTTGGACACTCACAGAGAACATGCTCCAGAAATCGGGCTTGCCACGCGAATTTGACTTCGTGCTGCTAGTGCAGAAGCCAGAGGACCTCGAGAACATATACATGTCTGTTGACCTTAACGCGGATGTCGGAGCTTGGTACGGCACGTATCCCCAGTGGTATACCAATCTGTCCAAGTATCTGCCAAACCAAGACTGTATGCTCAGCTTTGGGAACGACATCGGGCAACGGTTTCTTCCGAGTCATCCAAAGAAGGGTTACAATTTCGCCAACCTGATGCACGCGCTCGATGAATACGTGATGATGCCAGGAACCGTGTACCCAACTAGTGTAAGTCTGCGCCTTGGACGAAGTCGTAATTCAAGCTGACTATCGCAGGGTACGCGGCAAGGAGAGGTCAACAATCCTAACTTGATAGAATATCAACCGCCGGAAGACGTTAAAGCAATTGAAGCTGCGTCGACATCACCACAGCCTAAGCAGCCGAGTACGCCTTCGAACAAGAGCAAGTCACCTAGAGATGCAAATCAGCAGCATCGCCATAGCTGGGCGCCCGAGAACGTGAACGTGCGGGTCATTCTAGAACATCAGTTTCCACAAGGCTCTAATCGGCGCCGCTTCTCGTACTCGCCTCTGGACAACTTGGAGCCTGTACGATATCCGTCAATACGGCGGAGGAAGTCGCGGACAGGACTGAAAGAGTATGGTGCAAAGCAGGCCTTGGATGAATTCGCCCAGGATGGAATAGAAGACAAGGGTGACAGGTCAAGCGGAGGAGACAGACTCAGTGGCTACACACTGAGGTGATTGGCAGTGCGCAGAGTGTATGTAGTGACCTCGTAACCACCAACATACATGCCATATTCCCACGTGATAGTATGTAAACGCCCGCCTCATCATTGTTCGCGAGAACATGCAGTTCCCAAGACTCGGTTGTGTGGTAGATCGCCACACTAGCGTCAGTTTTGACAGCTTTGGGAATTGACAGCCACGCAACCTTCCATCGCTCACGACCCAATTTTCTTCAGCGGTGGAAACTCCGGAACCCCCGAGAACACAAGTCATCTCCACAGTTATGGGCCAGCTGAAGTGAGACTCATCTCTTCCATCGCGCAATGCTGGTCGTGACAGGAGGGGGCAAACGGTCGGCGATGGCTGATTGGGTCCGCTAGGCTTCCGACGCCTCCATGGCTAGGCCATGAAACGAGATGACGGGTATTAGCAGCTTTCCTCGGGGCCGATTTAGTGGTAGAGACTGCTCTCTCGCATCAGCGCGGTCATGTCTTGTGTTTCGGCGCTGCAGGTGTCTGCGAGGTTTGACTGGCCAGCGGGAAGTCACGCTAAGCCGGGGTCATGATACCGATAACCACCCACGATGCCGCATCGCCTTCTCCTCGCACACAACGACCCGGTAAGTGTAATGAGCCATGGCAGCAGACGCGGATGCAATGGAAATGCGTGGTCTGCTGAGGTTACGACTGCCCGGTGGTGGCCCCGGAGCTAACGGCGGGCCTGAGCCTGAGGACGTCTTCTAGCAATGTTCTGTTATTTTGCCGTCTCGTCATCGTTCCTTCCCAAGTACTTGGTGAGAGAACATCGTGCCTTCCTCGTCTATCGTTCTCAGACCATCTTGCAGCGTCCTTTCCTCTTCTTGTCAGCGGGATTGATTCTCGTTACACCGTCTTTTCTATATCGATTCTAATCTTAATACCTCCATCGCCGCTCCTTCTTCGCTGCCGAGTCTTCGTCTTGCATAACCGGTACTTCTGACCTAGCGCCATACCACGTTCTCCTCAGACATAGACACACCACAACGTGTGCGTTCAAGAACACTCGGCTGCGACTTCATCCTTCGATTTATCTCAAGGAAACAATCTCCTTCAAGCATCATCAGTCCACTCCGACACAGTCAAGACGTCCACATACTGGGTCGTTGGATCTAGCCAGACGGCTGGAGATGCAGCAGGCATACCCTGTTGACTAGAGCACCATAAACACACCGTCTCTTCAGTACTGTTGGATTTCATGGCGTAGGCGCCGCGATGCACTCATTAGACTTCCTCTCAAGTCCGATCTCAAAGCAAACCAACGAACCAAGAGCCTGGGAACCTTTTCTATCCGTGATGTCGATGACAAACTTGTAGTCAAAGAGAACATTGCAAACTTTCCGTCTCTTTTATCAGAGGAAAACTGGCAGGCGGATTCACGATGGCAGCATATCCCCTCCACTCGCAGTCACCGCGACTTTCTGAACGAACATCACCGCGGATGCACGCTGGCAATCCAATAACGCCCGTACACTCCCCACACCACTCGGTTACGTCTTCGGCTTCTTCTCGGACTCCTGTTCACATCCTCACCATCCACGAGTACCGCAAGCAGCAACACACGCCTACACTCTCGCAAACAGGCACTCCGTTAGGCAAGACTCTTCGAAGGAAACCTGCGGCACTCGCATTGAACGACATTGAATGTGCACCATCTGTATCGCATTCTACACGGTCAGGTTCTGGTCCTCCGTTACGTCCTCTTCACTTTTCGCAGTCGGCGTATCAACTCAACTCGGACCATCCGCCCTTCCGGCAACAAACACCGCTCGAACTATCGCATCGGTCGCAGTCAGCTGAGCCTCGCGTACAGACAGGCAGTATATCCAGCATATCCACTGGCAATTCGTCTAGTAAGGTGCGTCAGTTCAAGTCAAGAAAGAGGTTACCGAAACCGCCTATCGCCAGAGATCCCGTACCCTTCCCTCCCCCGCTTGCAAACGTGAAGTCAACCCAACCACGACTGTCACCGCCTCCGGCTGTATCGAGATTTTCCACAGAGCGCTCACGCTCTAGTGGTGCGCAAACCACACCCACCGCTTCGACCTTCTCGCTGTCCCGCTTCCCGCACCCGCCCCACCAGATCGATCCTTCACTGTCCCCACCCCACGATGAAAGAGAGCCCGCGCATGTAGACGCGCTTAGCTTTGCGACTGCCGCACCTGCGACACCGCCCGCAACTCCCGCAATCATCCATTACCGTGGCGCATCCTTCGATCTGGTCAACCCTCACGATTCGTTACTGCTCCACGACATTGTTACACCTTCGCGAGACTTCGACTCTAGTGAGTATCTCACTCTGCGTCCATCTGGAGACGCGTTTGTAGAGGTATTTCAACCCTAATTCGACTTTCAGCTTGACTAATAGCGATGTAGATGGCACCCAAGCGAGCTGTGTACGGCGACTTCCGCGCAGCGCATGCAGGTATTCTGAGACGTCCCGAAGACTCTCCCAATCAGTCGCATATGGAGCTTTCACTGGCTCAATCACCCGCCGCCGTTAGTCCCAACTCTTCGTCGTACACATCTCCATTGTACAGCCCAGAATCAGTCAATGCGCCTTCTCCATTGGTTGTCAAGGCGCCTGCACGCGAATCACGCTTTTCCCTCAAAGGACTTACCCGCAGTTTGACGAAGAAGCTCAGTAAAAGCCCGGCTGTGCCACAGAGCGAGGAGTTGCAGGATATGCGTGATCAAAACGTGAGCGTGGCATCGATTAGCATGGATGGAGACTTCCCACGTCCGCTACATCAGACCTATGTTACCACGCCGGAAACATCGTACTTTCCAGTCGGACCAATGTCGCCAGCTACGCCCACTAGCCCTATGTCGCCCGAGAGTTTCCATGCCTTTTCGCCTGGACAGAATGACGTTGAGATTTCACAAAGGCATCTTGCAAAACTCCACGATACAGAGCCACTGGCATCTATGCTGCCAGATGACCATTCTACTCAGATCGGACGAATCGACGATTCTCAGTTACCATACTCTACAGAAGGTGGCTTTTCGAAACCCTACTACGATGATCTCGACTCGATATACCCTAGTTCATCTATCTACACAGCGGATGGCCATCGGAAGTCGATCTGTCAGCAGGGCCTTCTGAGCAACCTCAACAGTAGTGCCAACCCGTTTGCCCGCTATAGTGGCATGCACGCCAGCGACTTCGCGAATGAGTATGATCGCGACAGTCTGTATGACCATAGTGCCTCAAGTAGAGTCAGCCGTCAGGTGTCACTTCCATTCGTCCAGGGCATATACGGCCCTCCGATCGAAGAAGGGGATCCGAAGACGGACACCATCAGTAAACTTATTGACGAGTACAGCCCTCATAGTGCAACGGATGCAGCTTTGGCTACGCAATACGAAAACTCTGGAAAGGCACAGGGTACGCACTATGCACCAGCTGTCGTACCTTCAAGGCGGCCTCCGATCACTCAACACCCAGGGTCTCCCCCTCGTGAAGCAGCTCCTCTAGCACCAGCCTTTGATTACAATGAAGCTCCTTTCGTTCCTTCCCGTCCAGGATTGTCAAGTATGTTTTCTTACGGCTCGGACTACTCATACGGCGATACTCGGAACTTGCTGCGAACCTCACAGTTCGAAATTTCAACTCAGCCTAACGCGGCACACACTCTAGAACCTTCTTCGTCGTATTCTCAACCTGAAGCGCGACCTCTTGAACCGTCGTCATCCTACTCCCAAGTGGATAGCCAGCAGAGCCCGCATAGCCCGCATACACCGAAAGAGGCTCTCGAACAAGCTGAGCAGATTTTTCAGGAAACGGTCAACAAACATCAGAGTAACAGTACCATTCCTGCCATGTGGGGAAGACGTAACTCAGCAAGCCTGCTACTAAGCAAGACAGCCACAAACAGATCATCTGGCGCCCCAAAAGATTCCGATACACTTCTTCACGATGGTGATGAAGCTGTTTCCGGGGACAAAGCAGACTGGGAGACGGTTGGCGGCAACAGTCCAAATTCGAAACGTCATGAGTCATTGAGCAGTATCGCAGACTACAGCAGCAGCGAAGGTACCCGGAACAGTCTCGGATTAGACTCGGATGGCTCTCTTCCGTCATGGGCTAAACAAGCTCAGTTACCAGCTCGGTCGAGCTACTACAGTCATCCTAGTCCGATACATAGCCAACACCCCCACCCGTTCGGTTCATCACCGCCTCAATTGAGAACTCAGGCAAGCGTTCGCACTGCACCGGACACATCGTCTCCTTCGTTGGCTACCAGCCCTCCTGCGTCGAGAACAGCGCCATTGTTTCGATTCTCCACTCATGCCGATAATGTTCTGGGGCGTGGTGCTGTTGAGCAGCCATATGCATACGCCCCTTGGGCAGATCCGTACGCTTTTAGCGACAAGGAGACGCAAGAACTGCTGGCTTCTGGTCCTAATGATAACATCATTATCAATGAACCGCGTGTTCCGCCTAAGAATCCAGCCCGTCAACATCATCGATACCGAAGCGATGATACCATACCGACCTCGAGTACCGCTAACGAGAACATTTTCGACAGCAGTCCTGTTGCTCTACAACGCCAGAACACATTCGAAAAGCTTTCCGTTGTTGGGCCCAAGGGTAATCTGACTGGCACTCCTCGCGGGACTGGCATGCACGAGACTGGTAGCAGTGTCGCAGATCACAGTAGCCCTGGTGGTAGGCTCAGCTCAAGTGTCGGTCGCCAGAGCTTTGGTTCAGACTACAATGGTTTCTACGCTTCACCATTCCCAGCTACAGGCAGCGTAACTCGCATTAGCCAATCTCGGCCAACGTATATTCCGACATCTGGCCGAACCCCATCAGAGACCAGTTTCTTTCCCCACACAAAGGAATCGGAAACACTGCGAGAATCATGTCCACTTCCCGGGGCTCGCAAACACCTTCGTAATTCGACCACGTTCCTGCGCTCGCAACGTCGCACAAGCCGATCTGCTGTGCCAGGGCAAACAAAATTACGCCAGATGTTTCTCGCACCAGAAGCAGCTCGATCCACTGTCTCGACTCAAGGTACCCATATCACGCATTTCCTGGCCGGCAGCGAACGTCCGTCTACTAGTGACACAAACACGCCCCTTAGGACCTCGTACCCCAGTCTCCATATCTATCCTACGACTGCTCGTACCAATATCGCACACGCACACTCTCCCCACCTTCTCTGTGTAGAGCGGAAGCCTAACCCAGAGGATGAAGCACGGCGACGTAAGCTGTCATGGTACATCTTCGCAGCTTTCTGCCTCGTGCCACCCTGCATTCTTCTCTTCCGTTTCTTTGCAGACAATATCATCGCCTCGTTCACGGAAGGCCACCTGGGCTACTGTACGCCACACTCAAAGAGAGTAGCGCTTATTGCTGGTATCGCCGTTAACGTTGGCCTTGTCACTGCAATCCTGGTCCCGGTCCTGATCGCACATGCACTGAACGCTGTATGATCAGAGGTCATCGGGGCCAGCGGAAAATAGTAAGTAGTTTGTCGTTTGGTCATAAAGTACGCTAACAGTAATCAGCAGCAATGCTAGCGATATTGAGCACAATCAGGAGCGCACTGAACGGTATCAACGAAACGCACCTACTATGGTGTGACAAGACATGTTAAAAGTCTTTTATTGGCACTCACTGCACATTCATGGATTGAGTTGCCAGCAACGCCTTTGTTGCTGTATTCATTCCCTCTGAGTAAGTCCTTTTCTTTCTCTATGTTATGTTTTGCATGAACTGGCGTTCTTTTTTTTGGGCATTGGACAGAGTCATCCGGCTCATCTTACCTGTGGAATGTGTTTATATGGATGCATAATTTGGCGACGGGGAACACTTTGACGTGTATGTGGGTTAGGATCGGCATTTCAGGTTCGGTCATCATAGCTCGCTGGCATTTTCCTCTAATGTCTTCCACGCTTCGTCGTAATCAGTCTGGTTTGGCGATATGGTCTTGGAGCATGTCAGGGGTGCTTTTGGGGGATATGGTCTACTAAGGCGAACAATACGAAGAAAGTAGTAGCAATGCTGCTCCAGTGTTTGTCTGACGCTTGTGCTTTTACAAGATGATACCTTTCTACTTAAGAAGGAAATTTACTAGGCAAATCATGTGATTCTTTCCCACGCCATACTTATGTGCTTCTACTATAATCGGCTGTTTCCGCAGATATAAGGTTTCCGCGTTGTGTTGGCGTTTACGAGTTGACTTCGAGAACTCTCGTCCGGCCCATCGAACAGCAGATGCAGGTTAAGACTCGCTTCAGTATCATACGTGCGAGCTCATTCGAACTTTCAGTACGTTCTCGTCGCAGTCGATTGTTTGTATGCTGTCTTGATGATTGGTGGATATGTCGATGGAAATTGATTTTGGTGTACTATGGGGTATGCTCTCGTCAGACGTGCTACGTGCAGCTGGAGGCGACTGCATCATAGTTTGCTGAGTCTTGCGTGACCTGATCTCTTTCCACACAAATCGAGCCTGGTTGACTTGTCGTTTTATGGTGATGGTCATCTTTGATACAGCCCATGCCACAAGGATAGCTATCAGTACCAACTGATAGTTTATACTACCCGCTACAACCATCAGTGCGGCGGCTAATGCACTAAAAACTAGGGATATAATCGCGACTTTCCTGGTCACTTTGGACTGGACTTGATCCGTAGGGTCTCCGAACGGGTTCGAGTCGTCAGTTTGTGCCGATTCCGCTGTTCGGACCTGTAGCTCGGATGTAGTATTGTTCGGAGGTGATTTTTTTGGGTCATCTATCGGCTGCGAAAGTTCATGGCTTTGTGGAAGGTGGAGTCTAGACGATGTGCTTTGCTCTTGACTTGGTCAGTAGAGCGGCCATGAGATCATGGAAGGTACTCACCATTTATGAGTTCGGTTAGAGTAATTAGTGGAAGGACGAGTAAACCTATAGCGACGACTTGACCGAAGCCAAGTGTTGTAGTCTCATCCTCGACGTCGGTACCCCATGCATCAACACCCCATACCGCTTGGATCGTATTTGTCGTCCCATAAGCAAACTGGAACGCCCATACAGGAAGTTCAGAAAGATACGCCTCATGATACTGCTCGAGGAAGTACCACACCGATATGCGTGTTTTGGTGTTTGATGGTCTGATTGCGATACCATAAAGACGACGCGCATCTGCGACGATGTTTGCGGACTCTGATATGGAAATGTTGTTCGTCCAGCTCCAGAAGTACATTGACATGCGATCTACCATTGTCGTAGTAACATGGCGGTGGTGAATGGCTTCCGGAGCAATCAATCGAGCCATAGCTGAAAGATGTTTGCCCCATAAGATTATCAATACAGGGACGACATTGATCATGAGGGTGCTGATCTGCAAAAGTCCAGGTTGTGACCTCCAATCCAACAATAAGCAGTGGACGATCTGATCCTGCCACGCCGGCAGATGATCCACGAGAAATGCGAAGGTAAAGAAGACAAGAAATATAAGCGTGAAAGTTATACGACAGTACCTGACCCAAATGTGCTCAACTAGGTAGTTTCGTAGTACATCGAGTGATAAACTGTGCGTGGTAGCTGAGAAATAAGCTAATGATGTAACTATGTGCCACTCACGTTGAGATATGACACATTGACTTGAAAGCGCAGCAATCAGTATGGACAATCCAGTTATGAGTTGTTGGTCGCTCAGCATCTTGATGAAGCTGACAAGAACATCGCTGCGCCCCTGTCGTCTCGACATCTGTATTGGTATTGGGGTTTCCGCGCCGACATGCCTTTTATCTCGCTTGAAGGGCTTCTTGAGCAGTTTGAGTGCATGCTGATCAGTTTCCTGTAGCAGACCTGTAGGTAAGGTTGCAGTCAAGTACCCCCAAATCACCACTAAGAAAACGACCAAAGCGCTGAAGTAGAACGATACGAGGACCTGTCTCTCAATCAGCACAAAACTTGAGTTGAGAATGCATCACTCACCCCAATACCTGCGATATCTGCGTTGAACTTCAAGTCCTTTGTGCACTTTCCACCGTTTCGGATGTTGCCACACGCAGCGCAATCCAGGGAACTACCGCAGTTGCCCATGGTCGTAGTTGGTGAATCAGTCTGCGGATAAACTGCTTTGCTGCTGCGTGAGACTAGGGTCGCCGGTTCGCGTCTGACGGCAATCCTTGAGGGGCTGAGAAATATCGGCAGCTACAACGGTAGATCTCAGCAGTAGCTAGGATGTGTGACGACCACAATGTCATCATTAGTGAACTGAAGAATGTGATGTTACGGCATGGTCTTGTTACACGATGTGTCGAAAGGAGCTGTGGAATGAACTTATGGGTTGTTCCCCATCAGCATCTCTGCAATCTGCTCAACAAGGTTGGACTTACGTGAAATGAGGCCAGGCCGTGCACGCTACATGTAGGGCCGCATAGCTGCGATTGGATGATTCAGGCCCCAAAGTCTATTTCCGACACTATGTGCTAGCCCAGCAATGGATTCAAGATTTCGATAGGTACCTCGACTTTATTAGTTGATATGCAAATGATCTGCGTACCGGTAACGTAAATATCGCCTGAGGTCACGCATCGGAATGCAGTGAACACCGTTACAGTCCGATGCTAAATGATCGCACGGCTCGTCTTTATGTACCAAAGGATTGCGCTGTTTGGACAGACTCCTAGAACGTCGGTTTGGGAAAGCGTGGAAGTGGAGAAGGATTCTCGAGCAGGTAAAATGGCTCGCTTCCTCATGGGATGCTGAGTAGCGCGCCTGCTAAGGAGGGTAGGCGGTCGCAAGAACGGACAATATGCTTTTAGGCCTGCTGGAGGCCTGATTTGTATGGCAAAAATCATTGGTTTGTGCTTCGGGTAGACGGCCGCTTTGTAAATTCGCACGTCTCGGGGGTGCAAAGCCATGTTAAGACACTATTTCAATCAGAAAGAGAAAAACAAACAAACCCGTGCATAGCTGTCAGCTTCGCAACAAACCTTCATTCCTCCGTATGCTAGTGCATCCGCCTGCGTTCAGGCAGTGTATGTATAGCCCACAAGCTGTCCAAGGGAAATCGCGGAATGACGAGATGGTGTAACATTTACAGAGATACAACTCAAAGCATCTGGCAGCATCTGGCAGCATTATGGTACACGAGAGACTGATGTGCTGAGGGTTGCGATCGAGAAATCCTCCCTTCAAATATGGGAGGATGTGTTTTCCGTCGTACCGGCACCGGCGGATCAAACCCAATATCCGCTTCAGCATCTTTCTTGCATGGGAAACCAAATTCTACTTTTCTATCTCTCGCATTCGATCTCTGCACGGTTGTGCCTACTAATTGTGTGGGCGAGATGATTCGTACACTTGTGTCGCTCGGTTGCGCCGAATAATCCGTGATTTGACTGCTTTGTTGCAGGATACTGAGTTGAGAACTAGATCGCTGTTTACGACACTCTTGGGCCTTCTAGGTGATTGGCTCTGGCGAAAGGCTGTGTCAGCTGGGTTACAAGGTGTTTGAAGGCTGGGTCGGTAAAGCAGGTCGCATATTGAGCCAGCGACCCAGAGCGATCGCGTCATCGCCGCAGGTATACACGCAACATCTGCATCTGTCATCAATGCCGTCATATGCTTTGAGCGAGCCTGTGCCAGCAAGAACTGTGGTCCCTCTTGATGTTACGCATATGAAAAAATTGGAAGTTGAGGAATGAGGAAAGTACTGGCGATCGTGACGTCAGCGATCATGCGAGTCATGCTAAGAGGCGGCCGTTATCGTGACCGCAATGCACATGTTGATGAGAGATATCTAGAAATAGTGTTACTCTGCAAGCTTAGTAGGCTGAAATCACAAGTTCAGATTGCAAATCATTCCCTGCATCACTGGTTTCTGGCACAGATCGTCATGGTTGTTTGTTCATCAATTCATTGAAAACAGCGATAACGCTGGCTCATTAAAAGCCATATTGGGTATTTAACATCTTACTCCTTGCTCAAGTCCGCAATCTGCAGCACAGCCTTACCAAAGTTCTTGCCCTCTAGCATGCCAAGGAAACCATCGACACCGTTGTCGATGCCCTCAGTAACGCTAATCTTGGCCTTGAAGGTGCCCTCGCTGAGCCACTTCTGGAGCTTCTCCTGGTGATCCTTGTGGTGCTTGGGGCCCATGTTGTCGTCGCTGACAATGAAACCACGCATAGTGAGGCGCTTGGCAACGACTTGCATGAGGTTACGGATGGGGTATTGCTCGCCGGGCTTAAGGTTGTATTGCGAGATCATACCGCAGGCAACAATGCGACCGAAGTTGTTCATGGCGTTGATGGCAGCCTCGAGTTGCTCACCACCGACGTTCTCGTAGTAGATGTCGATACCGTTAGGGGCGAGGCGGGCGAGCGCGTCGGCAGCCTTCTCCTTCTTGTAGTTGAAGCCATGGTCGAAGTTGAGCTCCTTGGTGATGAATTCGAGCTTCTTGTCGTCACCGACACTTCCAATGACAGTAAGACCTTCGTGCTTGGCGAGCTGGCCAACTAGTTGACCGACGGCACCAGAAGCGGCGGAGATGAAGATGGTTTCACCCTTCTTCGGTTGGCCGATCTCGTAGAAAGATGACCATGCGGTAAGACCAGGCATACCGAGGGGGCCGAGGAAGTACTTAGGGTCGAGGTTGTAGGGGTTCTTGAGCTCGATGCAGTTGGCGACAGCATCCTTGTCGAGAACGGAGTACTCCTCAATAGGGCTGATTCCCATGGTGATAAGGGTTTGGCCCTCCTTGAACTTGTCGCTGTTTGACTTGACGACCTTGAAGATGGAGCGGTTGGTGATGGGCTTGCCAAGCTCGAAAGGAGGAGAGTAGGACTTGACGTCGGGAGCACGCATGCGTCCCCGCTGGTAGGGGTCGAATGAGGCATAGAAGTTCTTCACGAGCAGAGCACCCTCTGGGAGCTGCTGCTCGAGGTCGATATCGCGGGCCTCAACAGCGAGGTCCTGCCCCGCCTTTGGCCATCCCTCTGGCACGTTCTTGAAGATGACTCCCTTGTTCTGAACCATGGTGATGTGTATGTGTCGTGTTTGTTGAGTATTAGAAAGGGATATGTGGGTATCTTGGACAATGTTGTTATAAGGTAGTGTGATAGTTTGATGAAGAGGGAGACGTCAGTAGCAACGAGCACCTGGCTATATAGCTACAGCAGTTTCTAGCTTAGAAATTGTGATTTCACCGCCGAGAGAAAGACCCTGATTGCATCATGAGGGTCCGGAGGCGCCGTCCAGGAAAGCCTTGCCGTAACGTTGCATATCGGGCAGTTACCGGCAAGGGGCGCAACAATTCGTCCGACTCTAGAAGCCACTCTTCGGTCGAGTGTCTCGACGCGGGGCACGAAACTTGTCGCAAATGCAGAATCTTCGAGACAACGTTGAACGACGCGAAGCCATGACGAGGGTCGCGCCGGGAGTTATACGCATTGGGGAAGGTGCCCGCAGCGCTGGCAAGGCTGAGCCGAGGCAAGTGGGGCGAGATTGGTAATGGAGGGGTTTAACTGAGAGTAACCATGGGTTCAATGCACCCAGCGGTGAACATGGCAAAACAAAGTGTTGAGACGCAAGGCCTGAAGGACCGTCGAGACATGCTCATGATTTGTCCCTTGCATTTACAATCACTTCAGAAAACAACATCGAGAAGAGAGAGTCGTCTGGAAAGACGTTGTACGAGGAGCTTCATAGGAATCGTGTACAATTTGTCTGACATCCAGACGTGCATGCGGCGATAACTCTCGAGCTAATATCCGGCGAACATGCAAAGGCATGTTCCGAGTATTCGTAAACCATACTAGTTCTTCAGGACCGTACCACGACTACCCCTAAGATGTCTGACCGGGCAAGCCTGGAGGCAGATATCGGCGCCTCTAATAAGCGCAACCTAGAACAACCCACTTCTCGTGAGACAGTATACCGCACGCTATCTTCAACAGCTTATGCGGAGATGGATGTATCGGGTATTGACGCTATCATGCGGATGCTGAGCGGCTCTCACTCGTCGTCCTCCTCTTCTCTGCTATCCACAAAGAAGTCCCCCTCTTCCTCCTCAGGCTCCATAACCTTTTCTATCAACTTCAGTGTCTGCCGTAGAGGTAGGCCAACAACGTTGTCGTATGATCCTTCTATACGCTCGATGAGAACAGAACCAGCTGTCTGTATACCGTAGCCGCCCGCTTTGTCGTTACCGTCGCGTGTTCTGACGTATGCGAGGATAAGCTCATCGGTAACTGTGCATGTTAGCGCTCAAGTCAATCGTAGCCAAATTGGAAGATGTACCAGTAGAGTCGAACTTGACCGTCGTCTCCTCCACATGTGTTTCCATAGCATATCCCGGGTCTACTGCTGATTCTAATGGCTTCATCACCGCCACAGCCGTCATGACTTTGTGCTCGCCCTCATCCCGCAGCATCTTCAGTGTTGCTATGTGGTCTGCCTCACTCTTTGGCTTCTCTAGGATTTTGCCAGCGTGCGACACTACGATGGTGTCGGCGGCAATGACTATGGCTGGTTCGCCGCGCTCGCGGTTGTTGATCTCGGTCTTGTATACATCGTGCGCTTTAGCCGACGCGGTTTCGAGGACGTAGTTCAACGCGCCGAGCGAATGGTCTAGGTTTTCGGCGAACTTAGAAGGGCATACGTCAATCTTTGTAAGGCCGATCTAAAAGAAGTCAATCTTTAATGAGTCTAAATTCAGGTGGATATGTCCTTACCTGCGCGAGAAGTTGTCGTCGCCGTGGTGACGCACTCGCAAGCACAACTCTAGACCCCCTCAATTCATTCAGTGCTGGCAGGTTGAGTGGTGGAGGAGGTCCCGGTGGAGGCCGTTTGCCTAATGGTACGCCCGACGCCGATCTGTTGTGTGGCAATGGTGACTTTCGTGCATCTTCGTACGAGGGCGGAGGTTCAGACGGTAGTAGGGGCTCTTTGACGTCCATTGTGGCAGTTAAATTATGTGTAGTGATCGGACAGTGTTTGGAGACGCAAATTCAACAGTAAAACCCTAAAGAATTCAAAAGGGGCTGCTGGTGTAGTGATGTTAACGATAATCTCAGAAGGAGACATCGAGTTCGGAATGCTCAAAAGGTCCAAGCTCCTGCGCCACTTGCCTCCCCCGACGCCGCTCAACTGTGCAACTGCAGCGCAGATCTCTACTTCAGCTCTTCCTCGAAACTGGCACCACGTTTCATGACGATCCATGTACTCCAAGAAACAACACAACCTCCGAGGAAGATTTCTGAATGTATTAATACTAACGATAGTACTAGGCAACGCGTACGCGACGCGTTTTAGGGCCGAGTGTCATGACGATCAACGTACTCTGCCAGAGTATGAGCATTGGTGAATATGTAGTGTCCAGATCTTAGCCTATCAGCTTCTTCTCATCAACATGAAACATCTTGATGATTGAGTCGTATGCTTCTTCAAAGTCGATCTTGTCTATCTCCTTTTGCATCTTCGCCCTGCTCGATACGATCTCTTTGGCAATGACGGCCCAGTCCAGAGTGTCACCATCCACGGTCGCTCTCGCATTGCTGTCTACTTGTATTGGCAACAGCCTGCCATCCTTCTTCCTCACAATACCATCGACAATGACGGTCTCGATGTCTGCCGGGCTCGAGTGTAGGATAATCGCAGCGACTGGGTCATGTTGTGCCGCGCCAACCATGCTGGGACTGAGAGCATCAAAGATGGTCAGATCTGCCTTGAAGTTTTCTGCGATGCGGCCAATCTCGCCACTCATGTTTACAGCCTCTGCACCTTTGATCGTTGCCAGATTGAATGCGGCCTCGACGTTGAGACTTTCTGGAAGTGGTTCGGGGATCTTGTCTTGCTTCATATGGTATTCGTTATAATGGTTACGCGCGTCTTGCAGGCCGAGCCTTGCCTCAGAAATGATGGAACCGGCAGTGCACGAATGGCAATCAACGCCAAGCGCGGCGTTGTCCTGCAATCCAATCGAATTGCCGCTTATCCCTCCATCTTGAAAGGACGCATCGAAGCAGTAAGGTCTCGCCATGGCCATCTGGAGTTCGGTGCTTGGAGTGGAACTGACGAACGCCCCAGCGGCCTTCAAGAGCTCGGCATCAGCCTTCAAGATTGTACCACCATGCGAAATGATGATCTTCTCATCCAGTAGATCGAGATTTGATGCTTCTTGTATCACGTTGAGCCCCAGTGATACAGACCCGTGGCAGGTAATTGTCTTGACACCCTTCGCATTCACTCTGGCAAATATACCCTTGACCATGTCCGCGGGTAGAAACCAGAAATCGAAAGCGAAGCCGAGGGCTACTCGTCCATCTCCAAAAGGCCCGCTGTCGGCAAGTTCGTCAAAGGTTTGCATCACCCAGTCTTCGAAAGGATTTGGATTGAAGGTGAGGGGATTGAATTGGGTGATGAGCATCAATGGGGTGTAGCAGAATACAGATCGGATGCCAGAGGATGCAGTAGCCGCAATGGCAGACCTGACGTGCTCCGGTGAGCGGGTGATGTGTGCATGATCAACCACCGTGGTTGTGCCAGCAGCTATGCTCTCCAGCATACCTGCGAGTTGGCCGTAGAAGACATCTTGGGGCGAGTATTGAAAATTCTGTGAGTTGCCTATCCTTCGTCAGAGAGAGACGTTATGATTGAGCCTCAAACTTTACCAGTAACCATGTATTTTATCAGTCCCTCGTTGGCATGTCTGCCCTTGAGCTGCGTTTGCCAACCATGCCGATGGGTATCGACGAAGCCTGGGCTGATGATCTTGTTGGTGCAATCGATGGTTTCGACTCCCTGGGACGACGTAATCTCAGGCGCAACTCTTTTAATCCTGCCATCTTCTACAAGTATATCGGATCTGGTAGGGACTATATGGTTGTTCGCGTCATGAATCAGGGCGATACCGCCTTGAAGCAGAAGAACGTTAGGTGCCATTGCAAGGGTTGCAAGATCCAGGAGTAGTTGCTGCGCTCGCAAAGCTGTTCAATGCCAGTATTTCCCTTCGATAGGGTTGAACATCTGCTGGTAGTTCCGTGCTCTGTGTAAAGTTGAAGTTCTTCAGCTCTTATTTAATGAGGTGAGGTTCTGCCCGATCTCTTGACAAAGTGAGATGCCGCCCGGCTTAAGGCTGAGGTCATCATGAACAATTGGCCCATAGCCCCTCATCTCGCTATTATCGGGATGCGAAGAGAGCGAGGACCGGGTTTACATGGCGTTAAGGTAGCCGTTGTACAAACACGAACTGGCTTTAACAAAACAGAGTAAGCATCTTCAACTTGGATTGTTGCCTGGCTAGCTTCTAGAGCGGTCATGGGAACTGTGCTTCGATCTAGTGGTTTCTCATAACTCGAAAGCTGATCTAAGAGTTACACTACAGATCCTTTGTCGACATCAAAGCATGTTGTGGCCGCATGTTGGTGTTGAGATCAGCCGGTGTTAGTTTTCGGACAGGATCGATGACGTAATCGGGTGGTCCAGTAGCGCATCTTCTTTCGCGCGATCGCCCGAGGCTCCTTTTCCTACGATGGATCCGCGACGTACGTCTACCCTTCGCGACGCCCTGTTTGCGCATCTCAGAGACCATTATTGGGGACCTATCCGTCGTGTCAACAACTAGTTATGCCACTGACAGCAAAGGATGCTTCAACCTGCAATTTCACTAACATTTGCCAGATCACGCATTATCGATCGTCGTTTGCGTTATCAAGAACCTACAAGCACGCCATGCTTCACCTCCCTTCTTTCCACAATCATTTATCTTGATTAAGATATACCAAGACACTTGCCATTTCCAACACTCGTGTGCACGCCCATTGCTTGACCGGGCAGTGACCGAGATGAAATCCCACGAGAGACCATAGTCAGGCCGTCGTGGAAAGGCCGGGGCACGATCTAGACAAACTTCAGAATCTCCTCGGCGATGTATAACCAGTGGCGCATAGGGCTGGGTTGGCCAGGTGTCTGGGACAAACCGCCACTCGCTTCTCCCAGTCTTATGGGGATTGGGCTTTCTACTGCGTCGCGATAGCCGCATACCATGCAGGTTCCTTGCTGTTCCAGGCGTTCGGTGCCTACCTGATCTCTATCGTTTGCCCTTCTCGCGTGCCACGGACTGTGCCGAAGACCAATGGCATCCAAGAGTCTAGGATAGCTATACATTGGAACATACGGGCTGAAAAGGCTAGCACGGGCTAGCCTGTAAGTAATCTGAGGATGTGCTTCTTTTACTGAAGACCATGTCGATTCACCGACCGGCGCGAACCTGACCAATGCTTCGGTTGTCGTACTATTGCGATGTGAATTTACGTAACACGGGGGTTTTCAGCGAGTTCAGTTGGATGCTTCGTCCTAGGATACCATCAAGTTGAGCTCTTGACTGCGCAGCATTCAAGCTTGAGTCAATCTGAAGCCTGCCTTTTACTGGAAACGAGGCCGGAAACGATACACAGACCATCGACCTCATAATCACACTTGTAACCTCGCCAACACTCAGTTCTTGCAGAGTATCCCGGAGCTTCGCTGCAAGTCCCCCAAACGCGTATACACTGGCTTCCTGGTTCGCGTTGCCATCAGAACATTGTGGCAACCCCCACATTCGGACGGCACGCCCCGAGCTTCGCGAATGCGTACGGCAGGGCATGCTTAGAGAGACTTTTAGTCGGTTGCAACACATTAGCTCTTCCAATCTGCCAGCTTGTATGTGACAACCTACATTGCCGCTCTTCGGGCGCTAGTGTGGCTGCAGGCATCTGATGCCAATACCGCCAACCGAGATGTCGCAATCCTTGGCATCAATTGCGAACGTTGAACGAACAGTACGCAGACGCCAGCCTCCGCTGAGATACTGCAAGACTGGGCGTACCCACCCCCTCTTTGTCTTGTTAGCAATGCTCCGACCACAACGGTGGAACGTGTTAGATCAAGAGGAGATCGTATGAATTTGTTGCATGATGATATGTTTGAACACTTACGAAGTAAATGTACTGCAGCCATGGCCAACCAGCGACCCCGGATCTCCCACGCGATCCACCAACGCCTCAAACGCCATATCTCCGCCTTCGGAAGCCCAGACCTTACAAGCTCAACGCTTCGTGCAGCCCAGCCTGCCAAATTCCTCGTCTGCCATCTGCCAATATTTAGGATTTTACTCAACGCAAGCACGTCATGATCGGGCGCTGTTCTGTGATGGTGTTGCTGCACTGTGATTTGTACGGAATGCTTCATTCACGTAGCCTGCCCACGCCAAGCTACATGTGCCGTCTTGTTGCACGTCAAGTTCTTGGAATGGCGTCGGGCCATCGCAGATGCGGCTGTGCCTCCGCCTTGAATCTGGAACGATATGGTACTTCTATTTGACCGAACTTGACGTTTGCCCATTACTTCTCCACGGGCGCTCATCCACAAAGCGTAGTATAAGGTCACCCTCTTCTCTCGATCTGTCTCAGCGCCAGGTCTTACAGATACTCCAATTCAACATCCGCGATTTTTGGGGGTTATTTTGATTCCATCTGGAAGCTTCCTTGTCACCTTGAATCACCCGCTGTTCACGGAACCTCGGGAGCCCAGGGCACAGCCTTCACTGACAACGTCCGCCAACATGGCTTCAGCTGGTCGCAACGCGGCCAAGGTCCTTGGAATAAATCTTGACTACCGGAAAGAGCCCGAGGTGTCTGGCGCCGCGTCAATATCTTCTGTGGAAACATGTGAATATTGTAGGACTTATCGATCGGCAACAGCTAACGAAATTCAGACGTCGAACGTGAACCTACCGCGATAGAATGGCTCTCTCAGTTCAAGCCGTCAGCGGCCGCCACAACGCGTTACCTGAGGAGTTTGTTTCCCTTCTTGGACTGGATATTCCACTATAACTTGACATGGCTATTTGGAGACTTTATTGCCGGTTGTACCGTTGGATTTGTTGTCATTCCTCAAGGCATGGCATACGCTCTGCTTGCGAAACTGCCTCCCGAGTATGGCCTCTACACAAGTTTTGTTGGCTTCATCCTCTATTGGGCCTTCGCTACATCCAAGGATATCACCATTGGTACCGTCGCTGTCATGAGCACCATCGTCGGAAATATCGTTACCAAAATCCAGGAAAAACAACCAGAGATTGAAGCTGTGGACATTGCTCGAGCTCTATCCGTCATCGCTGGTTCTGTTCTACTTTTTATCGGTCTTACACGGCTTGGAAGGATCGTCGAGCTCATTCCTCTTGTTGCTATCACCTCATTCATGACGGGCGCTGCTATCTCGATCGGAGCCGGCCAGGTCCCAGCACTAATGGGTATATCTGGCGTCAACACACGCGGTCCTACATATCTGGTCGTCATCGACACTCTTAAAGGCCTTCCACGCACAAAGCTCGATGCTGCTATGGGTCTGACTGCTCTGTTCATGCTATACGCCATCCGTATATTCTGCAACTTCATGTCGAGGAAGCAGCCTTCAAAGCAAAAGGTCTGGTTTTTCGTAAGCACACTGCGAATGGCTTTCGTCATTCTGCTATACATTATGATCAGTTGGCTTGCCAACAAAGACATCAAAGGCCTTCATAATGCTAAGAACGATGTCAAGATGGCGAAGTTCAAGATCCTCGGTCGTGTACCAAGGGGCTTTCAGCATGCTGGTGCTCCGAACATGGACACGAAGCTCCTCTCGGCAATTGCACCCGATATCCCGGTCACGATTATCGTATTGATTCTCGAACATATCGCAATCTCGAAGTCTTTCGGACGAATCAACAACTACGTCATCAACCGTAAGCAACAATAACAACTATCTGATTACATGAGTGTACTAACCACATATTCTAGCCTCGCAAGAACTGGTTGCTGTGGGCTTCACGAATGTGATCGGTCCATTCCTTGGCGCCTACCCTGCTACCGGGTCATTCTCGCGTACTGCTATCAAGTCGAAAGCAGGTGTCCGTACCCCACTTGCTGGTATCTTCACAGCGATCATTGTCCTCCTGGCTTTATACGCTCTAACCGCAGTCTTCTTCTACATCCCTTCAGCCGCTCTCGCTGCCGTCATCATCCACGCTGTCGGAGATCTCATTACTCCACCCAACGTTGTTTTCCAATTTTGGGAAACGTCGCCTTTGGAGGTTGTCATCTTCTTCGCGGGTGTCTTCGTAACAGTTTTCACGAATATCGAAAATGGTATATATGTTACCATTGCAGCTTCATTCGCACTTTTGCTTTGGCGCCAGCTGTTCACCCACGGTGCCATTCTTGGCAAAGTCCGCATCTATCGCGCCACCCCGGAGACGATGGCCAACAAGCAAGACAGCCATTTCATTCCAGGCTCTGATGCTTCTGTCCGAGAAGCCTTTATTCCAATTGACCGCAAGGATGGCTCAAACCCGCTTGTTGATATTGAGTCTCCGTATCCCGGTATACTGATCTACCGCTTCACTGAGGGCTTCACATATCTCAACCAACAAGGTTACATGGACGAAATTGTGCATCACGCGCAGACAATCTCTCGTCCAACAGAGCTTAACAAATACACAAAGATCGGTGATCGACCATGGAACGACCCAGGTAGGTGGACATATGCATTGGGTGCGATTCAACGTACTGACGTTTACAAGGTCCGCGTCGCGGAAAGCAGCTGAATCTCGATGATAACCGACCTATCCTCCGTGCGATCATTCTGGACTTTAGCGCTGTCAACAATGTCGATGTTACGTCGATTCAAGGTCTCATTGACGTGCGCGCACAACTAGATCGTCATGCAGCACCCGAAACTGTAGAATGGCACTTCGCGTCGATCAACAGCCGCTGGACTAAGCGTGCTTTGACAACTGCTGGCTTTGGTTACATCGACCGCGAAAGGTTCGCAGCACGTCAGCATTGGAACCCAGTATTCAGCTATGCACCTCTCGATAATTCGGGCGCGAAGCTACACGACGAAGAGGCGCAGGATGAAATCCATGCCGTCAACAGGAGCAAGGGACTACCGAGTGGCAAGGTCACCACTGTGCATGGACAGAACAGACCGTTCTTCCATATTGATGTAGCGGCCGCTGTTGAGAGTGCTATTGCCGGCGTTAATGGGAAGCTGGCACAGGTCAGCTCAGGAAGCTCACACGAGCATGAGGTCGGGCAGACGGAGTTGACGACCAAACATGATTAGTTAGGTCAACGAATGTATCATTATCGTTCTTTGTGTCATAAGTTCATATATATACAGCGAAAGGCGCGTCTAAGCGTGCTTAGCATCATCATCCATCATCTACTGCCTAACGCAGCCGGTCTTGTCGGTCAAAGCTTTGGGGCAAGTAACCTCCTTGAAAGAAACGCTTGGGTTATCCGCGTTCTTGAACCAATCGAACCTCCATTCGCAACCTGGCTTGAGCTTCTGAGGGAAGCTTTCGCACTCGGAGCGGGAGGAGATACCGCCGTATTGCTGGCCCCATCCGTTGGGTGGCGCACCGAATTGTGCAGTGCAGGCGTTGAAAATGCCTACGCCACCACCAGGAATAGCGAGATCGAAGTGGTTGTCTCCCAAGTCGCCGCCAGTGTTGGTGGTTTGCACGACCATCTTCTTGCCTGAGACAGGGCCGGATGTGAATGTCAGTCTAGAAGAAAGATACATTAGCCTTGATTCTTCGGCATCCTAAAGAGCACTCAGATAGACTCACTCATAGCATGCACAGCACCAGTTGCTCTCAGTCTTGCCAGAAAGCTTTACTGCTGCAAAACCGTATGCAAGGTCGTCGCTGACCGCCCAGGGTGACTGGTCAGTGCACATATATGCTGACCCGCCGTCACATCCACTCTTTGTGTTCACGTCGGAGAGTGGGTTGTCGTTCTTGTCGCAAGTCTTGATCGGTGAGCTCACGGGAGCTTTACCAGACCATGCGCAAGAGCCTTTGCAGCAGTCCCAGTATCGTGTGGTCTTTCCAGTGGACTGAGCGTCAACGGTTGCGAGGCCGGTGGCGAGGGCGAGGAAAGTAAGTTGCTTGATGGAAACCATGACGGGCAGTTGTTTTCGATGATTGTCCTTAGTATCGGTAGTTGCTTTGCTGAGCTTGTGGGTGTAAGTAAAACTGATTGATGGCGAGGCATCATAGGCTTTTTATATATATGTGTGCCAAGTTCTTCTCCAGAGAAAATGCCATGACGAAAGTCTTCTAGACTCCCTTGCACCCCACAAATTGCCTACTATGCCTGACCTTGAGCTCTTCCCGCCACCAGGTACACCGCATATGTGGTATGTACTAACAGCCCTAACATCCCCTTGCAACCGGTGGCTCAAGACGGTAGCCGAGATGATTAATGGATCGTCAAGCAAGCCCACCACGTAACCACCTCATCACTGACGGTGCATACTGTGGAATCAGCATCAAACATGCTCGTGTGGTAGTTTTGTGTTCAAGTTGAAAAGCGGTCAGTCGGGCTTATGGTGGTAGTGGACGAGCAGTGGACGAGTAGTGTACAACACATGTTACACTAGATTGGAATTTTCATATATTGCGGCAGTATTGCGGCAGCCGCTTACTCGCTGGCTAAGTGCCGCAACGCAATTCCTGGATCATCAGTTTTGACGAGACGTCCGGAGATTTTCTAGCTAGAAGCAGTGTATGGCGGGGTGCATACACGAGCTTCACAACATTCCGCAAAAAGCTTGATTCCACAAGCTGAGGATTGAGGTGCCTGCTCCTGATTGTGGTACGAGAATGTCGTTCCTGGGTGATTAGGGAGTTGAAGGACAAAGAAAGTCTTAGCGCAGTTTCAGAATCATACCGATATCCTTCCTAGCACGGAAGACGGGAAATAACGAGGGTGTGGCATGCTACTAAATGAGAGGTGCTCATTGGCCGATCTGTATATTTAATTTACTGAGGCGTCATTAATCGGCTGGTCGGAATGCAGATGAGGTACAATGACGGCAGTCTTCACGAGCATGAAATTGTGTCTGGAATGTATGCAGTCATTGAGAGAATTGGTAGATGTCATGCAAGCCATTCAGGTACCATGCCTCCTTATTGGTATTCGGAACGCACTTTACCAAACCCATCAGAGGCAATGTGCAGAGTAATGTAGGGAGGCACTTACCTAGCATAATCGCTGCTCACTCAGTCTGACATTTGACGGTGTGACTACTGTCCAAAACTTCGTGGCGCCCCACTGTCTACTCGGCTACACTCCGCTCGTCCCGCTAACCCCCTGCGCACGGAACGAAGATTCTCTCTGTATTCCGTAATCTTGATTCCCGTCTTGGGCATTGTTCGGCGAAGTACAAAGTACTCGGTTTTGCTGTTGATACGAAAGGGTTGTCGTTGCGGCGCAACTTGGGCAGCGGTTCGATAGACTACGCTGCATTTGCTCAATCACCCCAGAAAACGGAAGCGTTGTTGGGAGCAGACGTTCGTCAGAGGTTGAGTCTCATATCCGCTGCATGCACGCCTCGAGGTGATCAGCATTGGAATGACTTGATGGCGGTGCTAAGCAGCATAGCTCACCTAAATCTGACGTGCGTCAGTACTGTACTGAAATGGTAGTAGCATCATTCGTATTTTGAGCGCATACGAGCCATTGTTCGTACTCTGCCAGTCACAGTGACCACATAGAACTAACTCAGTTGCTCCAGTCGGTAAAAAAGGAAGATAACATATGGACGACGTTACGTATTGAACGAGGCTCTTGCAGAAAATTGTAGACAAGGGAGCTTGAGAAGCTCAATGTGTCTTGAAGATTCCAATCGTGGCATCAAGCGGCCTATCAGTATTCTTACACTAACAACTAACAGCCAGTCTTCTTTGTATGCGCTGCTACTTTCATAGACTTCTCGAGTGCATATGCAGATCCCTCAATTGAATGCTTATAGGAAAATGGTGGAAGATAGAGAACAATGTAGTCTGTAAGCTGACGCTGGGAGCCACAGGCTCAGCGGAGAGGGAAAAATCATCGCACCTTCTTGCACCAGTCACGGCTCCCCAACCAATGCGCGACAATGTCGCTGTTCCACGTGTCAGTTGTAGTCACTGAGAAAGCGCAACACTTGAAGCAAAACATAGTACAAAGCCGGCAGCCATGGCTCACACTTGCCGCTGAGTAATCTCGGCACGTTGAGTAGTGATGCCGGGCTGCTGCCGTTGAGAAGCATGCTGACTCGTTATCAAAGGTTCCGTAGTGTGACATTTCTTTTGTCGATGTTTTGCCGTTGCTTCGCCGTTGCTTTGATGGTATTTAGACGCGGTTCGGTGAGGAGAAGCGTCGTATGAGGAAGTTACTGTGCTTTTTGGAAAATAGGAAAGAAGACTGTGCTCAGGCTAGCTGTTATACACATCTAACGCATGCAAAGTTATCGAACTGAAAAGCAAGACTGGCATGAGATACAGTGAAGCCCGCTCGAAGAAGTTGTGTGAAGGGAGGCATCGAAATGAGAGACCCCTTCGTGGTTTACTGCTGTTCTTTTACAGACCGACGTCGGGCCTGCGAGCGCGTTGTTTGAGCCATCGTGTCATCGGCAGAGCCTTCGTATCATGTCCCGAACTCTGTTGCGTATAGTTTCTTTTCCGTGTTGAATAAGCTTGAATGTACGGCCGCAGCAACGGCGGAAATGAGTATCGTGAACGAACATGGACGCTTCAAGCATGGATATCCCTTGAAGGCGTCAGGTGAGCGTACTCCTTTCGTCGACGCGCGTTCATTTGGTGATGATGGTGATCAACGCTGGGATACAAACTTCCACAATGAGGCAGCTACAATTGCCGATCGAAATCCGCCATACCTGATGCAGCCACTTGAAACCGGCCATGACGTAGCGCCAAAAGCGGTAGGCGCAACGCCTCATGCCCCAGGTTACCGACCCCCCGGCTCCGAGCGTTAACACACCCATAACTCTGACACCATGCAGCAGCATACTCCAATACCACGAGAGCAGCCAAGAACGCGCATCAACAGACGGTTTGTTTGATGCAGCGCTTCTCAAAGCGCTCCATCAATTATGCCATTAGTACCGAGGTTCGTGACGATCCTACTCGTACGGCAATGACACGCCGTGACAGGTCCGGCGCATTTCACGAACCCACACCGGAGGCATTGATCGCCATGTCGCTTCGGCCACTCGCGCACACGTCCTGACAAAAGGTTATGATCGCCGTAAGCTACAAGTCGCTCAAGAGGGCATGCATCCTCCCTGAACCTTCTTCTTCTTTCCTTATTCAAACGAACTACTCCCCGCTTTGCCAGACTCCGCCGCCATCCGATGGCTACGGCACCGCATCTCCACTCTCTATCAGACCACTAGCGAACCCATAAACACATTCATTCTCTTACTACTGTCCTTACCACCAACAATCACACTCATTCTTTATACCTGCGGTTCAGCCCGGTGCTGTGCCTGCCCTTAATAACACCGCCATGCCTTACCGCTCCTTCATATGCCGACTGCTCTTCTGCGCCGTATTCTCCGTATCCGTTCTCAATATCTTCACCAGGGCCACTCAGCCCCGCTTTCACGCCGGAAAAGCCTCCAACCATCATCTTACTGAAGAAACTTTCTGTCCAAAGTCCAAGCTCGCTGATGACGTTTTGGTCGTCTTGCGAACCGGAGCCACCGAATCACAAGAAAAGGTGCCAGTGCACTTCCGTACCACCTTGCGATGCGTTCCCCATTTTGTTGTGCACTCGGACCTGGATGAGGACATAGAGGGACACGCTGTTCACGACGTGCTCAAAGGAGTTAGCGAAGAGACGAAGACGACGAATGAGGATTTCAAGTTGTACCACCAACTCCAAGAGCATGGAAGACGAGGTGTAAAGCAGCAGCAGGTTCTCACATCATTGTCCGGCTCGTCGCAAGGGGATTACTTGCGAACTGACAATGCTGGATGGCAGCTGGACAAGTGGAAATTCTTACCTATGATCGACCAGGCGCTAGAGGAGAAGCCGGATGCGAAGTGGTACTTCTTCATGGAAGCGGACACGTACATGAACTGGAACAACCTTTTGGAATTTCTTGGCAACTTTGACGACAGCAAGCCCTACTACATTGGCAAACATCTGTTCATCAATGAGGTCGAGTTTGCGTATGGTGGCGCCGGATTTGCCCTTTCAAATCCAGCCATGCAGAGAGTCGCATCGCGACGATCTGAGCGCATTAGTGAATATGAGGAGTTCACAAAGACACATTGGGTTGGAGACTGCGCACTCGGCAAAGTACTTGAAGACGTACATGTTCCTCTTCATCGCGCATTCCCACACTTCCAAGGCGATTCCCCAGCCACCCTCGACCCCGCAGTCTCCAAGA
This sequence comes from Alternaria postmessia, assembly GCF_024291825.1. Lineage (NCBI taxonomy): Eukaryota > Fungi > Ascomycota > Dothideomycetes > Pleosporales > Pleosporaceae > Alternaria > Alternaria postmessia. Next base: position 238,276 of record NW_026260090.1, on the reverse strand, counting down.
TTGACCGCGATCTATGGTGCTTCCCTGCCGTTACCTACCACCATGTCGCCCCTGCTGAAATCGAAGAGCTTTGGGATTTTGAGCAAGACTGGTATAAACGACATCAAATTCTCCTACGCCATCGAGACGTGTTCATGGAGCTTGTGCGACCAAAGATCGACGCATCAGTCCCTGGGTGGGATAACATGTCAGCAGACAAGGAGTACAATGCGCACGATCATTCGGCTGTAGAGAATGAACTTGAGCGAAATGCCTGGAAATCTTTTGAGCACTGCCGTGCATTGTGCGAGGAGCAGGATAACTGCATGCAATTCTCCTTCGACGCAGGGAGCTGCGGCATATCCACATCGTTCAGATTGGGTTACGCGAAGCCGCAAGGAATGATGAGGAGTGGATGGATGCTGGATCGTGTAGACGACCTATTCAGGAGCTTAGAAGAGCAGTGTGGCCTGCGAGATTGGTTCGCGCCACAGGAGAGTACCACCAACACGGAGTTGAAGATGAAAATGAGGCGGAAGAGGACGGTCACCTTCCCTACACAACCCTAGGGGACGAACACCGCTTGCATAACAGCATCAGAAAGGCGTTTTAGGATTAGTTTTTTTTTCTGGAGATGATACCCCCCAACAACACTCGCTTGCATAGATTCATAAGTTTCACTACATAGTCAAAGGCTGCACTGCGCATGACCTAAATGAAGAAATCAAAAAAATAATCAACTAAGCAATCACATCTCGACTTGTTTCTTTACTACTTCATTGTCTTTAGATACGGAACGTTTTCAACTTCTTCCTAGACCTCGACACTGTCTATCTTGTTGTCAAATACTTCGGGATCGTTTGCCATGTCTTCAATTTAGCATAAACCCTATGGCCGGAAGCAACAGCAACACTAGATGTTTCAGACGTCTCTTGCAACCACCCTGCTGATGATCAGCTAAATGAAGGTGTTTCGGCGCAAATGGCAGGGGTGTAGATCGTGAGCCGTGCTTTCCTTACTGGGGCGGGAAGAAGAGCAGTGGAGATGAGGCTGATGAAGAGGTCATAATACGAATCATGAAGGTATGCATGCGAATGCAAATGTAGACGTTGTTGTAATGAGGCTGGTGAGCACGAACCTTCTGGGATGCGATGAAGAAATTGTTGTAATGCCCGCGTTGGAGTACTGATAAAAGCGTTGATGGACTTACAACTTGTCGTTGGGGACTGTATAGAGGTGCTCTTCCGAAAGGTATGGTACTAATACTGCTAGTGAATAGCAATGCACATCTTCTGTCAGCAGTCCACAACGTTCGACTTCATCTCTCACAATTACTCAGAGAAGCTTGGATCTATCAATCGTACTATTACACAGTTCATCTCCACGTACCAACTAACTACGTGGATCCATTGCTACATCCACATTACGCAAAGAAAGAAGCTCAAGCTGTAAATCTCGCTTTTTCCAGTCAAGTCTCCCAAGATCATAAGGGAGAGATTTCGTCATCAACATGCTAATATGCAGATAGTAAGCGGGAATATATCGATAAAAGAAAAGAGAGGGGTATGTTGTATATAAAGGACGACTGTTCAACCTTGATGACGGTATATGATGAGAAAAAGGAGATATTGTGGGCTTCGCCATGAGAAGAACGCCTCCAGAATCCCACTAGTAATTGCTTCCATGTCCTAGGTAACAAATGGCTAGTGGGAAAGTATTAATGCATGTACTGAATTTAGAAGATGGTGAATTGGTGTCGGAAGAGAAGAATGGACATGCAATGCGTTGAGGGCGGTCACATTGCAATTGCCGTAGCGGTACTGTCGGGCCTGTGATCCGGGTGAGGATCCGCACTATCGGCATATGCGAGCAGAGCTTTGGCATCATCGAGTCCCGAGATTGCGAGGCCTTTTTCGTCTTCTTCGTGGATAGTGCTCTCTTGTATGCTCTCTTTCGAGATCTCGCTCTTCCTCTCGGCATCCTCCGTTCCGTCTTCGTCCATGAGGTTTGGCGGACGTTGACGCATGGCGCGCGCCTTCTCGAGGGAAATGGTCTTTTGCTGGTATGTGGTCGTAAAGGGGAGCGCCTCGTCGCGGTCGATGGTGGCTTTCATCAATGCAGCCATCCAGAGTCGTCCGACAGCGAGGCTGTCTACGGCAAAGTAGTGCACGATAGGTTTGGTGAATTGGACGCCCTTCTGAAGTCCTGCTCGAGGAGGTACGAGCTTGAAGATGAACATGCCCGAAACGTCTTCCTCTAGCCCTGGAATACCTTTGGCGCTATCTGCAGAAGCTGTTGTCTGTATTGTGGCATTATGCGGAGACGTAGGTGATGAGGCGGCGCCTGTGAGAGAAGCGTGTAGACCAGTCATTCTCTCATTGTTCGCTGGTAGCACACGATGTGATGATATGTCGATGAGACCCTTCTCTTCTGTGTCATTTTCAGTGTAGTAGTACGCAAGACGGCGACCACGTAACACGAACAGACGCGTTTTCCACGTCGTCATGAGACTGGAAGACTTCTTCTTCATCCAACCGCTGTAGTCGCAATTCTCCATGGCCTGTTGCGGGGTGATTTGCTGACGGCCCTTGAGATATGCGCTGGTGCCATGCTTTTTAGCCTTCTTCTTTCCTTCCTTGGAAGTAGTGGAGCCGGCGGTGAAACGCCTGTTAGCATCTGCTTTCTCCAGTTCGAAACTCTTCGACAATGAGGTACCAGAAGGTGTGCTAGAACCTGTCCGTGAAGGCGACTGCATGGGCGAATCCTTGTGTTGCGAGGCTGTCACATCGGCGGAGCTCAAATTTGCCTTCTCACCACCAGTGATGGCATCTGATATCGCTCGGAGACCCCTGGGTTGTGAAGACTTCTTGCTGCTGAAGAATGAGCGTGTATGTGAAGGCGCAGCAGCGGGCGAAGGCGAAGCGCGACCTGTACTTGAAGTCTCGCTGCCTGCGATATTGGGTGAATTCGCAATAGCGTCGATGCTGTGCGAATCGTACGCGAGCTTGGTCACTGTGGGATGCATGTCGCTTGCTGGCTTAAGAGGCCGTACAAAGTCGAATGCACTGGAGCTGCGCTCACTTTTGATGCTGGTGCCGTAGTACTTTTGCGCGGCAGCCGACATGGGACTTGCTGGCCTGAGAGCTGAATCTGCGCTGCCGATTCTGCTGTGTCGGCGACTGAAAGAAGCACGCTGGCCAGCCTCGGTGTTGTGACTTGCGGTACGCGAATGGCCGCCCGTGCTTTCCCTCTTGCGTAGAACGTTCCTGTTTTTGCGATTGTCGACCTCACCACCGGAGAAGTAGCCGCGGTCAAGATCTCCAGAGTTCAGACCAGCCTCGCGAAAGTCAAACGCAGTTCCACTGGTGCTAGAAGCATGCATGTGATGGGATGAGACTGGCCGCATGAGATCTTGTGCTTGTGCCGACTTGGCCGTTGAACCCATAGTCCAATTGCGATCGAAAGAAGGTGTCTTCTTGTGCGCGTGCATAGCTCCAGATGTGGAGGACTTCATTAAACCGGATGTAGTAGGCGTGGGCGGCCCCTGATTGTAGTCAATGGAAGAGTGCCGCCTGCTGTGATTCATGCTCCGGACGGAAGCAGCGGAGGGTCGAACGGGCGAACCGAGCGTAGGTGAGGCGGGTGTGTGCTGGATGAGTGGAGATGTCGCGTCGATAGTTGACGAGCGGCCTGCAGACGAGGCTGCACGCGGAATATGCTGGCGGCTGGTGTTGCCGCGAGATCCAATGCTTTCCCTCAGTGTTGGTATTCGAGGAAGGACGGCCCCAGTGGACGCAGCCCTGCTCCTTCCCATGTCCGCTGGGAACTCGTCGGGACTCTCGACAGGTGGCAAGAGCAGCGTACTCCTCGCAGCTTCCGCTTCCTTCGCGTTCTTGACTTCCGACTGCAACGCGTTGATCTTCATCCAGGTGCGCAGTCGTGGTCCCATAGGGCCCAGGTCAAACTCCTGCATGAAGATGAAGTTGCGATCTACGCCCAGCAGCGCCTCGCCGTCAATGTCTTGATCTCGGAACACATCGCAGTGCTTCTTCTCCACGCCCACATCTTCGAGGTACTCGGCGACGCGTGCAGGCGACCATGTCTTGACCTCCTCCTCTGTGTGCCAGTTCTGCTCCTCCTCGTCCGTTTCCTGCCCGTTGATGTATGACAGTCGGTGGTGGCTGCTGTATTCGCTTCCCGAGTCATTGGACCTTAGCTCTTTCCCCACGGCGCTGTGCCTCGGCGTGCTCATGCCCGTAATGTGCTCGTCGATGACGCTCAGAGTCTCGTGCATGACGGGGCTCCCTATCGTCTCGTCTTCGGTCGGCGCTTCCCCACTCAGCGCCATGCTGATGCTCCTCTGGCCATTCTGTATTGATGTCCTTCGCGCAATCTCTGGCCCCGACGCGATGTTCAGGGGCTCTGTGGGTGCTGATTTTAAAGGTGGAGAGGCGCTCGTGGTAGCCGGTGGCTGTGCGGTCGGCGGCTCAGAGATGGCCATTCCGGGCGTGACTGAAGGTTTCTCTGACCGCACAGACAGCTGTGAGGGATTGCGCGAGAGCATGGTCGGAATAGGTGTTGGTTTTGGTGCTGGCCGTGTGTAGACTGCTAGGGCATTAGCTGTGTTGCTCGCAAAAAAGAAGCATACCAGCCAGATAAGGGGCGTCTGCACGACTACGCTGCCTACGATAGGGGAACATACCTTCGGGAAACAGGCCATTCTCTCCCGTCTCGGTGTTCTTGCCTAGGAACCAGCCATCGCCAAAGTCGTCGTCGCGCTCAATAAGCTCGATGCGGTCTCCTCTCCTTAGACTCAGCTCGTCGGGACTCCGGGCTAGAAACTCGTCTGCGAGCGCACGTCAACAGCGGGTCGATGGGATGTGCAGCACAGTGGCAGCACAGGTGGGGGGGGAAAACATACGCACTACGACGAGGGTGTCGCCAGGCCGGCAGCCCTCGGTGTGGGAGCGTTGCGCCATGATTACAGGTGCTCTGCAAGACTGGTTCGGGTTGGGCGTGTATGCGAGCAGTCTCCAGTCAGTATCGGTGGTTCATTCTCGTGGCAGTTCGCGCTATCGGCGGGCGAGGCGGGCGCAACAGCTCGACGTATAGCAATGAGTTTAAATGTTGGCTCCCGAGGCCGCCGCTACTTGAAACAAGCAGACAGGTCCGCAGTGAAACAAAGTGGCGATGTTGTTTGTGGGAAGGGTGGAGGTATATTGCTTGATCCCGTCGTCGTGCGGCTGCCGGGGGTGTCGTGTCTATACTTGGATGGTGGGACAGAAGGGCAGGAGACTAGTGATGTGCATCCTTGGATCAATAGGCGACCTAGCCTTCATGTGATATGAATTACGTCGGTACGCAAAACCATGGCCGTACCAGCGCTACAAAACGAATGCCGCTTAGTAGCCGCCCATGCATGTTGGCAAAGTGGATTTTACCGTCGAGCCCCCAGCGGGCAGCCCTGGAGCGGTTCTGACTTGGCCAAAGATTAATTGCCGTCCAGAAGCGCCCATGTCCTTGACCCAATGCGACCTGGCATGTTCGCGAAACATCGCTGTCATGGCTGTCCGTGCGCCATGTCTTCGCAGTGCCATGACGGCGTGACGAATTGGACATTCACCTCATCCACAACGCACCTTCCCTTTTCCACATCTGGCAGCGGCCTGGACAACAAAGACGCACTTCCTATCGAAACGCGGCAGTCACGACCCACCACCTGCTATGCACTGAAAATGCGCCCACGTCTCCGAGCGCGACATGAACACCCCACACCCGGAGTCACCCATGTCAAGCAGTCGGAGGCGTCCAGCGCGTGCATACAAAGAAATACCCCAAACATAGCGCACCGTCTGCCCCTAGGATAGCGCTATGGCTCCTGAGGGGCACCCTCTGCCGGAGGATGCGACGACGCAAACACTCAACTATGCACTGGGCAATCTTGGGGGGAAGCAAAAGAGCTGGATGACACTGCCCTCCAACGCGCCAGCCCTGCCGCCTGTCGTTCCTTCACAAGTCACCACAAACTCGCTACCCTCCACCGTGCGCGGTCGTGGAAGACCTCGCAAATATCCCGCGCCGGCGCCCGCTCCCAACACTAGCCCACAGAACCCGAATACGACACCACAGATACCTTTGCAACCGCGCCCGACCGTCGAGACAGAACGACAGCCGCCCTCCAACTCCACGTCTCCCCGGCTCCCCAATGTCCTTGTCCCTCAGAACACTGCCACTTCTGGGCCTTCGGTTGCCCATGTGTTTCCGTCCCCCACTCCAAGCGAGGAGACATCAGCGTATCCGCCACCACACGAGAGCGCCTCTTCAAAAAGACCAAGCGAAGGACAGGAACAGCAAGCAGAGAAGCGGCGACGCAGTCAAGTCTATGGACAAGGCCGGCCGCTGTCCATAGCAAACACGACAAACGCCTGCCCAGACTTACCTCATAGACCGTCTGGGCAACTCGACAGTCGCAGCCCATCGTTCGGGATGATGGCTTCGCCACAAATACCCCAAGGCATACAAGTTCACAATCCGCAACCCAGCAGAACACCGCTCCAACCACACGGGCCTTTGATGCCACCACCGACGACTTCGCAAGCGCCAAACTCCCAGCCTTCATCCTGCACGACGCAGCCAGAAAACAGGCCCATGGCACCCTCGGCGCATCATCCATCGAATGATGGTGGGTACGCAAGGAACGATTGTCTGCAGACTCTCAGCAATTTCCAGACCTCATACCCTCCTTCGCCAAGTCACCCCCAGGATGCAAGACGCCTGCGCGTTCTGTGGGATGCCACCATGGACGAGGACTGGTCCTATGTTACTATGCATCAATATTACTGCATGCTCACCCATGCTCGTCGTATGATACCGGAGAGTTTGCTGGAGCTACCGGGTTTGCATCAAGCGCAGAGCATGTTGAGAGAGGTCCTTGACTTGAATCATAATCTTTCACTTAATTACATTAACTTGTTCATCAACTTCCCGTATCCGATGCAGCAGACTGCAGTACAGTGGTCGACCACGTATGCACATCAAGCACAACGTTTCGGACATTTCGTTGTTAAATCACAGAACTACCGCCAGGTGAAGACCATGAATCGGACACTCCGACGCCCGCCCCTCGCACGAGATCTCGCTGTCCAACTCGGCATTGCTTCTCCCACATTTCAGCGTCTCTTATTCACGGCTCTTCTGCGATCTCTCTGGCGCGCGGTGGTTCCCAACCCTAGTTTCGCAAGCTTCGAGGCTCAGGCTCTTGCTATTTTTCGTCAGAATCAAGACGACTGCCACCAGCGATCACCTGTCGAGTCGCTTGAGCTCCTGAGAGCCCGCGAGGATCAACTATGGGGCACTAAACTGAGAACGTTAACCGACGCATTCGAAGCTACACTTCAACAGCAAGGTCTTTCATTGGCTGACATCCGCAACGGCGTTCCCCAACAACAGCAACAACAGCAGCAACAGCAACAACAGCAACAACTACCTGTAGCCCCCCAATATCACCCACAACAGATACAAAGCAACTATTCTACTGCAGATACCAATGCAATGCCACCACGTCCGAATAGTTCAGTCGATCCACGCTCAGCACAGGCTGCCATCCAGCAGTCTCGTGGGCGCGGTGGTCTTCCCGCACGGCCTACCCGGCTGGCCGCTGTATCGCCGGCTGCCGTCTTACCATCCAGCCGGCCAGAGCGGCCTTTACTTCCTGCTCTCGACTACCAACAGCCACAGCAGCGAGTACCTAACCCTACACGCTTTGCTTTACATCAAGCCCATCTGCGAAGCCCAGATCTCCAATCACAATCCGAATCCTCGCCGTTGTACATCTTCTTGTCAAGATTCTTGAAGCCTCCAGCTCGGCTATCCGCACCTGCCTGTACCATCGAAAAATGGACTTTCACGCTCTCACCCTCCGATATGCAGAAGATCGCAACAACTGTTCGAGATACAATCGGTGGGCCCGGTGCTATGAACATCAATGAAGGCAACAATTTCGTGCGTCTGCGTTGTGTTGAGTGGCCGCAATCTAGCCCAATGGGTACCCCAACAAGCGACCTTTGGGCAGTGGCTGATACCCATTGGATACCTCACTCTTACTATACTTTCAACGGCACCCCTCTTGATCCGCGGAAAAAAATTCACTATGGAAAAGACCTCCCTATCGATCTCACGGGCCTTTTGAAAGAAGGTGAGAACGTCCTGGAGTTTGTGGTAATGGCTCCATCTGGAGATACATCTCATCTCAATTACTTGACCGCCATCGAGGGGATGGATGTCTCATCTCATGAATCTATCAAGCAGCACTGCCTGAATCAGAGTTGCGTTGCGGCAGATCAAGTATTACAAAGCATCAAGAAGAAACTCGCTGGTGTCGACGATGATGAAATCACCATTGTCCAAAGCACACTCACCATTGGGCTGTTCGACCCTTTCAGCCAAGCCAAAATGTGTGACATTCCAGTCCGTAGTAAAGCATGTCCACACAACGACTGTTTCGATCTAGACACTTTCCTCCAGTCCCGTCCACGCAAGGGCGACGCTTCGGTAGCTGATCACTGGAAATGTCCTATTTGTAAATCCGATGCTCGTCCACAAATGCTTATAGTAGATGGCTTCATTGAGGATGTGCAAAAGCAGCTTGAGCTACAGGGGCTTGCCAGCACGCGGTATATTCTCGTTCAACAGGACGGATCTTGGCAACCCAAGGCTGAAGTGCGCGAGGGTGTGTCGGACGAAACCCCTGAACCCGTCGCTAAACGTTCAGTACTAGCTGACGCTGACGTAATTGACCTTAGTGACTGAGAAATTATTACCAGAATCCATCTGGAGGTTCTTCAGCTTGTTTCTAATTACATACGCACCTACTCGGGTCATAAAAGTCTGGCGTTCAAGCGAGGCATGGAGTTCGTGGAGATTATACCCCTGGTTTTCGACCCTCCTGGGTGTCCCTGTTATCACTGTATTTTTTAGACATCACAGTACTTTGCATATGTGGTGGAATCAGCTGGAGATACAGTCTTAGCTTCTGTATTTATCTCAAAACTTAAGTTCAAAAACATGTAGGTATCTGAAACAAAACCCAAATCCTCATAGTAAGTCTGGCTGATATAGGGATGTTTTGTTTGGTTTCTTGATCAACTCAATGACGGTGCACAGAGAACCTTTGGCTGTACTGGAGCGTTCCGTGGTTCATTTCAGAGACCCCAAATCATAGGTGTTGTTGCACATACACACCGTTCGTGACGGGTGACACACGAATCTTAGTAGCGATGCAAAAAGCCCTCCTTGTACGAGCGAAAATATTTCGCTGTTCGACACAATATCCTCACATCAACCGGAACGTGAATCTCGTTACAGCTTTAGGAGTCGCTTTCGCATGGCCAGGCGAAGATGAATCAAGAAATGGTGGAGGCAAAGTTCTGGGACTTACCAGGCCTCTCACCGACTGACACGGCCACCGGACCGACTTAGATCCCATTGCGATCTCCTGGTTGCAACAGTATGCCCTCCCTAAAGATCACAGTGTACGAACGCGAGGTTGTCTTCCACGTGGATTCATGAGCTCTGCCATGCCTTTACCTTCCTGGACGACTGTCAAATATGCTGCCAGATCGGCCATGGTGATGCCTGGTAGACGCTGGTTCAGAAGATGGAACAGGTCAGCTCCAAAATGATGAGTATGAATATCGACTTGGATCGTTGCTCGTGCCTGTTTGGCGACGAAGAATTTCTCTCGGGAGATTGCAAGGGACAGGAAGCTTGAAGAGATAAACCTTGATGACACATTCGTTGGATGTGCAATGACCAAGTGGCCTGAATTGTTTGGCATGGAAAATATGAAGGGATATTGCGAGTTGAAGTAAGTCCAGTACATCAAGGATCTACCTTTGCTATCTGGGTGCGATGCCTGTCTGGAATTCCATCCTTGCAGCTGCAAAGACAGAGACCACGAACGAATGCATCGTCATAACCAGCCAGTCCATTGAGATGTCCTCTGAAGAAAGCAACAACCGGTAACGCAGCATCGTGACAGCGGCCATGACGACAGAGGATCTCTGTGCTAGGAGACGATGCACAAGAAACCGGATACAAGAGCGCCATTCACGCTACATGACTCACTCGAAGAGATGCCGCATGTCCGGGTGCGCGTGCGCGACGTTTCACACGCAGGGGTCGGATAAGCGGAACCTTGAAGACCCTGAAAACGTTGCGATGCACACCCCAAACTGCGCCACGTGGCGGCAAGAGATCAACAGCCACACTCTAGCATTCGGACCGTGGCCCTTGTGCAACACTGTCACAACCAGGCAGGATTCCCGAGATACCCATTCGACTTTGGACGCGCGTGCTCGCGATAATCGGCAAGACTAAACATAGCCTTGCGTGCGTCGACATGCAGGAAAATATGTTCACGATATCCCGGATTCAGGCAGTCTCCAAACCTGCCTGCTTTGTATCGGCATCATCTGGCATGCCCAACCCTCGTCTCGATCCTCAGACCACCCTGACAGTCTGTGCGCGGCATGCCTTGTATCGCGAGATAGCAACCCCTGTGTAAATCGGAATCCTTCAATCTCTTACCGCCTCACTGTTCGGTTAAACATGTCCCCCATAACGGCTGTCACGTCTCCCAATGGCCCGAATTTCAAATTCTTTCTTCCTTTTCCAGAACATGCCGATTTTATAGCCCAGTTTTAATACTTCAGCCCCATGGGGAATCCTCCTGTTCTTGAAACGCACAATGCCAGTAATAATACTGCTACGAAGAAGGAGAAGAGAAGAAGACGGATCCATCCTATCCGGCGCATCGCAAGGTTGATTCTTGGCAGTGGAAAGCAGCAGAAGAAAGAGGATGTGAGACGACTTGGTGACCAATTAGAGGAAGGAAGGACATGCCATGGCGCATCTAGATGGCACAACCTGTTACCATTTCTCGAGCCGCTGTTTGCCCTGGACCCAAAGTTGTCCTTCATTGAAGACCGCATCCTCGGTCGAACCGCACCAACGACAACGCCTCACGATGACATCAACTTCACTCTCCCGAAAGACCTCGCCTCGCTGAAGAATGCAGTTGAAGAAGCAGACCTCCCTTGTACCTGCGACGAATGCGCCCCCAAACTCTACAAAATCAGCACTCTAGCCTCCCATGGCACGATAGAAGACCGGTGGAACCGACCCTCACAGACACAATCCAAGCACAACCGGTCGTTTTCCTACCAGAATGACAAAAAGACAATCGGTCTCGGACCGCAACTCACACTCAGATTCCATGGCACCTACGAAACAATGACATTAGTACGGCATCACATCGCTTGGCTGGACGCAACGTATCTGCATCCATCCGCACGCCCCACGCCATCTGTACACCACCTCCGCAGCCTGATAGCGACCTGGCATCCGCACATCACGTCACCTGATCTCCGAAGCTCCCTCTCGACAAGTCAACTAAGCGACCTTTTTACGCATCTGAACCGCATTTTCTTCTCGGATCAAGTACCGCCGCATAACAAGACGTTAAGCGCGGGGTTCAGCTATCTGGATGCAAGACAGACCGAGTGTTTTGGCAAGAGTTTTTACAACCCGTTAGTCGGGACACAGGTGCTTTTACATCCGGTGCTGTACCGCGGGTGCTTTCAATACCAGAATCTCGGTCATCACGATAGTCTCGACCCTACCATACAGCGACGGCAACAACAGCAAATATCAACACGTCTGCACAACCGTCTTGGGACTCTCCTCCATGAGATGTGTCACGCGTTTCTCAAAGCATACACGTGTCGTTCTTGCTCGATGCACGATTCTTGTATCGGACCGCTAGGCCATGGACGCGCGTGGCAGATGCTGGCGAAGAAGATTGAGCAGGTTGCTACTGTAGTTTTAGGAGGGACGGTAGACATGGGGAGGTTTCCTAGTCTGCTGAGGGATTGTGAGGGGAGTGGACGGTTGCCTAGTGTGCATGATTTGGAGGTTTTTGGAATGAACGGTGGCGGGTGTGCGAGTGGGGTAGGGTTAGGAATTACAGGGATTAGAGGAGGAGGAGGAGGAGGAGGAGGAGGAGAGAAGATGACGATAAGGACTGTTGAGTAGGGATGACGAGGAAAGATGTGTATCGAGTATTGTATGATTGTGCAGCATTAGATTACGACCTTTTTTTAGACCGCCTGTATAGCTTTAGTAATGATACCCTTCGATTTTGATAACAAGTGTTGCCCACAAGCTGCCATGTCACTTTCTTCAGGGAGAGACAACATGACTACTATCTTCTGTATCCGATATGAATGAGATTGGAGGTTGTCAATCCTGAGACTCTCATAAAGGCGCAGTGTGCTTGGTTGCCTAGGTCATACACATCAAGTGAAGTACTCTGCACGTCGACGCAGTACGTTAAGATGACCTGCGGTAATGACTGCGGTTGAGAAATCTTAGAAGACGATAAGCAAGGGTACGCCGCCCATCTTTGGATTGGTGTGCGAATTTGCTGGCACGAAGAGGAGCTCTAGTGAGAGATGGCGTTATGGTATCGTAGTACTATAGCACTATGAGAAGATGCCCGTTGTCTATCGGTGATAGCAGATCATGCTATCTAATGATGTATAAGACAGGCAGAAACAGCGTACCAGATGTGCTCTCTTTGTATCATTTTCCTACACACACACACACACTGGACCGTATTCTTCGATCGGGATGCCCGACGTATGCAACAGGCGTAGTATAGAGTAAGATTTGGCGATCCAGTAAGACCGTATGGTACATCCAGCGTTCAGGAACGTCTTCAGCTTCGTCTGATTGAACGCTCGCTCTCGGGGAGTCCGAGGACGGCACTGCTAGTTTCCTAGTGACATTCACAGCTGGTGCATCCAAAACTGTCTCTAATGGCCTTGTTTCAGCAGGTTAGTACCGCAACCATACTTCACAGCTTGTCCATGCCCTCATACAGTACACGAGTCCCTGCCATAGGCCAGTTGCGATGGGTTCGTTCAGCCCCCGATCACGGCAGGCATCGGCGACGCCGGGCTAAGGCAGAAGAATCTGAGGAGATAGTAGTCGGCAGGAAAGGATTGTATCACACGCCGATGCTCCAATTGGATGACTGTATCTCTCGATCCAACTACATCTAAGAAATCTTAAACCGATGGAAGTAAAGTCGGCGAAATGGTATATGGTATATTCCGTTGAAGATCATCTAAGTAGCTGTTTAGCGATAGTAAGACGTATGGCTCTAGGGCCAGTACCTTGATTTGCAATGTTCACCGGATGAGACAGTCTCAAGTTTGAGAAGTGAGATTGTCGAACGTGGTTTTGGTCAGCTCGGACAGAGCGATTCACCGTCACATGCTGTACTGTAGTAGTCTAGAAGAAGACTGTGAGATACATAATCAAGCTATGGCTAGAACACGATGCTCATGATTCGTTGCATTGACCGACGCAGGGACTGTTACTAACGGGGAAGTCGGAGTAGATCCAAGATTCAGGAGGGTGCGAAATTGGGGGTTGCAGCTCAAACAGGAACGCTCATTCCGGTGGAGGCCTAAAATGTCTTCCGCTGTCGGGTTGTCAGCCAAACGGTGGCCAATCACAAGCGTCGCCCCCCAGAGCTTCGGGTACCTCAAACTGTGGCTTCGCTGGGTTAATGCAAGAGTCAGCCACGTCTGACGGGAGAGCACCCTGATCCCCAATCGAACCATCAAGGGTCCCATTCCGCATCTGGGGTGGATCCACACGGTGGCGAATGCCCCCCAAGGACGAAGGGCCGAAATTAGGGAATTATTCGCATGTAACGTCGAGGCGGATACTACCCAAGGCTCTTTTAGCGCCATGGTCCCTACGGTTCGGAATATTGGATATAGGGAATAAGAAAAAGGAGCCTTGCGATAGGAGAGAACAAGACAAAAAGCAGTAGCGAGTTGCTAGAGCGATGATCAGTCGTGGCATGTCCCGGCACGTGGTTTCACCAAACGTGTGGATGACCCATTGTTCAAACTTCGAAGCAGTGTGCGTGGGGTACTAAGGGTCATGTGTACACTACGTGTTATTACCAGGTGCTCCCTACAGCTGAAGCCATCTAACAACGCCGATCGGTTCGTTGAGTGCGCCCAGCGGCGATAGTGAGCAGCTCTAGCGACGCAAGGCATGGGAATAACGATAGCTCGACACGTAGTTCGACGCTGGGGGTTTCCGGGAAAAGTCAAGATCCACTATCAAGAAGCGGCGTCTTTGCACGTTCTGCCTGTCCTTCTGGATCGAGGACTAGACGCAGCAGACTGCGCAATTGTGGAACTGTGGGAGAAAAGTCGGCAGCCAGTCGATGTTTGCCGATCCCTTGTCGAGATTGTGGCATCGAATCAAGTGTCGAATGGGAGGTGCAGCGGGCTTTTGGGCTGTGCAGGTGTGCTTGGAGGCTTCGAGAAGGCAGCCCTTGGTGTTCGCTTGCAGCTGCCCTCACTCAGCCCTGACTTCTGCCGTCATGTAAGCCGGGAGTGAGGATGAAAACACGGCAGTTTGGGGGCGCCTGACGACTTGCGTCAATTTGCAGCAAATGCCATAGTTTCCTGATGGACTTCTGCCACGCAATAAGAAAGGAGTATAGCCAGGGAATGGAGATGAGTCGATGAGCTAGGCCGGGATATTAATCCTACTCGAGTGGAGCGGTTGAGGAATGAGGAGTGCAGCGCCAACGGCAAGTGCCTGCTAACCAGAAGCACGGTAAACCTGGCCCCGGCGCCCTAGTCTCGCCTTAGTCGAGCGCCCCCAAGCCGCGGAACGCCATGGGCAGCGCCTTATAGCATCCTTCGCCGCCGTCATTTGGGACTGTTTGGATCACATTTGCGACTCTCGTCTTCACAGCCAAACCAACACAATGGCCATGTTTCGCGACTTCTCCTTCGACCCGGCGTCGTCTCCCGACTACTCACTCTACGAGGCCGAACGGGCGGCCATGAATGTGTCGCCCACGTCACCAGCCATGGACCCGCATTACTCGCCAAATCGGCCACCCACTCCACCATGCACCATGGGCGACCTCGCCGTGCAACTCAACCAGCAAAGCCTCCGCATCGACACCAACACCAACACCCGCTGCTATCCTCCTGGCCCCCTCACTCCAGCGAGCGACGATGACGAGTGCGCCCCGTCCACCAAGCAAGAACAGCAGGCGCGACCAACCTACTCGCGCGTCGCAGCTTCCGTCCTGAGGATGCAACGTCAACAAAACTCGCGCATGCAGTGCAGCCCATCGCACGCTCGCGATCTCTCCAAGCTGGTCAAGATGATCGAGGAGGAGCAGCAATGCACCGTCAACGAGCCGTCGTCGCGGACAAGCTCCACATCGTCAACATCTACATGCCCACTGGTCCCTTCAAAAGACGACGAGGGCGTCGACATGGACTACGACGCTCCCGCGCAAGCCGCTGAGGGACTCTTCGGCATGCCAGTATGGAGAGCAGGCGACCGTCGCGACAGCTGCGTTCGCGTCACCAGACCTGTGCGCATGCGAAAGCGGTCCAAGGGCAACGGCGTATGCAAGAGGACGTCATCATAATTTTTGTTTTAGTTGGATTTTGGTTACATGCATAGCGACGGCGTTTTTGGGGTGTCACTACGGGCGCATTATACCACTTGATCTTGCTGGAAGAGCTCCCTGCGGGTTGAGCCTGGCGTTATAGGGTGCGACAGGCTTAGCGCTGTTGGTACACCCGTATACTTTGTAATAACAAATCTGATCAAGATGCAAACTACTCTTCCGCCCTACCTTGTTACTGTGACTATCGTCCCGACCCAGCACACTGTTTCCCACGAGACGCATGTTCCGTGAACCTGAGCATTGGTAAATTGGTGACCCACTTGATTGTCGCTGATCCCAAGTAAATTCGTGCCGCATCCGTCCCACCTCCAAACACAACCACAACCACCATCATGTCTGCCCGCCGAGCGCTGGCACTGCGCTCCATCCACTTGCGCATAGTACCACGTCCTGCCAACCTATCCGAGAGTCGCGAGATATTCCGCGTGCTGCAGGGTTTTGGAGAAATCAGCACCTACCAGAGTCTACGGGTACGTCTTCCTCGCACACCATGGCTGCTTCTTCTGAGCGATTACTCATGTCAGTCTTAGTATGAGTACCAGAATCCTGCAGACAACGTCGCCTTCGCCATCTACCGCCACGAATCCTCCGCCCAGAGCGCTCTCGATGCCTCACCCATTCGCTTCGCCCTCGAAACATCTACGGCCACCGAAGACAACACCAGCACCCAATCCCACTACACCGGCGAAGAAGACCAAGAAGATGCGTCAACCGACCACATGCCCCAAAAAGCAGGCATCGACGAAATTCTCCGCCCCTCCCAGCTCCTAAACCGAACCTCTGCTGAAACCCACCGGTCCACTCCGTCAGCGCCACCCAAACCAATGCCCTTCGACCCACCACCCGTCTCCCCAAAACAAAAGAAATGGACAAAATGGTTTCAGGTCACTGTTGATCGTACGCGCGCGGTCCATCAAGATTTCATCGAGCGGCAGCCGTATTGGAAACAGTTCAGCCCTATGAGGAGCATGGCACAGGCTGATTTGGAGAAAAAGGTGCCGCATATTGGGTTGAGCGATATCAGCAAGAGGCCGCCGAATGCGTATCGGACACCTACCAGGGTGTTGAAGACTATGAACCAGTATGTCGAGACGGCCATGCCAACTTTGAGGGGGGTTGCTGAGGGGAGCGAGAACGAGAGGGCGTATCTGGAGAGGCAGGAGAGGAGGGTTTGAGATGGAAACAACAGACTACCGAGTCTACCACAATCGAACCTCGAGCGATAGCTATAACCCCGTCTCCCAACCATACGTATCGATCCAGACCACAAAGACTCGAGTCTTCCAGCATACCTCCACCGATCTGGAACAACAGTCGGATGCTATACATGCAGCACGGCTCTTCGACAAAACAACAATGTGGAAATGTGCGACTACATGAACCCAAACGCTCATAGAGCATACGTCTGCGCCTACACATTGCCTTCTCTGACATTACTCAGAAGACCTTCCGACCTGCCTAGATCGACTGGAGTTCCGAGCAGTCACTCAGCACTTTCCTCAGTCGTCTTGACAGCCTTTTGGGAGAACCACCCATGTCGATAAGTACCATGGAATCGCATCGGACAATTGCGAACACTTTCGCCCATGAATGCTTATATCATGAGCCGTAGCAGAGCATCCAGCCGCTCAGCATCTGGATAAGAGCTGCGCAAGTCCAACTCCCTGATCCGGTCCATCTCAAGGGCCTCTCGACCAGCCTGTTCCGCTCCTTATGGAATGGTTTCATGACCGCCTTCTTAAATTAAGCATGTTCTTTACAGGCCGTGTAAAGAAGGCATCCGCTATCCACACAGCTTCGTAGCTACTATAACTTCGTAGAGGCGGTTCAGAGTTAGCACGGACTAACAGATCCGATATGCAATATACGTACGTTGCGGACAAGGCGCATACAGTATGTAGGCGTCGAGCTTACATTTGCGGCACATGCGAGAAGGCGGATTCTGTGCCACCCGATGTTGAAGTTCAGAGAGTGCTCGTCGAACATGTTCGGGCTGGGACAACGATCTGAGATTTGAAGCGCGCTGATCGTCGAAGGCACCAAACGCTCAAGATATGAATGAAACACCTGATAGTTGTTTAGCTCAACGACGCCTGCTGCGCATTTTACATCCATCGGACCCAAACAACAACACATCTGACAATATTAGGCCTCTATGCTAGCTGTACCAAAGCCCATCTTTTCTCACAAGGATCACACAAATCCGTAGACCTCCAAATCATGCATGCTCGGGTGGTTGTTTCCAGTTGCCTGATTCGTCATATCCATAAAAATGCCATTTATCCTCCCAAGGTCCAGCGTCAATCCCAGCAGCTGTGGACATATCTCTTCAATAGCCATCGCCATCTTCTGAAACGCGCGACCATGGTCAACAAGATTACTGTACGAAGTCTTGCACATCCGACAACATAGGCTCTTAAGCACAGCATGGATCAGCTCGTGCATTAATGTAGAGAGACGTTGCAGCGCCAGTGACTTGGTTCGGTTGAGAGACCGTAAGGTGACTTCTGTTTGTTGCGTGGGATGCATCGTGATGCGTTCAAAGACCAGATCATCGCGAAGTATTGTCTGAGTATATCCTAGCCAACCCCTCTCCTCACAGACGTCGAAATCCCAGAAAAATTCGATTTTAATTTTCGCTCCGAGAAAGAAGATGGATAACAATTGCGTGCATAGTCTTCTCATCTTGCCGAAAGGAAACGTGACTCTCGCATCAGGAGAGCCGAGTTCCTTGAGAAGATCCTCCATATTCTCCCGCATGTCTCTTAGAGCTACTTGCTGCTCGGAATTCATTTGATTGTATGGCCTACTAAAAAATGTGGTTGCGCTGTCGACAAGATGGAGCGCCTCGTATGGCCTATTCACGGAATCGGCGATGATTTCGGGCTGTTCATTTGGCAGAATAGGTATCTGGTCCCGACGATGTTCGATGGCAGCGCAAGAGTATGGATAGTTGAAGTAAGAGTCTTGTGAGCACTTGTTACTGTCACAGGTACATGGGCCGCAGAACAAATGGTTTAATGACTTTTTGTAGAAGAAGTCTTTCTGGGGATCCGTCATTAGGCCTTCTATTGAAGGCAACCGGCCTGAAGCTACAGCTGTTAGATCGGCAGTGCCGGACAAAGTGGGTGTTGAGAAGTCATTCGGAGAAGCAACGCCATTCTGATCTACGCTCATGGTGGAGATTTTAGTGGCCGATAAGGTAGTAAAGAGTAAGCTTTTTTTGTCCCTTATCATCAAAGCATTTTTTGTCATTTCCTTTCGCTTCAGTCATCCTACCCCTGCTGCTGAGAGGCGATTGATTGCATGTGACTCTGCCTATAAAGCTCATGGGATTGAATCTCCAGAACTAGGGGTTATTTGCTCCATATAGTAGGATACCTAACCTTATATCGGTTACTATGCTTGTTCTTACTAAGCTTTCCACGAAGAAGATGCGGCTTGGTTGGACGAACATGGGAGAGCATAGTAAGGGATCGCAAGGTCTGTGAAGTGGTTCGCCGTTCACAGATTTCATCTTTTGCTTAATTTGTGTCGTGTTGAGGCCATTATTCATGATTGAGAGGGTATGTAGATCTAGCCCACTGGAAAGAGACAAAAGAAGCTGTCAGCTTAGATGGCGATGAGATGCATAAGGAAGCCGCGTTGATCCGAAATGCTGCGAGTACTGTTGGCCACGTTTTCACTATTACTGGACGTGATCCAGTTATGTCGAACTTACTGTATTACCTCCACCAGGTACTGTGAAGTATCGTACCATGATTTGTGACATTTTGAGGAACCGAGACTGACAGGTTTGTGTATTCATGGCTGCGAACGGCTTTCCCAGCCAGAAGTGGAGGAATTCGCAGTCCCAAATTTACCTAATGAAACAGCGCCCGCACGAAACTCGTCCAAACCAGTGAGTGCAGCATTGTCTCATGAATCTAGGCTGATTTCACATGCCTAAAACGCATTGCAATGTTTCATGTCATACAAGACTTCTATGGCCGAGCAATATAAAGAGTAGCCACGCAAGAGTGTTGCGAGTAGCGAGAAAACCACAACCAGTGATTCTGGTAGCCTTTCTAAACAGGAACATAGACAACCAAAATGTGCCGAAAAGTCCCTCATATGTACAAGCTTGTGGATCCACAGAATCTCGAACCTGCTCCTAGCACACCGGAGGAATTCATTGATATGATTCGAGATCATCACAAGAGAAATCCTGGGGCACGATTTGGCAGTAAGAAACAGGGAATATGTACAAACTCATGTAACAACATCATCAAGCCACAATATCGAGCGCGCATATCCTTACGTACGGCCGGTCACCATGCTTTTCGACTTTGTGACGAGGTCAAGCGTAGGATGGAACTGGGCTTTGATGATTTCAGCTCCGAACAATGGCAAGCCCACAATCTGTTCAAATCACTGGTTGAGGATAAATCAGACAAAGCCCTGTTGAAGAGGCTAGCAAAGACAGATGGAAGACAAGTCTCACAAGATGAGATGAAGCTGCTGATCAAGACCTTCTCAATGATTTTCTTCCCAACTACGCCGTCGGACGTTCAGATGGAACTGGACTTCCAGTGGGAGGATTGGAGAAACACGCCAGGTGAAATCGGCTTATACTGCACCAATGGTACCGACATGCCTTGGATCAGCATGTGTGCTTTTAACGTTGACAAGAAAGTACCGAGCTACGGTCATCTGAATGGATTAGCTATGGACCGTCTGTCCACAATCCTTCACGAGATTGTGCATGCATATTTGGATCGTTACGCCTGCCGTTGTATTGGGGTGTTCGGATCGTTTGAAGAGAGTGTTAATCAACTAAGTGGACATGCATGGGCGTGGCAACGGATAACAAGTTCTGTGGAACGCGCTGCCCCTGACCTCACTGGTCTCCCTATAAGTCTAGAACGGTTTAGAATTATCCAGGGCTGTTGGGACAAATTCAGATATTGGCCGACTCAACAGGAAGTTAAGGACTGGCAGTTGTAAATTCATGAGGCCTATGGGTAGGCTGCGTCAAAGTGGAGGTCGGAATAGTTGCTGTCATGATGAAGTCGCAGTTGAAGTTGTATGCCATGAGTAGGAGAATCAATGAAGTGCTGTATTCGAGGTTTGATCAAAGGCATCCGTTTTCGACCGCGATACCGATGGAATAACTCGATAACTCTGGATATCTGTGATGTGAGGATTGGTGTAGTTATCGAGAAGGAAGTAACAATAATGGAAGTCTTACGACAGAACACTACTAGCGCGTTGGCCGGATCAGCAACTATGATAGACCATCCACGTGGCAAGTCGCAAGCAGCTAACAGAGACCACTATGTCACCGCACATTGAGAACAAGGAGCTATCTCATCTTTCAATCTAGTACCTAACGTTGATGAGTACAACAAGCATGAGTTGCCAGTGTTGGAACGAGATAGATCGCGTAGCCAACCAGATGCCTTCCGACCCAGAAGACGAAGGGTGGGCCCAAGGGTACACGAAGCGAAAAACACTTCAAGGGTGGCCGCCTAGATGCTACGATGAAGGCGTGCTGCGACGTGCGCATGATCACCGAGTGCAGCTGCCATGGGCCGATTTTATAATCCGTTCAGTCCTCGCCGATCCACAGTCGCAGTTGCAGAGACCATACCTGGACCTACCGCAGAGGAGCCACCGCCAGACGACCACACAACGGCGACACGAAGCCATCACGCACCTCACCCCTCAGTCGGTACGATTCCAGACAGGCTTGATGACATACGAGACTATGTACGTGGTGTCAGCACCTATATCCATTGGTTTCAAAGCCTCACTGAACACGAACGATCAAATGTCGCGCGAGTTACGGAGGTCAAGCGCGAGTTGAAGCTTGCACACCGAAATCTAGAGAAGCTTGATGCTGACATGTACTGCGAACTTGGGGACGAGACCGAGGCGCTGGTTAAAGATGCCATGAGACATGCTTGGCGGTCGTACAGAAGCGTGGTGAAGCTCGAAGAAAAGTTGAGAGGTTCAAACGGCGGCAGTGATTCCGGTGTGAAGTTGCGTAGGATATCGGGACCGCAGAATGAACGGAACACATCGACGGATCATGGAAAAGTCGAAGCATACACCCGCAGCGATACGACGGAGGTAAAGCAAGCGCTCTACGAGGCCCTTGATGTGCGACAGCAACCTGCCGAAGGCAACCGCGATGAAAATCCATACCTTATGTCTGGTGAGAGATGTCCCTATACGAACTAGATATGAGACATATACTGACTTTGTATACCCACATTCCAGGTGCTCTTCCGGTCGAGGATAGGTCTCCGCAGATCGAAGTTCAGAGAGCAGGGCGAGCTCATGCTTTTGAAGCGCTGAGGCAGTTACCGCATCTCCTTGCCCACGGAGCGCCGTCGCAATGCTCAGAAAGCCTCCACCTACCTGCAACGAATCCCCAAAAGATCCCACAGCCCAGAGACGAAGTCAAGGTTCGAGTTCAAGAGGAAGAGGCCAACACGGACTCTGTCCTGCGCAACCCATACAAAGTGCGACGAGGCAGCTGCAACGGCTTCATGATTACAGAGATGACGATGCATGCGATCGAGGATACTCGCTTCGTTTTGCCTTACCTGCACTACATGAAGGTCCATGAGCTGCGAGCCATCAAGGAATGGCTGGGTAATGCGGGGTTCATTGTGAGCTCTGGTTCAATGAGGTAAGCCATGACTGTACGAGATGTATACAAGATATACGCTGACTTCATATCTCCACCTCAATAGTCGCACGGAAAAGGCCCTACTCTGCATACAGCTCCTACAGACTGGCTGTCGATACGAAACGTTGGCCGTGATCCACTCGCGTTCGCCACACGAGGTCATGGAGTCGTGCAACGAAGTCATGCGAGCTTTGTTGAAATGGCATCGTATGACAGTTGATGATGATGACATAGGGAACCAGGCCGCGTATATTGTTCTCTGGGGCATCTGGCATAAGTACACCGTCTCGGATGGAAAGGCAGGAGAATACTTTGGGTTCGACTGGACGTGTCTTGCCAAAGTCCTGGTGTCACTCAACGTGTACATGGGCCGCTGGCGCATGCAGGGCAAGTTTGCCATGGACGGTCCGGCATTCGCATGGGGCAAGTTCTTCGTGCCGAACGACAGCAGATGCGTCCTGGATACGAGAGACGGGGACCAAGGAGGGCGTAATGACGCCGAGACGAGTTCCTTTTACGCTGTGGCTCGGCGGGGTAGGCTGAGAGAAAGCACAGACGGGTGAAAGACTCTTTTTGGCACGGTCAAACGGCCTCTTCCCTCAGGTCGCAACACGGCAGTTCGGCTCGTAAAGAGTGGCGCATAATCC
Source organism: Alternaria postmessia (assembly GCF_024291825.1). NCBI lineage: Eukaryota > Fungi > Ascomycota > Dothideomycetes > Pleosporales > Pleosporaceae > Alternaria > Alternaria postmessia. The sequence continues at coordinate 215,385 of NW_026260090.1, read as the reverse complement.
GACGATAGTGGGCCACGATGGTTGCGGAGCCGGTAAAAGGATGCGCGCATCCATTAAGCGTTCAAGATTTCATCTCCACATCGTATCGCTATCGCAGCGGTATCTCAATGCTCGGCGGCACCAGTGGCGTACAGAGCAAGCCGTCGCCTCAAAGGGTCGCAGCGCAGAGTGCCTGGTGTTTCACAATCTCCCTTGGCTCCCGGCCTGGCGCAAAGCCACCCGCGGTGTGCAGACACGAACGGGAAGGTCGCAAATGCGGTTGGGCGCATCGTTTGCGACCGTCGAGGTTAATCGAGCGCGATTGACGGCAGTTGAGGCGGGAATAACACTGCATGATCAAATGAAATCGAAGACAATAGTAAACAAGTCATCTATGGCACAAAGCGTTCAGGAGAGTCGCTATTCTCGGCGATCGACAAGCGCCGTTTGTAGTTTAAGGTCCGTCGACCAATAGCGATCCGCAGGGAGCATTCGTGCACTAGACGACTCCTTAAATCTTCTTGCAGGGCTGCACCCAATTGCTCTTCACCACCGAGTCTCTAAAACGCGGTCCTGACGCTCCTTTGAACGACTTTCCCCTCGTTTTCCTTTTCTCGTCGCGAGAATCCACTCTTTACTCAACCCTCACTATCCCAGTCACTCCTTGCTACACCCACCTACAGCGCGTCTGGTCTACGCGCGAATCACACTCTTTCAGTACTCATAGTGCTTACATAGCGACATAATCCGCCGAGATGAAGTCATTCGCCCTTTCCACGGCTGCACTTATCGCAGGCCTTATCTCTACGACTACTGCGCAAACCCATACCAACTGTATGTGACGTGTGGCGCATTGCCTGCGACTGATATACTGATGCATCGACACAGGCTACCCTCTCAACACCACAGGATGTCCAGACATGGAGGCGCTCGGCGGAAACGTCACCTTCAACTGGAACAAGACTGGCATCCCGAACGATGACAAGGTCTGGAAGATGCCTAACCAGGGCAAGATCGACTGGGTCGAGAAGGGTGCAACCTTCACCATTGAGCGATCGGGCGACTCCCCCACAGCGAACTCGGTGTTCTACATGCTCTTTGGTCGCCTCGAGATTGTCATGAAGGTGGCCACGGGCACGGGTATCATCTCCAGTGCTATCCTGCAGTCCGAGGCGCTCGATGAGATCGACTGGGAGTTCCGTGGCGACAACAAGATGATCTTGACCAACTACTTCGGCAAGGGTGACACGACGACCTACGATCGCGGAAAAGACTTCGACCAAGGCTTCAACCCACAGGACGACTTCCACAACTACACTATCGACTGGAGAAAGGAACGCATCGAGTGGTGGGTCGACGACAAGCTCGTCAGGACACTCACCCCCAGTGAGGCTAAAGATGGAACACGGTACCCGCAAACGCCTATGAACGTCCGCCTTGGTTCATGGGCTGCTGGTGACCCCAACAAGAACGACCCTGGTGTTGTCGAGTGGGCTGGTGGCAAGACAGACTTTACCAAGGGACCATACACCATGACGATCCAGTCTGTCTACGCGCAAGACTACACAAGCGGCGCTGCGAAGTACTCATGGGCTGACATGGATTCGTCTGGTGACTGGGAGAAGGTCAAGGTCATCGAGTATGTTTCTTCGCGCTCCTATGCCAATATGATGTGAGACTAACAAAGGCTAGGGGAAAATCCGAGGTGCTCGAAGAGATCCAGTCTCCCCACGGTGTCAAGAACCGATTCGAAACCCTTTCCAAGGGCGCCAAGATTGGCATCATTGCTGGTGTCCTCGGAGCTCTAGCAATTGGCGCAGCTGTCTTCCTGTTCTGCTGCATCAAGAAGCGTCGCGAAGGCAAGAGAGAGCACCAGGCTCTCCTCGCTGAGGAGCAAAAGGAGGCTGCGGAGCTCAGCGAGTACAAGGCTCAGATGCAAGCCGGCAGGTTTGCCATGGGGTCCAACAACCGCGTCTAAGGCTCATTGCGAGAGGAGATGTTGGAGTTGCGGATATACAATCTCTTTAATAGGATGGGGTTTTTTCCTTGCAGCTGGAAGGCAGCTTGTTGAATAGAGGCTGTTGTTCCCTTGTTATGTCAGTGTTACGATCAGTTGTTTTTTTGTTTCATGCATGCTTTATATACCCTTGCGCTGCTTTCGTCGACCAAGGCTATACTGTAGTGCCTAGTTTGCAATATACCACGACTTGATGTCGCGCGGTTAAGAAGATTGCGGCTCTGCGGCGTGCTAGTGAAAATGAGCTCTGTGTTAGTGTTGGTTGGCATGTGACGCATGCTTCTCCGCAAACCCCGGACACACGGCATGCATCGGCTAACTTTAAGCTGCCTCGGCATGTGAGCGGTCCGCCGTGTCTGATGTGAAAGACATGCCACACTCGTCCTTTCTGCTTTGACACAATACTGCAAAAATGGCATCCTTCTCACGATCACTAAGACCCCTCACCCGCGTTGCTACTGCCTCATCGCGTTCGCTGCGACCGGCAGCCCGCGCCGCCCCGCAGTATGTTTATGCACCCACCATCAAGGCGAATGAATATATTAATGCTAACACGACGACTCACCAGACTACGATGCCTCTCCACGACTGCCGTCCGCCGGGAAGCCATTGACATCTCAGATGTCCCACCGACGCCCATAACCCACCTCTCCGAGACGGAAATGCTTATGGGCGAATCCGTCTCCAAGTTCGCCAACGATGTCATCCTCCCCAAGGCGCGAGACATGGACGAAGCCGAGTCGATGGACCCCGCAGTAGTCGAGCAACTCTTCGAGCAAGGCCTCATGGGTATTGAGATTCCCGAGGAATACGGTGGCTCAGGCATGAACTTCACATCGGCCATTATCGCCATCGAGGAGCTGGCGCGTGTCGACCCCAGTGTCAGTGTCATGTGCGATGTCCACAACACACTCGTCAACACTGCAATTCTCAAATATGGATCCGAGAAGATCAAGAAGGAGTGGCTGCCCAAGCTGGCCACAAATACAGTCGGCTCCTTCTGTCTCTCAGAACCCGTGTCAGGATCCGACGCCTTTGCGCTCGCCACCAAAGCCACACGAACCGACAATGGATACAAGATCAGCGGTAGTAAGATGTGGATAACGAACAGTGTCGAAGCCAACTTCTTCATTGTCTTCGCCAACCTCGACCCTAGCAAGAAGTACAAGGGCATTACTGCCTTCATTGTAGAGAAGGGCACACCGGGTTTCTCCATTGCAAAGAAGGAGAAGAAGCTTGGCATCAAAGCCAGCAGTACCTGCGTCATCAACTTTGACGATGTTGAAATCCCCAAGGATAACCTGCTCGGTAAGGAATTTGAGGGCTACAAGTACGCCATTGCGCTGTTGAACGAGGGCCGCATCGGTATCGCAGCGCAAATGACTGGCCTTGCGCTCGGCGCCTGGGAAAATGCTGCAGGGTGAGTACACTTGTTACCTATAGACATGTCGGACCAAGTACTAACAGCCCCAGCTACGTGTGGAACGACCGCAAGCAGTTTGGCCAACTCGTCGGCGAGTTCCAGGGTATGCAACATCAGCTCGCCCAGGCCTGGACAGAGATCCAAGCCGCTCGCGCCCTTGTCTACAATGCTGCGCGCAAGAAGGAAGCTGGCGAGGGCTTCATCATGGACGCTGCCATGGCTAAGCTCATGTCATCGCAGGTTGCAGGACGTGTATCCGGACAGGCAATCGAATGGATGGGTGGCATGGGCTTCGTCAGAGAGGGGCTTGCGGAGAAATACTTCAGGGACAGCAAGATCGGTGCCATCTACGAAGGAACCAGCAACATCCAGTTGACTACTATTGGCAAGCACCTGCAGAAGAAGTATACCAAATAGATGATGAAACAATAAAAAGTATAGCATGATTGATGCACGTCGTCGTCATTTCCAGAAGCACAAGATCGAGTAGCAAGGCGGCGCTCGCAATTTCGACATTCAGAAGCAATATAGTTGTTGTTTTGTGCTCACAAATATTGGAGCACTTATAGGCCGACGCGATGAAGCAGATCGTGGACTCGTTTAACGATCCTGGGACGATCGCAGCGGGGGATGCATCATTACCTCATGCACCGCAAGCAGCCTAGCGCAGACAGCAGCCACTCTCGATCTTGACATCGCTGCCATTGGGACACGGCTTGTTCATATGCCCTACGAGTCAAGCCACGCGTTCACATGCGACTTGTCACCCGTTCCGTGCCCGCGCGCATCCGCAGTTGGTGAGCAAGAAGCATGGCCATTGCACTGAAGACGATACCGTGGAAGACACCTTCCGGAGGGGCATGTCTCCCCACTATCGACCCACCGTCGGCGCCGCCTGGGAAGATCCATGCTACCCAAGTGCGCCAACGCTCGCGACCGGAAAATATCGCAAGAACCATGGTATGCCCTCCACTGACGGCCGGAGCTGCTCCAGCGTCATAATTCACCCTGGTGCGACGGCTGTCGCCCATCCCGTCCTCGAAGCCTGAGGCGCGTGTCTCGTCGTGTCAGCCCAACCCCAAACTTCACACGTCGTCTATAGAGTCTATAGCCGCATCCGAATCCTACACTCTCTCTCGCATCCTTATCATACCCCTGTTTTTCTTTCTCAGGCCCGCAATCTCGCGTGACAGTGGCCCACTACCCAACTCTCCTTTAGCCCGTTCCGTCACAGTTGCCCAGCGCCAACGCAATTCGGCGGTTGCAGCAGTTCCCCCAGCCACATTGCATACAGAGTTTTGATCATCCTCTGGCGCACGTCGCGTTCTGGTCACCTCATGGTCGCATAACCCACCGCCCACCATGGCGTCTGGCTCCAAGGCTAAGGACCAGGACCGTCCAAGTGCCAACGGGCGCATACATTCTGGCCTGGAGAACATCCTGCCAGCAAGCTTCCTCGATATGCAAAAGTGCGCTGGCGACTTCCCCAAGGAGAGCAAGTCGATATCGTCTCCACGCTCTCGGCCGTCTTCTACCCCACTCTCCAGCTTGTCGCGTTCTGTATCGTCCATGACCGACAGCTTCATGCTAGAACACTGGGGTCCCTCTTCTTCAAAGTCCACGCGACCTGAACACGATGGCAGGGACAGCACAGAGGCTCCACCCAAGGAGGAGGACGCGCCTACTGTTATATCCAATTGGGCGCATCTATCCTATATAAAATCCCAGCGGAACACGCTTCGCGCCGAACTCAAGGCTCACCAGGTTGCTGGAGCTGAGGCAAAGCGGTCTGTTTCCTCTTTGCGGCGTCTTGCCTTCCGCATGGCCGTAAATATATCTGTCAAGGAGAAGCAGATTGCAACTACAGCGCGGAACCTGGCCAAGAGTAGGACAAGTAACTACCTGGAGGGCAAAGATGCACAGAAGCGAGTGGAGGAATTGAAGAGGGCGTTGAGAGTTGAAGAAGGACGGAACAAAGAGATCCTTGAGGCATTGGAGAGGGCCTCTATGCTGACGCTCCAATGTAAGTATACTATATCCAGGTACTGTCTTTTGCTGATTAATTGTGCAGATTCGTCTCCCAAATCTGAATCTCAACATCAACCTAGAGGTCTGTTCATCTCACCACCTGCATCTCCGCCGACGCAATCAAGTGTCTTTGACAGTCCTACCCTTGCGCCGAGGACTCCAACGCGAGCGTCTCCCTCGCCATGGCACGATCTAGATCTCGAGCTCACCCCTCGCTTGTCGAGTCCTTCCGAGATACGTACTTCTGACAGTCGCTTAATACGAGCGAAACGCGAATCCGACCAAGCTCTTGCTGCTTGTCGAAGCCGCATTGAGCAGCTACAACGTGAATGTGCAGCAAGCAAGGAAGATGCTGGGCTTCTAGAAGCGACAAGAGAAGGTCTAGAACAAGAGATCCAAAGTCATCAATCCCGCATTGCTGCCTTGGAGCGTTCGAGATCTGCGGTACAAGAAATATTGGAGTCGACCAAGGCGCAACTGAACATTACAGTAGGCTCAGAGGAGAAACTGAAGCAGGATTTGCAGGCTAAATGTGCTGAAATTGCAGATTGGGAGCAGAAGGGTGGGGACATGCAGCACACGATCGAAGCGCTGCAAAAGGAGAAGGTAGATCTGGATGACCGCCTCGGCACACGGAATGCTCAGATTAGGGAACTTGAGATTCGCACAACAACTCTGGAGGAAACACTACATTCTTTGCAGAATAAGGTGGAGATTGCTGATCGCCACGAATCGTCGTTGCAAGACCGTCTCGCAGAAAAGGAAAGCGCACGCCAAGACCTGAGCAAGCGACTTGACCGAGGACTGGAACATATTGCACGTCTAGAGCAGAAGATTACTGAGTACGAAAAGGACGAGGCTGAGCACCTACGTAAAATCGAGATCGGTGGAGGTGTTATCTCTACGCTGCGCGAGCAGCTCCATGATTCGCAAACCACGAGCAAGAACACTGAAGACGCCTTGACGGCTCTAAAGAAGGAAGTGGAGCAGGTCCGAGCCAATTTGCGGGCTGAGAGCGATGCGAGTAAAGGCTTGACTGCAGAGCTTGAGGCTATGCGAACCGAGAAGGCCGATATTTATAATGAATTGCGTGCCACGTCAGAGAACCTTAAGCGAGAGACCGAATCGAAGACCAACCTCCAAACCGAGCTAAGAGATCTGCGTGCCTCTTACGACGCTATCACGAAAGAATTGCAACAAGTTTCCAAGCGCACTCAATCATTGGAGACGTCTAATGCTAGTAACCAGGCCAAGTTAGAGAAACTCCACGACGAAAAGGCATCGCTTGAAGCCGATCTCAAAGATGCCCGACAATTGCTCTTCAGACTCCGCGAAGATGTACGGATGCGAGATGCCGAGCTTGCTGACCTACAGTCTGTCAAGTCGAAGTTGCAACAAAAACTTCAGACGTCAGAAGAGCGAGTGTCGCACCTGGAGCAGGAGTTGAACCAAGTACAAGTGTCAAAGCAAGTAGCTGATGAGCAACATGCAGTCGAGATCCAGAAGAACGCCGAACATCTTCGCGAGTTGGAATCGTCCATGCTCAATCTCCGGTCAGTTCTCGAATCATCACAGAAGCTGGAGGCCTCTTTACGACAAGAGTTGGATAGTGTGCGGAGCTCCAAAAATGCGGTTGAGAATGAGCTCAGTCAAGCACTTCAATCGAAAACAGACCTTGAAGGTCAAATCGACCATATACAGTCAAGACTCACATGGACGGAGAGCGACCGCGACAGCTTGCAGACTAGGATCACTCAACTCGAGGGCGACCTGGACACAAGCGCTCAGGCTAAGAGTCGTCTCGGTGCACAACTATCTGCCACGACAAGTGAATGTGACTCACTGAAGGCTCGCATTTCGGAGCTGGAGATTGCGCTCAAAGATAACCTCGAAGCAAAACTAAAATCTGAAGAAGCGTTAGCAATCGCGCAGCTGGACGGCGAGACTTCTGGAAAGGATTTGATAAACCTTCGTGGACAGCTAGCGGAGGTGAAGGCTACTGGAGACCAAGTGCAGCAGGATTTGCACAACGCCCACAGCTCAAAATCAGATCTCGAAGCTCAGCTCCAGTCAGTGAAAGATCAACTGGCTAAGAATGAGTCTGAGAGTGATGAAGTACGCTTGCAGATGTCAAAGCTTCACAATGAGATAGTAGAACTCCAAAGGTCGAAACGCCAGCTCGGGGATCAATTGTTGGCCGACGAAGCGTCGCGCGAAAAGCTTGACGAAGACTTACAATCTGCACGCTCCCAACTACTAGAGGTTCAAGCCCAGATTCCACAGCTGGAGGCAAGACTAGCATCCAGTGAAGAAGAGCTTGAAGCCATGTGCAGAGCGAAGGCAGTTACCGAGAAGCGACTCGAAGAGACGCAGGCTGCCAACTCAGACCTGGAGAAAGAGCTGGATGCTGCTCGAAAGACCAACGAAGACATCAAGAGTCAATTTGGTAGTATCGTTACCGCCAATGCACAACTGGAGAAGGACATCAGTACAGCTCGTCTTGAGAGAGACGAGGCAGATGCACACAACGCTGAACTCACGTTGAAACTAGGAGATTCGAAGGAAGAGCTGGAAAGCCTTCGAAAGCTTAAGGACGAGGTTGAGAAGAGACTGAACGAAGCATTGACTGTCTCTACAAGCACAGAAGAGAGCCTTTCATCCACTCGCTCCCGTCTTCAAGAGCTCGAGTCGCAGAACTCTTCCATCACTACTGAGCTTACAGAGACAAACGAAGAGCTATCTGTTCTTCGGCAGCTCAAGGATGACGTCGAAAAGAAGTTGGGCGAAACATTGACTGCCTTCGCAAGTACGAAAGAAGGGCTTTCATCGACCCGCTCTCGCCTCCAAGAGCTCGAACACCAGAACTCCTCCGTCGCCGCTGAGCTCACGGAAAAGAACAAAGAGCTAGTCGCCCTTCGTCAGGCTAGAGCCGAGCTCGAAAGCAAGGCAGACGGCGCTGAACAGCATGTTGGGTCTCTTGAAAAAGACCTAACAAATATGCGCCGGCGTCTTCACGAGCTCGAAGCACAAGACTCGGCAATTACTACAGAGAAAGATGAAGAGTTAGGCGTTCTTCGAGAGGCAAAAGCTGAGTTGGAGGCTAAGGTAGTCGACGCCGGAAAGCGTGCTGAATCTCTCCAAGACGATCTAACAAACATGCGCTCGCGGATAGATGAACTTGACTCAAACAGCACTAGCTTAGTCTCCAAGCTGTCAGCTACCAACAAGGAGCTAGAGGATGTCAAATCTGCTTACTCACGACTCGAAGAATCTTCTCAAACAACGTCACATCGAAACGCAGAGCTTGAGGCCGAACTCCAAGCTGCACAGATGCGTCTTGACATTGCTGAGTCGGAAGGACTCAGCTTGGCTTCCAAGTTGTCGGTTAGCAGCAAAGAGCTAGAGAACCTTCGACTGGCTCATGTAAAACTTGAGGAGTCGTCCCAAACAGCGTCACTTCGAAACGGGGTGCTTGAGTCCGAACTGAGAGCTGCCCAGATGCAGCTGACTATTGCTGAGTCGGAAAGCCTAGAAGCTGCCAACAAATTGATCGGAGCCGACAAGGAGCTTGTGTCTCTTCGGGAGTCGAACGCCAAGTTAGATTCCTCTGAGAAGGAATTGCTCGCTCGTCTTACTTCGGCGGAAGAAGAATTGGATACCGCGCGTGAGAAGAATGCACAGCTGGAAGCCTTCCTTGAGCGTGTAGAAGCAGACATGGCTGATGCTCACTCTGCCGTTGAGGATACTGAAAGGCGTTACCATGAGCTCATGGAAGAGTCACAATCAAAGTTGGAAGCTGCAAAGAGTTCGAAGCAGAAATACAAGCGCAGACTGGATGAGAGGAATAACGAACTTGAAATCCTAATCAACGAGAACTCAGATCTCCATCACCAGGTCGGCGACCAGACGCGCCAATTGGGTGCGCTCAAGAAGGGCAAGGAGAAGCTGGTTGAGGAGCTATCGAAGAAGGAGAAGTACATCGGAGAGCTCGGGTCATCTTCAGACAATCGCATAAGATCCCTAAACTCGGCGTACGATGGTTTGAGGAAGAAGTTCGAAGAGCAGCAACAGCAACACCGACAGTTAGACGGTAAACACGACAAGGCTGTTCGCCTCGAGGCCGAGCTAGAGAGGAAGATGACTGAGATTGAAGAGATGCGACATCATCAAGACGAGTATGCGGCTTCATACAATGCATTGGAGAAAGAGGTGCAAAGCTTGCGGGATGATAAGAGGGCGTTTGAGAAACTGGTTGCCACGCTGCAAGAGAAAATCAGACATTTGGACGTCCTAGAGGAGTGGGAGGAGCCGAACGAGCTCAACAGGACTACCTCGCCACGTCACATCACTATCCAGGACGGCCCTTACGATACTGCACCCTCTAGCCCCATCTCTTCTCATGCGAGGAGTTCTATTGGCCACGTTAGCGTGCAGCTTGAAAGGCCACAGACGAGCGCCAGCACCGTCTCCCACGAGGAAGATCTTGACTCGTGGGCGATGCAAGTCGAGAAGATACGCATGCAACGCAATGATGCGGCAGTCCAACTCAAAGGCATGAAGAAGTCGCGACACAACCTCAAGAAAACTCTGAGGGACACCGATGCGCAACTCCACCGGCTAGAGAAGGAAACGAAGACGTGAGTGTCCCATGGAAGGATCACGCAATAGAATGAATGACTAACAAACCTCCAGCAAACGACCCCAGAACCTTCTCCGAAAGAAGAGTCGTCCAATGACTCCTAATCCTCTTATTACTGACCAAGCCCGCACCTCACCCTCCCCGCGCATTGGCTCTTCATCCCCCCAAACACCCACTCGCCAAACCACCTCGAACACATTCTTCTCGCCTCGAACCACTATGAGCGCCAACTCACGGCACAGCACATATATTGCTCCTACCAATCCCGATAAGGGAGCTACACCTTCGACGCCTGAACGTCCCAAGACCAGTCATAGTCTGCGCAACAGGCTGAGCTATCGCCCTACGACTAGTGTTGGTGATGAACATGCGGGCGTGTCGCCTAGGGGGCATGGACACGTGAGAAGGTGGAGTTCTGGATTGCGGAGTTTGTTTCATAAGGATGCGTGATACCTCTGTTTTCGTCTTTGATGTTTTGTTCTTTTTAGTCAATCGTCTCTTTCCACTTCGTGCTCTGCCCATGCTCTTTCTCCATATAGTGTTATTCTTTCCATTGCTGTTGTTTTCGTTGTTCTGCTTCTTGTACACCGGTTATCGTTTCGTCTTTTGGGGTGTTTCTGTGCGTTTGAGATTGGATGGGTCGACTCTCACGGGTCAGGTATTCTGGTTACCAACGGTTCTATGGGAGGTCTCTAGCGTCGCTTTTACATTTGTACAAGAAGTCATGAGGCATTTAGTCATAATCCGTTTCCTTTCTCTCGATCTCATCAACGCCTTCTATCTCGGATGTACTTTAAGCCGACACCAGGGCTAATTCCGATAGCGTATATCTGCCTCGCATAGCCACATTCTAGTTCGCCACTTTTGAGAATCATGGAAAGTCTGATCGCTAGTACTTATTGACGTAAATAACTAAGCGAGCCGTGGAAATGATGAGTATGGCCTGCCACTGGGGTCTTCACCAGCATCTTTGACCCACTAAGCCCAAGCTGTGTAAGACATTGTTTGTTTCTTGGTCCTCTATTGCTGTCTATATGTATCATGTGGAAATAGAAAAGACCACCCTCGCTGAAGCACGACAGCTGCATGGTTCACCTTTCGCCTGACGAACAGATGTCCATCTTGGGCTTTCGCAAACCTTGGAAGCCTGCACCCACAAAACTACAACCCCACTTCAACGATTGGACCGACATATGTCTTCTTGCCTCTGAAAAAGTACCAGGCGATAGCGAAGATTACTGTCCCCCCAAACGTGACAGAACTAAAGTTCATCGATTGTGCATCGACCTCCACAGAACCTGGCCAGAAAGAGAAGAACCACAGTACGAATAGGTACATGCATGCAAACAGATTATTGGCAACACCGAATGCGCCGGGAACCTTCCAAGGCCCCCACTGCAGTGTATCCGGTCCCACCATGGCAGCCTGTGGATTGTGCGGGCTGATGCCTTTGAGACGGCGCCAAAGAAGCAAGGCGCAGACGATGAAGTATGAGGCGTAGAGCCCACCGATGCTGAGGTTGACGATGTTGCTGAAAGCAACGAACGAGCCAAGTGCGATGAAGGATAGAAGTACCGAGATCCCGGCCGTAATCATGATTGTATTAACGGGTATGAGTGTGCGGGGGTTGAGCTGTCAGCGTTAATATAGCCATACTAGAATAGTCAAAAGAGAGGCATTCACCTTGGTAACTTGAGCGGAAAATGGCACGGCATTATCTCTCGCGAATGACCACATCTGTCGAGAAGTGGCGGCCATCAGGCCGACTAGACAGCAGACACCCAGAGTCCACATGATCATAGCCATGGTCGCAGCCCCGGCAGCAGACCCGGTGCCCTTCAAGAAGACGTATAGGTAGGGATACCCAAGCGTCGCTGAAGACTCTAGTACATCATCTAAGTCTCCAAGACAGAAAAGATACGCGATCAACATTGCTAGGCCCAGCGTACCATTCAACAATACACTGATCTGGATGGCTCGCGGTACCACTTTTGACGCATTCTTGACTTCTTCGGCCATCTGTCAGGAATTAGTACGCTGGCAAGCAACCAGCTGAACGACGACTTACGTGGACACATGAATCGACACCTGCAACGGTTAGCACTAAGGCCTAACAAGTCTTACGAAGAACTTCGCTTACCAACAAGTGCGAAGACTGATGATGGTAGTCCAACCATGAAAGAAAGCGCTTGTGTCGACCAACCTCCGGTGTTGACGAATGTGGTGAAGATTGAGGCATCGCTATGAGGAGCAAGATACACAAGTGGTATCAAGATTGCGAAGAAGCCTAGTAAATGCAGTATCAAGATCAGTCCTTCGAAATGTGCGAGGGTTTTGCTTCCAACAGTGTTAATGACGACTGCAAATGCAAGCACGGCCCAACCAAGCAGCATTGCTTGGTACGGCTTTGGCGAGTAAGACGAGTCGCACATCAGAATCGTGCTTTGCAGAATAGTTCCTGCGAGGTATGCCGAAGAAGCGGTGGTGGCCTGCCAGCCGATGAGTGTTACCCATCCAGTGATGTAGCTTGAAAACCTTCTGTACGACGGTGGGGCCAACATGGCGACCCAACTAAGAACGCATCAGCTATGAAGGTCCATAAGATCGGGTCACTTACTGGTACTGCCCACCTGCGGTGGGTGCCATCGAGGACAACTCGGACAAGACCGTATAGATGGAGATGGAACCAATCCATATAAGGATGTAGCCCCAGAAGACACCCGCAGGACCACCATTCAGCAGACTAGGAGTGGAAACTTGGAGTATACCTTCCCAGGTTACCAACACAGTACATGACTGTAATGGTGAAGATGTATAGTCAGTGTATGCCTCTGTTCATCCCATGCACTCAAAACTTACAAAGCCCAATATTTGCATGAAGCCGAAGTTACGCTTCAATGCTGGCTTCTTGCCCAATCGCATAAGGTCCATGTCATCTCGAGTGTAACCATCGTGGCCAGCTTCCTCGACGGCAGAAGCGACTGCTTCAGCCTTCGACCGATTGCCAAGTTCCATGGTTTCAGGTGAAGTATTCTGAGAAACAAACCTACCACAAGAGATAGTAATGAACACTGCAATGAATGCGAAGAAAACAAAATATGATCGCGGCTTCTTAAAGTCGCTGTGATTAGTGGCTTCGCGTTCACACGTCGGTTATGCGAAGATTCATCCAGATTGTTTCGCTAGACGAATCGAGCAGGTTACATGCTGTGCCGCAACTTGTGCCGCATGAGAAGCCGCAGGGTGTCTTGATAACGGAGTTTCCATGATGATTAGATCTTCCGTTCTTGTGCACAACCCACCTATCGACAAAGTGATGTGAAACCTATGTTCGTAATTTTGCTTGCATACCGAGAAGACTCCGAAAAGTCGTTCACACATGTAGTGTACTGCGTGAGCTGTCGTAGACTTCCCTACTCCCTCCAGCTCAACAATATAACCCCCACCTCAATGCGACGATCTTGACTCAATACGCATCCTGCGGGATTCGGGTGGAATTGGCCCTAGATACCGCGGACGCTACCGTCCCGAGCGGTACCTAGTGTTGGCTGCGCCCAGAGTAGCCGCTATGGTCGTACAAAGATCCCATCCTCTTCACCAGAAGCCTCGTGCCGCCGCCTGCCGTCTTGCTTCGTGACCGCAAGTCGTGAAGGTGTCCGTGTCCTCTGATTTCCGTCTGATTGGTGCTCCAAGGTGACACATCTGCACGAATGAGGCGTAGGCATCTTAAGCGACCTATGACACCGTGCCAAGCATATGATATGCTTGTCACGAACGCGCAAGCTTGTCCGTATGCTAAGAACAGACAGATAACCCCCCTTACGTACTCGACATCCTGCCTGTTGCCCAGTCATGCAGGTTTACAAAAGAAGTCGGAAGATTCGCCTACATCCGTGGGGGTGATGCCAGTTGTGTGGACATAGGAACGCCTCTATGGAAGAGTGACATGAGATGCGAGCAGGATCATGTTATGGCACTGGCATCATCCGTGGGCACCATGTGATTTGGGAATGTTAGAATGAGGCACAGAGATAACGGCAACAGGGAGTTGTCCCCTATGTGCTGAACTATATTCAGATATCGCGCTGCTCCAACAAGCAGACCATCAGTGCCACCGCTGGAATCAGCATTTTCAGCATGTTCTCCAAGCGCAAAGCTATGGACGCTGGAAAACGTCCTGCAATCCACGAAGGCCATGCGGCGCCGTTGATTCAGATTCTGGCATGGCTCTTTCTCGTCTTCTCGATATTAGCTGTTACAGCGCAGTTTGCCACCAAGAAAGCTATGGCTCGGCGATTTGTACGAGCTGACTTCGTACTGTTAGCCGCTTTGGTAAGTGTTTGAGAAGAAGGGCCACAAGTGTTCATACTGACAGACGCCATCACAGGTCCTGTCCGTAGGACAGGCAGCTACGCTTCTTAGTCCTGCTGGTCAGCCTATCGGGAATCTACAGGCTGGTCTCTCACCAGATCAGATCGATGGAGCTTGGAAGGTGAATAATGTGAAGTCATTAGATCGCACCACTGACAATTTTAGGCTTTGTTCAGCAGCGAGATATTGAGCGTGCTTACCATTGTTGCCGCCAAAGGCTCACTGCTCGTCTCTCTTGGATCAGTGACACCGGTCGCTGGACACCAGATGATGATGCGCGCAACGGGCATTCTGACGCTACTATGGGGACTGAGTGCTATCTTTCTCTTCGCCTTCCAGTGTCCATCGCCACAGCGATGGGATATTACGAACCCAAAGTGTATGGATATCGTGAGTTAGACCGGTAGTTCTGTATAGCTCGTATCCCGAATTAACTCACTCCAGCGCGCCATACGAACGTACAATGCTGTCATGAGTATCGCGACCGACCTTGCGCTCGCGATCGTGCCTACATTGATGGTGTTGCCCTTACAAATCACATCGGAGAAACGCCTGACACTCGTCACTGGCTTTTGGTCACGCATAGTGTAAGCCACATCCCCGTTGCATCCTTTTACCACCGAGCTTGCGCTGACATGGAAGTCTCGTAGTGTCGTATTCGCCTCCGCTGCTCAGATCGGATACATCCGTAGCCTACCCCAACAAAGCGACCTTCTTCACTCGATCTGGCGCATCGTCGTATGCGGACAAGTAGCTCAAGTCGCTAGCATCATGACCACAACGATCCCCTTCCTGAAACCTTTTATGATGAGCCTCGACTCGGGCCTCTGGAGCGCCAACCATGCTGGTGTTGCTACTACGTCAAGCTATGCATCTGCAGTTCGTACAGGCCATTTGTCGAGCTATGTCAAGATTGCCAGTCAACAGAGTCGAGATCCATCGATCGTGAAAGGAGACAAGGATATCGATATCTGGGTACGCAAGGAAATAGTGGTAAAGAGAGAACCGAGTATCGAGCTGCGAGATATCGGAGGGATTGGAAGATAACTACGAAAGAAGGGTCTCTTTTGTTACGGTACCTTCAACTATTCATTGCGAGCAGGTTTAGTGTCCCATTATCTCAGAAAGTTCGTTGGACTCCAAATCATCTTGCTGTATGTTTTTGGTGTGAATCTCTCATTCACCTTCACTCCCACGCAGCACGCTTAGACGTCCCGCGTAGTCCACCTGACTCTTTCCTCATCGAGAGCAGTGACGTAGCGTCAACAACGCGCTCTCACCTCGCAAGCCAAAAACTCTTTCCACGACTATACCTCCCACCTTCCTTCTCTAACCATACCACCTCAACCAATACCCGAACGTCACCATGAGGCTCAACGCCATCATCCTCGTTACTGGTCTTCTAGCTTTTGCAAACGCTGATCTAGTCGCCCGCAAGGACATTGATTACAACAAAGGCGCTCCCGAGTCACACGGCGTTATTGGCAAGGCTGGTGACGACGCATGCGTAGCACTGGGCTGTGACGCCAGCTTGCCAGCTTGCCTCGAGCAGTGCGCGCCAGGATTGCATTGCGAAGATTATTGCGCGTGTTACTTGCACTCTAACCCAGAATCGATCTGTCGTCAACAGGGTATGTGAACAGCAAAAGGCTTTTGACGCTTCCAATTATGCTAACAGTAAGACAGGATGCGTCAAGGCTCCTCAAGACTGCGACAAGTGGGAGCTTACTGAACGTGACACAGCATCTGCTGGTTCCGCGATTGCCGATTCAGATAGCATTGCTGTGGGCGACCAACAGTCTCCTCCGATCGACCATTGTCAAGTCTGCCGGGCCGCTGTCTACACGTGCCAACAGAACTGCCGCGGTGACAAGGCTTGCGAAACAACATGTAGTTGTCCCGTCACCGACCAGGATAGCTGTCACAAGTGCTCGACTACCACCTGTTCTACCACTGCTCAAGCAGCAGACACCAATGACCCCGAGTCACCCCCAATTGACCATTGCCAAGTCTGCCGGTCCGCCATCTACGCCTGTCAACAAAACTGCAATGGTGACCAGGCATGCAAGACAGGGTGCCTATGCCCCAGCACTGAGCGGGAAAGCTGCGGCAAGTGCCAGTCCTTCAATTGTCCGAGCTCTTAGAGTCAAGCGGCCGTTGATGTTCCTTCGTTATGGGCGGCCATAGGGGCACCTCGTTTAGAGTGGGAAGCTCAACTGAAACGAGGCACATCGATGTCCAGTAGAAGTGATCCTGTAGGAGGGAGTGTGTACATCCTCATAGGCCCAATATTGGATGGTAAATTTCTTTCAGACGTTGTTTCCATCTTTTACACGTGTATGATGAGTGCCCAGCCGGGTATATGTGCATTCGCTCTTGGACGATCTAACGGCATGTGGCGGCATCGCGGTGAGGCTAATTCGTATCGATGCGTGGGCAGACTGCATTGCAGGCATAGGCCGCGTCTTGAAATGTCTGATTAAGCTTTGCCAATGTTGCCTTAGCGCAACATGCGAAGCACTTGTGTTCATAGGGGCTTCCGGGCATAGACAACGGTTCCAGGTAAGTATGCGTGAGCGCGGTAGCTCTTCAGCTCCTTGCGCATCTGCGCTAGATGCACTTGTGCTCGTGCGACGGACCACTAGAGTTGTTCAGTAATGCCCACTATAAGCTTGTCATTAATACTCACACCTCCGACCTGTGTCAACAATCGCAGCATGAAGCCTTCGACCCCGTCCATCAACCGCAACTGGTTCCATCGTCCGATATTCTTGAGATCCTTATCCTTTGGCCAGCCGTTCATAGGCCATTTATACTCCATGACCGTCACATCCACAAAACCGGCCTGTTTGATCCTCTCGGCACTCTCTTCCCATATGGTAAAGGTCTTGCCGAAACGATCGCCCATCTCAACAACAACTTGCCCCCATGTATGGTAGAAGTGATCTGGGCCCATTGTGTCATCGTCGGATATAGGGCACACTGAGTGCTCGACGATCTCTATCCAGCCACCAGGTTTGGTGTGTCGGTAGGCTTGCTGGAAAAAGAAGTCCCAGTCTGGTATGCAACCGAAGAGTTCGCGAATGTGTATGAAGTCGAAGTGGTTCGGCGGAAATGTCCACTCGAGCGAGACATCGTCGATTTCAAAGTGACAGTTGGGTGGAACCCATTCGGGTTGTATGGGAGAAAGGTCGGTACCGGTCACAATCGCAGAAGGATATTGGTCTGCCATGTCCTGAGACTGTCAGTATGAAGCAATACTGTAAGCGAGGTATGCCCTACAATCGCCCATATGCCAGTACCTGTGCCGCAGTCTAGTATTGTCTGTGGGTTTTGTAGAGGCGCAAGATGCAATTTCTGGTCAAGCGTCAAGAGATACATGTGGTGAGCAAAGTCCAATATCTCCTTGGCGAGCTCATCGTTCGGTCCCCAGTATGCGCCGTCTCGGTACGCGTGGTACTGCCGTCCATTCTCAATACGATGGTTAAGAATGGATGACGCGAGCGAATTCGTCTCGTCGCCAAGGAGACTTCCGCTGTCGAAGGCTGAGTCTGAAGAAAAGCCAGCCTCGTCGTCGTTGTTGGGTGGTGAGGGCTCCGAATCCGTCGACAAATGGTGGTGTTCAGGGGCTGGTTGTTGTGGGTATGGCGACGTCGAGCCGTCGCCGAGATGTATGGCACTATCTTGATGATGCATGCCGATGCCCTCGGATGGCTTTTGCGACGACGAAGATGCCATGGCTGCGCGATTCGCGGGTGAGGTATGGTGGTGTGGAGAATCAAGGCCTCAAAGCCCGGAAACCAACAGGTTACATATTGGTGACTCTGGTGCCGATGTACTGGGAATTTGCTGGTGCTGACTCTGGTCCCTCTTTGGTGGCTTTGTCAATGGGCGAGGGGTCTCTGAGAAAGTGGAGCTGTGCAGCGATGGCGTCGCCGCCGCGTCCGCGCAGCATCCCCGAGCAGATCAAGCGGATCGGTCTGCTCCTCCGGCTGCTGCTATTCGTGCGTGCGCTTCCACAACGCGCGCCAAAAGCATCGTTGATGCATCGCATGCACGTCAGTTGAGCGGTTCAGGGTAAGCGAGATCATTGCTTCTCTTTGCCGATGTTGCACGAACAATTTGGGCTCAGGAGGCAGCAAGTCGATATTAAACATAACAACTACCTCCAGAAGCTGTATGTAGGTGTATACGTCCCGTATCAGATGGGTTGAATGTCGTGGTGAACGACGTGATGGGGCGACATTCAGCTCACCGTTCATGTCCTATTCGGCCCGTTCTGGGCCGCAGCGTGAGTTAAAGATGGTGGGTGGGCCGAGCGGCCTTCCACTGTGGAGACTCGAACTTAGTTGTAGAGAATGCGAAGAACAGGTTGAGAGATGACCCAAACATCGCTGATCTCTGGCTATTTGCTATGGAAAAACCAACTGCCGACGGCGAAGCGCGTGCGGCGCAGTTGCCCATTCTCGTAATTGGCTCTGGTAAGCGACGCGTACGCCGCATACCTGCGCATGGTCTCACTCATTCGCAGGAACCTCTGGACTCGCACTCGCTCAAGGCCTTCGCAAAGTACGTACTCGTCTGTGTAACGTAACGTAGATAGTAGCCTTATTGGAGAACCAGGCGAATATTCCGTGTATCGTCTTCGAGAAGAATGGCGCAAAGCATGGCGAGCGCGACTGGAACATGGGCCTTCATTGGGGCGCACCAGCATTGAAAAGCCTCATGCCAGACGGCTGGTGGGATCGCATCCAGAGCGTTTCCGTCGACCCGAACGTGCCCACAAAGGAGCAGGATACGCTGAAGTGGCTGCGAGGCGACACCGGAGATCTGGTCGCAGCCATTACCTTCGGGCCTTTCTACCGCCTACGAAGGAGCAAGTTGCGCGACATGTTAATGCAAGGCCTTGACATACAGTTCGACAAGCGCTTACAAGACGTCTCATATGCAAACGACAATCAGTCAGTCACAGTACATTTCACCGATGGCACAACGGCAACTGGAAGCATGTTGGTAGGTGCCGATGGAGCTCGCTCTTCGACCAGACAGATCCTATTGGGTCGCGAATTGGGTGCCATCAACCACATACCATATGCTGCCACTTTTGTTCAGTGTAAGTTTACCGTGGAACAAGCTCTCTTCTTGAGGTCTTTTCACCCGCTGTACCTAGCATGCGCGCATCCCAATAACAACTTCGCCTTCTTTGGCATGCATGACGCACCGGATGCAGATGATCCGTCGTCCTGGACGTTCTTCTACTATATCTCGTGGAAAAGTAGTTTGGAAGAGCAGGAGGCGACCAAGAATTGGACTGGTGCTCAGCGACTGGCACAACAGAAGGAATTCGCCAAAGAGTTCTGCGACCCGTGGAGGAGTGCGCTTGAGTGGACACCAGATGGCACCCCCGTGTGGTATCTGGGGCTCAGTGACTGGGACCCCGGAATGGAAGGCCATCGTTGGGATAACCACCACGGCTTAGTTACCATGGTTGGCGACGCTGTCCATCCAATGACCTACCAAAGAGGGCAAGGCCTCAATCACTCGGTCACGGACGCTGGAAAGCTGCATGAAGCCATCACTAAGATTCAAGCTGGAGAGGATAGAAAAGCTGCGATAGATGCATTTGAAGAGGAGATGATCAGGCGTGGGGGTGGAGAGGTTAGAGACGGTACGGCGAATACAATGATGCTTCATGATTGGGAACGCGTGAGGCAAAGTCCTCTTTTCACAAAGGGTATGAAAAAGGTCGATGCTTAGCAGAGGACAGCTTCGGTATGCTCTTTCCTTCAACCCACGCTCTCTGTCGGTCATACGAACAAACAATATCATGCATGACCTTTTATTAGCCTCATCCCAAATCCCTGGTCTATCGTTATTGCGATTGATGCAGCTATGTGATTAACAACGCCCTGTCGATACCTGGGTATACATATGCATTACGGTGCTGTGCTGACTGTTGGTTTCGCATTAGCGGCAATTTGGGCATTCAGTACTCACGATTACCAGCATCACGTATAACACCAACACTTCTTTACCACTCTAACATCCTGCGATGATTTCATGTCGCGATGCTCAATTCACTGCAGTCTTTTGTGATGTTGTTGGTGCTGTCTCTGGTGAATTATGGACCCCTCATCTGGCGTTCAGAGATGCCTCGGATAACATTGTCCAAACAACATGACGTCGGCCATCCTCGGTCCTGGCCACAACGCGATTCCAAGTCAACGCTTGACATATACCATCTTTACAGCCTTTGCAGCTGACAGTGCGACGCGTTGCTTCATCACTCCTAACATAGCTCGACCAATCTTACCTCGCTTTCAAGTTCCGAAGGCCTCAGCATATCAGCGATGACTTCCCCTTCCGAGTTCCATGGTTGGCTAGGCCACGATAAGAATGCCGCGCAGGGCAACATGACCTGGTCATCCTTCAAACCCAAGCCGTTCAACGACATAGACATCGATATCAAAGTCTCCCATTGTGGTATCTGCGGCACCGACATACACACTCTGCGATCTGGCTGGGGTGCGACACACTATCC
This sequence comes from Alternaria postmessia, assembly GCF_024291825.1. Classification (NCBI taxonomy): domain Eukaryota; kingdom Fungi; phylum Ascomycota; class Dothideomycetes; order Pleosporales; family Pleosporaceae; genus Alternaria; species Alternaria postmessia. The sequence continues at coordinate 194,387 of NW_026260090.1, read as the reverse complement.
CGTATGCGTCGGTCACGAAATTGTAGGAAATGTTGTGCGAGTTGGAGACAAAGTGAAGAACCTGAACTTGGGCGACAGGGTTGGCGTAGGCGCGCAAGCTTTCAGTTGCTTGAAGGACGACTGCGAGGAATGTAGCGCAGGCATCGAACAGCATTGTACCAAGATGGTTGGCACATACAACGCCAAGTACCCGGATGGAAGCTGGAGCATGGGTGGATATGCAGACTATGTTCGCGTCCCAGCGCATTTCGCCATTAGGATACCAGCTGGGATAAAGAGCGAAGATGCAGCGCCCATGATGTGCGGCGGCATTACAGTCTATGCGCCGCTGAAGAACAACGGCGCAGGCCCTGGGAAAAAGGTGGGAATTGTAGGCCTAGGAGGCTTGGGACATTTTGGCGTCTTGTTTGCGAAAGCTTTAGGCTGCGAAAAGGTCGTAGCGATAAGCCGACGAAGGAACAAAGTCGACGATGCAAAGGCCATGGGCGCAACAGACTATATTGCCACGTCTGAAGACGAGAAGTGGGCGCGCAATCATAGCCGGACCCTAGACCTTATCATTAGTACGGTATCCTCTCCAGACATGCCTCTTGAGTCATACCTTCGCCTCCTTCGCACGGGTGGATCCTTCATACAAGTCGGCGCGCCCGAGGACAAACTCCCTCAAATCGCTGCATTTGGTCTCATTGGTAAAGGATGCAAGATTGGAGGTAGCCAGATCGGCAGCCCCAAAGAGATAGAGGAGATGTTAAAATTCGCTGCTGACAAGGGGGTTAAGCCATGGGTGCAAAAGCGCAACATGAAGGACGCGAATAAGAGTGTGGTTGACATGGAGGAGGGACATGCGCGTTATCGTTATGTTCTTGTAAATGCCGATCATGGAGACAGGGCGAAGATGTGAGCGTATTAGGGTTGTCACGTCATCTAGGCGAGCATATACCATCCACGAATCAAGCCACCACATCAACTCTACTATCGACTTGCTCAAACACAAATCTTACCAGACGATCCGAGATTTCTGACGCTGGCGTTTGCTTCACAAACCTACACTGTCTCGGAGATCCTCGTCTTCTTCGCAAGTCCTCTTGTAATGTCTTACACCACACAGGTTGATTCACGATGCGCGTCAAGCCAGTGCTGTACTACCACCATTGCCTCATTGTGCACGCAGTGAAAGTGATTCCGCATTGCTTGGGTCATGCGTGAGACGAATCTCCTCCGCTGCCTCAAACCGTTACCCCAATGCCTTCGTTCTCACTGGCTCAGATCTCAGGGCCACCCAAGGTTCCACGTCTGCGCGAACCAAACGGGTTGAGTCGCACAGTAAAAGCTTGCGCAACACTCTTCACGTCGTTCATCTGGGCTCCAATTATGTCTTGGTTTACGAAGAAAGCACCCAAGGCGCTTATCATTGGCATGCACCTAACGCGCGATGAGGTCCAAATCCTCATACAAGCCTGCCAAGAGCTCGAAGGCTCTATGACCCGTCAGAAAGAAGAGATGGAAGCCTTCACAAAGACCAAAGGAAGCGATCATGCGCGCCGCGCCATGAAGTCGATTCTAGAGCGTCACCACCGTATCTACGACCGACTCGATAACCTCACCCTTCGCCTACGCAATAACCACTCGAAAGGGTCATTCAGGGTAGAACTCGAAGAACTCGCAAGGATTATGGCGCGCCAGCGGTCACTCTGGGCTGAGCACTCAGGACGGTTGGACCTGGGCTGGAAAGTCGTCTCAGAGCGATACTGGCCACTGATAGCTGATAGCTATGCGATCCTCTTCGATATTCTCAGTAGCTTCAAACAAATCCTCAACAGCAGTTTGCTAGACGACGCACTCTGGTCTGACGAGGCGATGAAGCGAAACCGTCGCATTTGCCCCAAGTCCCTGAAATCGGCACTCAAGGGCTCTTCCCTTGGCAAGCCAAAGTCAAAGGACAAACATGTCGTTTTCGAAGAGACATACCATTCGCGCATTTTTAGCCAAAAAGATGCGCCTAAGGAGGTGAGCGAGGCGCATGCGAATGCTGAATGGCAAGAGTATGGGCGCGGCACTGATTTCGTGGGGAAGCTTGCCAGTGACGGAAAACGTTCGGCGAAGCATTATCAGACCAGGGTGCATAAGAAGAAGACAGACACGCGAATTGCGGTGCCTTATCGGGGGTCAATAAGGAGGGCCGAGATTAGCGATAGAGAGAAGCGACAGGAAGAACAGAGGAGAGAAATACGACCGGTATTTGAGCGACCGAAAGTAGAGACGGGGCGAAGAATGACAGGAACCAGGATGTTCTTTGACAATTTGCAGGAGACGAGAATGTTTGTCCCACTTTGAAGAGCGAGACACTGTTGGCGAAGATTGAGAGCGGGATCTGAGGATGAGATAGGCGTCGATGGATTTCTTTGACATGGAAGTAGACATTTAAGCTAGTGATTAAACCTCAGCGATGAAGCAATGTACCAGTACCGATGTCCCATCCTCATCAGATCACCTACTCCAGATCGGTCCAGTCATCCTTTCTACGGAGCGCCTTTCCAAGTTCCTTGATTGCATCACCCAGCGGCTTCTTGATTTGCCGTTGATACACCGCCACGACATCCCGTACACCCTGAACATCTACCATCCCGTTCTCCCGTCTCCCATCTACCATTACCTTATTCAATTCCGTGAACGCTTCAAGAAGAACCTGCACCGGCCCTTGAGCATTTCCAAACCGCTCTAATACCTTGATACCATTTTGAAGGACGAACTGACCACGCGTGGTGAATTCGTTAACTATCTCTCTACGCTTCTTCTGAGACGCAACACCCATGTCGTGGAAGCTCTCGATCTGAGCATCAATATCAGATTCGAGTTGCTTTAGCGTCCCCAAAGTCTGTTCAGTGTCTTTGCGTGTTAGGACGGTACTGTAGATACGAGATACCTGACGAGCGCGCCTAAGCTCTTGTTGCAAACGACGCTTCCTGGAGGCTTCGGTTTCGAGCTCGTTGTCGGATTCAGGTGGTGTAGAGTCCTGGACAGCGGCAGAGAAGCGACCGTGACCGAGCAGAAAGGAAGTAAAGCCTGGCATGTTGGACTGTTGCGAGGTTGATTTGGTTTATGTGATGGTTGAAGAAGTTCGGTACTTGTGGTGGTGATGATAAAAGTGAACGGTGACGACAAAATGTTCTGTGCTGTTGAAAGGTGGTAGAGATATAGGCACCAAGCTTCAAGATGCTGCAATATCTGGTCTTTAATTTAGTAGTAGGGATCTTACATGGCGCACAAAACACGCCTGCCCTCAAGTCACAGGGGCGGGCTTCTGTATTCACAGGGGAGTTTGCTAGAACCTGCACAATTACATCAATGGAGTTGCAATCACGTTTGTTTCACTAGCAGCACAGAATTCGCGTAGACAAGTGAGAACGTACAGTGCGTGCAGAAACATTCTTGTCCTTCCACGACGGATGGAACGCTTGTAATATTATGAATACCCACAAGTAGCAAAACAATGCGTCATGACAAGTGTTGCAAGTGTTCGCCGACCGATTTCGATCAGACCCAACAGTCTAGTGGTAGTGTTCCATACTTGCCTTTTCAAAGCAACTCCAGACTTTTGCTGCGAAGCCAAGCCGAACAAGGTTTCAGATCAAATGCCGATGTTTCCCGAACCAGCATGCTTGTTGTGCTTCGTCGAGGTGGGAGTAGAGCAATTTAGACAAAGTCATCCGCGGGCAAAGGTGTACCAATCTGAGTGCGGTCGCAGGTCGCTTTCACCGTATCATCCAAACGGTCCAGGTAGTGATCCAAAGTCCCATTGGGGTACTATCGAAGGCGATCCTCTGTCCGAGAAGTCAGCTTCAAAGGCCTGTAACCATCTTGTTAATCTTTTCCAACTCACGCATTTTGTTCAGCTCGTCCAGAATCAACTGGAGCTCTTCCTCGTCCATGTTCAGCGAGGGAATGAGCGTGGTGGCTTCCTCGGCGGTATCCGGAGTCAGCGTTCCTAACACTGTTGTCAGTACAGCGCTTCCTCTCTTCTGGCTCATGTATTACCCAGCAGCGCCTTCTCGACAACGGAGATCTCGGGGTGGGCATCGAAGAGGGCAGCAATGGAGTGCAGACTGTCTTCTTCCTTGTATCGGGCGAAGTTGTCGAGGTAATCGAGAAACTGCGTGATGGTTCTGCTGCAGTCAGCACCGGCCTTTGACCCTGCAGCTTGTGCGCAACGACTCACATGCTGTCGTTGTATATCCTGTCGCGCAGCGGATTGTTCTCGGGGTCCTTCTTCTTTCGTGCCTCGTGGACGGCTGTGACGACGGCGCGCGCTTCGGAGACGGACAGCGCATGGACATCTTCAAAATCGCCCAGCTTGATCTCAGAGCCCATCTCCTCCTCTTGCTGCACCGGGGGCTTTGGGCGAGAGACTAGCCTTGGGGCCTTAAACACAGGCGGCTCCTGCCTCTGGGTCGGCGCATTTTCCGACTCTCCTTCCATGGTGAAGGTCGGCAGTGAGTGGTATGACGCGGTTGGGGTGAGTGGTTTAGAGGTCTTTGTTTTGGATGCAACGGGTTATGGCGGCCCGGGTGGTGAGTGAGCTCGGTCCTGCTAGTGAAAGCGACGAAGCTGGCGTATGCGTGAGGGTGAGGGACGGTTCTGGCAGTAGCGACGGGCGTACCTTGCAGTCGCGAGCAACAGGCTGGACTGGGTGGAAGTCGCGACTGTCGAGATCTCGAACGCCAAGGCCCAAGGACGCTAGCATGTCAGCCATGAACCTTGAAACAGGCGGCTTGAACAGCCTTCCCCGCTGACTTCCATCGGGTGCCTAATGCTCAAGGAATAGCCTGCCATGTGCCGAGGATGCTGTGGGAAATAACTCGTGTGTGCGTGTGTGCGTGCAGACGACGTAGTGCATTTTGTGAAGGCTGCGTGCGTATCGCGTATGGCTAGCTGTATACGCAGCCGAGGACAGAACAGGTGCATAACATGCCATCTAATGCCGGCTTTCTTCAAGGCTAAACTAAGCTCAAGGGGTCGATGCTGCTGCCGGGCATGCTCATGTGCATCGCAATCAGCTTTTCACCAAAGCGGCTTAGCCCGTTCACCGACATGCGTCCACTCCTCGAACATTGACCACAGCCGCAGTGACACAGGAACAACCACCAGCCTCACACCACACGACGCCTCCTGTGAATCTTCCGCCAAGCACACAGTGGTTGCGCTTCTTCGAGTTGCATGTTCGTTGTCGTTCAATCCCTCTACTTGCCCTACCCGCCCTGACCGCGTTTCATCCACCGCTCAGGGTCCTCGTCCTATGCCCCCCATAGCACGTCGGGCCTAATTCACCACCACGCCTCCCTCCTCCGCGGCGGCCGCATGCCGAACGAGTTGCTTTTGCGCCCATTGTACATAGCATCCCTTACATCCACCACACCCGACCGAGCCAGCAGCTGCGCATCCAGACACAGAGCGCGCTCGCCAACGCACCGCCGCCGCCCTTCGACCCTTGGCCACCTGCCCGGATAGATCCACCCGCGACTCGACACCCCTCTCGTCGCCAGCACCGCCTGCACGACACCGTACACCATACCGCGATACCTGCCCTCAGGCCCTCTGTACACACCCTCGCCTCTCTGTCACGCGCCCCTCGCACCTCGGCTCCCACACGAACCTGTCACGTACCCTGCATCACAGAGCACGACTACCGAAGCTGGCGTAATTGGACATGGGAACACCGGCGGAGGGACCGCCTCCGATGGATAATCAGGGCGCCCAGTCACAGTACACTGCCTACGACCCGCGCAATGGTGGCCTCTCGAGGCGAGCCACCGACGAGGCCGCATCCTCGTCCAACAGTCTTGCGCCCTATGACCGCACCAACTATCCCCCGCGATCGTCGACCGACCCTGGGGAGCAAAACCAGGCCGCCCCGAAACCAAAGCGTAGCGGCAAGATCTGTGGCAAGTGCGGAGAAGGACTGACTGGACAGTTTGTGCGGGCTTTGGGCGATACGTACCATCTGGAATGCTTTACCTGTCACGTAAGACACCCATGTTGTTTCTTGGAATGGAGGAATTGGGCGCTTGCGTGTCTTTGTGCCCTGCAGTGGCTGGACTTGGCGCATTGCTGTTCAGGGTGGACTGCTTCCAATATTCTTGAGCGCTTGATTTCTCCATGTAGCTTTATTGATCATCTTGCTGACCTGCGTCTAGGACTGCGGCAAAATTGTTGCATCCAAGTTCTTCCCCGTTCCTGACAAGCCCCCCGGGCAGTACCCCCTCTGCGAGACAGACTATTTTCGACGGCTCGACCTCCTTTGCTTCGAATGTGGGCAAGCCCTGCGTGGCTCATACATCACAGCGCTCGACCGCAAATACCACATTGAGCACTTTACCTGCTCCGTATGTCCCACAGTGTTCGGCGCATCCGACAGCTACTACGAGCACGAGGGAAGCGTCTACTGTCACTACCACTACTCCACCAAGTTCGCTCAACGGTGCAACGGCTGTCAGACATCGATTTTGAAACAATTCGTTGAAATCTTCCGAAATGGGCAGAATCAGCATTGGCATCCGGAATGCTATATGATTCACAAATACTGGAATGTCAGGCTACATTCCACAGGCCAACCAGTCATCGAGCGGTTGCAAGATGCCGATGGCGACGCGACCGACGAGGTGCGCGAGAGTGTGCGCCAACAGGAGGAAGAGATCGAAGCTAAAGTCAATTGGATCTGGAAGACCCTGTCGGCTTTCGAGGAAAAGTCCGCGACGTGCATCTCCGACATGCTGCTCCATGTCAGTAACGGAGCTTACGTTGACGGTGTCATGGCAGCTAAGAAGTTCATCGTGCACGTCGAACTGCTTTTTGCGGCTGCAGATGCGCTCGACGCGCAGTTAATCGTCAGGACGCCCAAGGGACTGACCTACTCCCGCGAATCGAAGCTACTCTGTAAGAAAGTGGTAGCCTTCTTTGCGCTTCTTACCCAGTCCCAAGGTACCGGCGTTCGACGACTGGGCGTGACCCAAGAACTGTTGTCACTGGTCACTGGTTTGGCCCACTACCTAAAGCTCCTCATTCGCATATGTCTGCAGGGTTCTCTAAAATTAGAGCGCGAAACCCGGAGCTCGACCGGTTTGACCAACTTCCTTACCCAAGTCAACTCACTCGATGCACGGTTGGAAGATGAGGCCCAAAGGGACCAGGCCGCTGAGTCCGCCCGGCTTGTCCCAAGATGGGCCGACGCATGTCCCATTTGCGATGCACAGGTCGAAGACAAGTGTTTACATCTAAACAACATGTCGTACAACTACAGCTGTATGGTGTGCCGTGGGTGCAATGCTGACCTGCGCCATAACACTCAAAATGCCTATTGGAGTAAATCCAAGCGAAGTATTTTCTGTCCAGCATGTGCTGCAGCGCAGCCAGACGCTGAGAATGGTTTCGAGCAAGTCACCAAACTGCGTCAATATGTACATCTACTGAACGTAGCGCATGCGCGCCTCATGGCGACTTTGCGATCCAGTGGCGCACTGCCACACACTTCAGGTAAGAAGAACTCTCCTATAGATCACACTGTCACCACTCATCTTGACACCTCGACTCAGATTTCTGGAGCCGCTTCCGAAATTACATTCGTCCCACTAATGACTTGTAGATGATCCTAACCTGACAGGCTATGATTCCACACAAGGACATCGCCTTGGGGATGATCCACCTCACTTACGACCCGACAATCGCTCCAAGTCGTATGGAGGGACATCAGCGACAGATAGTCAAAACAGCAACAATGCCGCGTATGAGCAATCCATGTCTGATATCAAGCGCCTAAGATCAACGCGACTTGACAAGCATCTTTCCAATACCATGAAACGTGCGCGCCAATCGCGAATCATTGACGGTCCGGAGGGTCTCGGTTCTGGTGGAGACGGACAGCTTCCAGGAGGCATGCAAATCGTCCAGGAACGCGAAATTACGAACGAGGCCGACGCTGTAACACTCGCCGTAAACTCTCTTGCCCTGGATGATATCGCACGTATGGCCGCTTTGGAACAGCAACGAGAGCAGCGTCCGAATGCATTCCGTGCCGGCGGAAGCGCACTACTAGGACGGGATGACCAGCCGAGGCTACAGAACGGCCATCGTCGTGATTTCTCTGGGGGTCAGGAACTCCAACAGATATCAGAAGGCCGCTCGCGAACCTACTTTTCAGAACTTTCGCCGCTTGAGTACTTCAAGCTGAAGGGTCTTGCGGTGCTTCAGCTTGGACTTTTGCTCGACGACAACCAGTACAACCAAGGCGATCTTCTAGATCTCATCGAATCGAAGAAAAACAACTTCTGGGGCAAAATTGGGTTCGGCAAAGCGTTCAAGGCCGACAAAAGCAAACCGAAGAAGGGCGTTACAGGAGTCGAGAAGCCGGTTTCCGACAAAGCAACCTTCAGACAATCGCTCGAGTACCTCGTCGAAAAATATGGCGATGAGTGCACGGAAGGTGTAGGACCGGGCGCTCTCAAGGTTCCAGCTTTGCTTCAGGATTGTATTACCGCGATGAGAAGTATGGATATGTCCATTGAGGGTGTGTTCAGGAAGAACGGTAACCTCAAGGCTCTGCGCGAGCTTGAGGAGGAAATCGATGCCAATGGTGTTCAAAAGGTCGACCTCAACACTAAGAACCCAGTCATTCTCGCCAACCTCTTGAAGCGCTTCCTTCGATTGATGCCTGAGCCGGTATTGACATTGAAGCTTTACAGGCTGTTCATGGTAGCTAATGGTAAGTTTCTCTTGATTGCGCTCACGATGTTTGACTAACAGAAGCAGACATTGAGGACGAAGCGCAAAGAAAGAAAGTACTGCATCTAGTGCTTTGCCTACTGCCCAAGGCCCATCGCGACACCATGGAGGTTTTGTTCTGCTTCCTGAACTGGGTGTCGTCTTTCCACACCGTAGACGAAGAAACGGGCAACAAGATGGACACGTGGAATATCGCCACTGTGATGGCTCCGAACATCCTACGTGAGAGCAATGACAAAGAAGTAAAGAGCGTGGATCAGGGTGCTGTCAAGGTCGTGTTCGATCTCATCGAGAACAACGATGAGTTCTCAGAGGTATGTTGCATCGTCGTTCTGTCCTTGTCCAACTCTAACGCAGCCAGGTACCCCCCGAAATCATGGAACTACTCAGCGACGAAGTGTCCGACATGAGCGCAAAAGAAATCATGCGACAATGGGAGCAGCGGGGAAAGAATCCTCTGTCGGCACCTACGCCGTCGCCTAGGGACCAAACTGGCACTGCTTCTAGGAAAGACCAGCGTAATGCGCCTCAGATTACGACAGCAGACAACAACCCCTCGGCACAGGCTGGTGAGGCGTCAGTCCGTCAGGTCCCGGGCGCAGGCGCAGGCGCAGGTCAACCAATGCCTTCCGGCAGCAATCAGCACAGCCCCACCCCAGGATATGACCGGAGTGCACCTAACCCTGCATTCGCCCAGAACACTCAAGGTTCGCCTGACGGCCATCGCACTGCATCTCCTCATCGGCACAGCTATCGCTCGCCTGGCTTCCAAAAACACACACAGATTGGCACCGCGGGCGCTGGATGAGACACGACAACTCTCTTTTTGGGACTGTACCGGAGTACATGGCGTTGATTGCATGCACCGTTTTCATGGCTTGAGCGAAAAGCATTCAATGAGCGGTGATTCTATTCTATACCCCTGGCCGGAGTCTACGTTATGACATCTAGACTGGCCAGTCATCTTCACGCATTGGCTTAACATAAGTCTGACGACTGTTTGACTGCATTGTAGCATCATGTGCTGCTTGATGCACACTGGAGGGACATTTTTTGCAGCATTGATATGGGCGTTTCTGGGTAATCACATGTGCCATATACGATCTTGGCATTGTTTACGGTGGCGCGAACACGCGCGTGGGAATGCCTGTAGAGGAAAACGGTGGAAAGCGCTAAGAGTACCTCAGTTGGGGACGGGTAGGCTTTGACGGCGAAGCTGCATGTGAGGCATATAAACTACTACTGTAGAGGCCGAGTACGCAGGTGTGGATAATGTATGGAAGTCGCCCGATGTAGTCTTCAAAGGCTTCTGTTGCCTGCCTTTGGTAGATGCTTCAAGGCCTCATGTAGGTATCTGATGATTCTATCCCCTCTCTTCACCTCATCCTTCACCTCCCCGTTGTTTTGATTACGAGGGACGCGCCTTCCTCATCTCCATCATGCTTGGCAGACACCACAATCTCGGCCCACCTTTGCAAGACTCATCCCTCATCGCCTGCGACAAACCCTCACTTCGGTCAACGGTTCTTTCTTTGCTCTTTCTGCATACACGTCGTAATTGTTACTGCTCACGTCCAAAGTGCATCGTCTCGCAACAGCACGTGTTGTTGAGTGCCTTGAGGCGACGCCTCCCCTTACCTGCCACAAACGTGCTCACCTGTTGCAGCATTGTCCATCACTCCAAGATGGATTCTGCGACTGCCCAGGTTGTATTGAAGCTCCAGCTCGACGACGTAGACGCTATTCTGAAGACCTTGCCTAAAACTGACAAAAACGGTGCCGTCAACAGCGAACGAGTCGCATTTGCGGCGCTTGGCGATGAGCTTCTGAGGAAGTGGAACAATCTTCGCGGCCAGGCCTTCGCTCGCAACATTGTTCAAGAAGAAAACTCGAGTCGAGAGGCGTATAAGAAGCTCTTGGGCGAGGAGCAGCAAGCTGAACGTAAGTACACACGGCTTAACCATGCAACACCAAGCCGTGCTAACACGATCGAGGCGACCATGATTTAGCTTGCAGACTTTCCGGCAAGCCCGTACCTCAGCGCCCTGCAGTCCAACACGCGTACGCTATGTACAAGAACGTGGCTGACCAGAAGTCTGAGCCCGTCAATGATAAGACTCTCGCAGACAAGGACCTCCACTCTGATCTCACTAGCATGCAAACGAAACCTTCGAAGAACGGGCTCTTATCTGGCAAAAAGCGTCTTGCCGAGGATGATTTGAAGCCCGATCTTGGACCGAACAGCTTTAAGCGTGCGCGTGTCGATGATGCAAAGGACGAAGACGATAACTCCATCACACCGAACATTCGTACGACTACGTCAAAAAAGCGCACTGTTTCTCTTGATCCGGCAATATTCAGGGAAAACGAAGATGGAAGAACAAAACGAGCGAAACTTGATAATCCGACAAATGAGTCTTTGCTCAGTGGCCATGATGGGACTGCACAGACAGGAACCTTGTCAGCAACTTGCTCTTCTTGCCTGGACATACACGCGACGTGCAATATGCTTCAGCTCCCATGCAGGAACGACGGCGATGTTGAGGCGCATGCATACTGCCGCGAATGTCTCACTCGCCTCTTCGAGTGCTCTATAACAGATACTTCGCACTTCCCACCCCGATGCTGTTCCAAGATCATACCGATCTTCAATTGCATTCCATTCTTACCCTCAGCAGTCTTTTCTAGATTCGTGGCTAAGAGAGAAGAGTTAGAGATGGTGGATCGCACATATTGCAGCAACAAGACATGCTCGAACTGGATCAGACCTGCCAGTATTGTAGCAGACACAGCTACGTGCGCAGAGTGTGCTCAGAAGACGTGTGTTACGTGCAAAAACGAGCGACATGATGGTCTCTGTCCAGAGGATAAGGATGTCAAAAAGCTCATGGGCGTTGCCAAAGCCAAGCGTTGGCAGACGTGCCCAAAGTGCAAAGAGATGGTTGAGCTTGAGCGAGGCTGCTTCCACATCAAGTAGGTGCTACGTTGGTGAGAGGGATCAAGCTGATAGTTCAAGGTGCCGCTGCCAATACGAGTTCTGCTATACATGTCTAGCCAGGTGGCGAACGTGCAAATGTCCACTCTGGGATGAGCGTAGAATCGTTGATCGTCCTATTCCCGCAAACGACGCCCCTCAAGATGCTGTGAACCTTGCCAATGCTGTTCCACCCGTCCCTGTGGCCCACCCGAATCTTCTTCCTGCTCAGCCAACCGTACGCGCAGCTCAGCCTCAGCCTCAAGTTCCGGCTCAACCTGCAGTTCAGCCCACCAGCAAGCACAAAGACAATGGCCGTAGAAAGAGGCAACGAAACAAAAAAAAGAATAACCGGAGCCACGTCCATAAGTCCGAGCTGTATCATCGTAGTGACGGGCACGATACGACATGTAATCGCTGTGGCTTTGTGGACAGATGGGCCAACGGCTGCCAGGGTTGTGGCTTGATGACCTGTCGGATCTGCACGAAACATCGTCTCTGAAGGGGGATTGGATCATGATTGTCTCGGACTCGAAACTTATCACATCTGACATCGAGACGAGACTTGATAGGCGGTCGAATTTGTGGCAAAGATAAAGAGACTACGTGGGAATACTTCCATAACAACGTTTATCGTGTATGTATATTGAGCTATCATGGCGTTCGATACAAACCGCTTCGTGCTCTCCCATCATCCACTACTCTATAGAAATCTACTTCTTCACAGCAACAACAAACAACCTCGGATAACCCAGTAGCACGTTCCCGTCCTCCAACGCAGGATACTCGCTCTTCAATTTTCTCTCATACTCTTCCAAAAATTCCTGTTTCTCATCTTGAGTCTTAATTAGATTCAGATAGGGTTGCAAACCTGTTCCTTTGACCCATTCCACAATCGCCCCCGCATCCTTCAACACATGCATATAATTCGTCCTCCAAATGTTCACGTGACTTGCATATGGGATGAGCGCATTATAGAATGCTGACGGTGGCTCTATAGGATCGAGATCAGGGCGCGTGGTATCTGCCAGGTCGCCGATGACGGTCGAGGAGAAAGAAGAAGACCAAGGCTTCTGAGTTTGGGATGCGACTTCGCGCATAGAGCGATGGGAGGGTTCGTAATAGTTGTCTGGTACTTGTATCGCTATGACGCTTCCTCTTTCCAAAGACTCGAATAATCGCACGAGAGTGGGTATGCGTTCTGGGGAGCGGAGCCAGTGGAAGACTGCGTTGCTGAAGAGTAGATCTGGCTTTTCATCTGCTTGAAACGTTGCTAGATCTCCGGGTATGAAGTTCACGGCTTCTTTGTCGGAGAACTCGGCGTTGGCTTTTTCAAGCATGTCGGGTGAACTATCCATGCCCGTGATGCGTGCAGAAGGGAAGGCATCGAGAAGAACCTTTGTGCTGTTTCCTGGACCACAGCCTAAGTCGTAGATACGTGGCTTTGGCCCGGCGATATGGGGTTGGATCTGGGCGACCAAATCGTAGACAGCGCGGGTGCGTTCATTATTGAACTTGAGATATTGGGTTGCTGACCAGTCTTTCTTTGCAGATTCGGGGCTGGACATCTTGGGAGAGGCGTGATATTGGTTTGTGTGGGAAGGATTTCGATGGTAAGGTTTGCGTACTGTGTGCCGTGGGTTAAATGGATAAGTCAAAGTTGATACACTACGGAAATGTATCCGGCTGTGAGTCGTATTGAGGCGGGGCGATCGCAATGAGGTGCAAAGTCCTTGGGAGGTGCGGAGAGCTGGTACATTCATCTTGTTCAACGAAGTCAGTCACTCTAAGAAAAGAAAATGATGTTATCTGAGGGATTGAGCATGTAGGAGATGTAAGGCAAGCTCATGTAGAGTTCATGGTTGTGAGGCCTAGCAGTTAAGCTCAGCGAATCAGACGTCATGTGTGGGGTACATATCCAATAAGTGGGGCTAAGCTCCTGGCCGCACATATGTCCGGGGCGTGCTACTGCCGAAGAGCTTTGTACCTTCCGTATGTCAATGCAACATGATATGGCGCAACACGAAGAAAGGTAAAATTTGATTGATAAGCTGAAGAGAAAGCCACTGCAAGGTGAACCTTTGACGTTTTGCTCTTAGACAAGGCGAGAAGACTTGAATTATGTACTTGTACGTGAGACCAAATCCACTACGTAGCACGTGCTTCGAAGACACCATTTTCCAGTGACATTTAGGGAGGCATCATACCTGGCGGGTTCTTACTCACACGACCCGTTCTGCCTGCCGTGATTTCTGGGTAAGGTATGGCGTCACCTTCGCTGTACTCAATCGGCGCATTGGGGTCGCCTGGTAGGCGCGCGGGCGTGCCGAAGACTTCTACTTTCAGTGTCTCGGCGTCGGGAAACGGAATGCGATCACCACGTTCCTGAAAAAGTCAGTGTCGCTCATAATCTCGAAGGTCTACAAACTTACATCGTGGACGTTCCATGTGAGGTAGGAGCTCAAGTACGGTACCACGTCATTCGGATCCAGGCTGGACAACTCATTGGCATTGACTCGATCAACGAGATAGGTTGTTATACTCGTTGTTCCGTTCATCTTGTTCTCTGACTTTGATTGAACGTCCATTGTGCGCACATCGTCGCGCTCGGGCATCAGCATCATCCAACTTCCCAAGTCGATTATAGGATCGGACTGGAAAATACCGATCAGCGAAAAGCTTACCATAAACGTCGGGGGCAGCCTGGAAGCAGTAGCTTGCGTTTCGATAGTCCATTCTGTGTACGTGTTGTTGTTATCCAATAGTGCTTGTCCGAAAGCCGTCATATGTTGGGCGGTAACTTGGACTTGAGCTTGTGCGCGTGTACGTCCGCCATAAAGGTTCGTGATGGTCGCTGCAACGCTTCTCTGATACGCTTCGTCCGATGCAAAGTTCCAACGCTGTGTTTCCGGATACGCATAACCAAAAATCGAAGTGTTGCGACAGTCGTTGAAAGTGAGGAACTGACCGGGTGCTTTCTTGAACGGCACAAGTTCCGTGTCTGCACTGACAGTCTGGTAATCCTCGAGATATACATTGCCATGTGGACCTATATTGGACGGTTGCATCCATCTATCAGGGTATGCTCCTTGGTATAACGCAAGCAATCGGTCGACGTTGCTAATAGACGAGGTTAGCCGGACACCATTTCCGAAATGGAGCAAACTTACGCATGATGCAACATGAAGAGAGGTTCGTAAGATGAGTATTCTAGTGGCCACATGTGACCAGCCCAAGGTTCTTTGGCGGTATAGCCGCCACCAATCACACCGTGCATCCAACCATGTGGGTCTTCTAGTATACTTGAGAACCGTGAGAAAGTGCTGGATCGGAAGGCGACTCCCACTTGAACTATCAAGTTGATGGACTGGGCTCTAAAGGCATCTACAAACTTGGATTGCTGTGACGTCGCATTAGGGCTGTCGTTCTCAGGCCATCGTATCGTTGTGCTCATTTGGCGCCACTGCAGATATAGTCAGATAGTGTAAACTTTCGATCTCTTGCCTTAGGTTTTAGCTCACCTTCATGTCGAATCCTTCGGGTACAGGATCGAACGTGTATGAATATAGCGGGTTTGAAATCACAACTGGCGTGCGGTCTGTATCGATGATCGTCAAGTAGGGAGCTGTAAAGATATCTGGAACAGGGCCAGCGGTAGTGCCCTGAGCCCAGTCCCAGTATGGTATGCGAAACTCGTTGGCTGCGGTGAGATATCGTTCCATTTGATCAGCGGGTGCTTTTCGAGCGATATTGAGAACATGTTCAGATAGTACTTGCTGCGCTTGTTTAGTCTTTGTCTTATCCAACTCTTGCAGAAAACGTGGCGGTTCTGGGGATAGAACACTCACTTCGAAAAGCGCAAGGTATGGGCGGTGCCAGCCCAGGAACAACTCATTACCATGTGGACAGTAGCCTGCTTTACCAACCTTGGATGGGATTCCTTTCGCATCTCCCCAAACCTCGTAAGGTCTGCCGTGTATCGCTAAGGAACGAACTCAGCAAGCTGTAGATTACGCTTTTTGGAGACCATACTTACATGCGAGACCGTAGAACGAGTTGGGGTTATTTTGCGGAGTTTTATGGAGCTTTTGAAGCGCCAATACGTAAAGACTCCATTGGTCTGGAAAGTTGTTCATCAGATCCCTGACCTCACGGCGAATATGAGCGTTTCCTATCAATGATCAGCGGTGATTCCTGGTCACGGAGCTTCGATGCCTCTTACCGCTTCCATCTCGCGTTTTCACTCCAGTGACCACCCCCACCTCAGATTGTCGGATCGCATGGCTGCTCTTCTGCGTCGGAAAAGGCGTACACGTGACATATGCGATTACGAGCCAGAATAGAAAGCATCTAAATGGCCGCGGGACAAACATGGTGAGTGACTGTATAATTGATTGAATGTGTTATCTGCGGAGAGCCGGTCAGAGGAAAACAGTGTGATATTTGAACATCATGGCTTGCAGTCCCTGCGTGATAAGGTACAGACTAGCCACGAATAAGGGTCATGTGGGTGAAGAGTGAATGATGATCATAACTATAACTCCTAGTCTTGATGCAGGCGACGTGGAAGTCAGAAATCAAAGAATAAAGGACAGCGTAGCAGAGAAACGCATCGGATCTCCGATGCGACATCTAAAAGCACGGCCAACAACAAGGTGTTGGTATTGGCTCTTGGTGTTGTCGCTTTGATGACGACAGGTGTGATAGCGATATTGTGCCCTGAACCAAAAATCTGCTGGACAACACGCGATACACTTACCTTATGATGGAGACTTGCGAAAAGCACACAGAATATCAATTATGAGCTGGTGTTGAAAGGAATGTTTTGGAATCCGCAATTTAGCAACAGGCTACTTAGCAACAGGCTAACAGCACGAGGTGTGAGTTGTGGTTCTAGCCTCCTTATTAGCATGTATGAGGAAGTGGTTAGGGAGACCGCGTCGATGACTGCGAGGAGACTAACATGCCTGTTAATGCGCTGGGGAACAGATTGAGAACGAGCGAGTGTAAGCTCAAAGACGAAGAGACGTCGATGCAGAAAGTACGAGTTAGGGGCAGTGCTGAAGTGGTGAGATCGTGTGCTTCTGTCCGGCCACGGCTTTGTAGCTCCCGTATTCGGTTTCATTGAATTATATCCCAGGAGTACGGAGCTGTGCAAGTTCGATATTCCCGTAGATAGCCCTTGTGTGTTACGATCGGATGCATTACCACAAGTGAACTGACAGACTTTCGACTGCAGCGATAGTATACCGTGTTGGCTGTCAACGCCACACCGGGACCACATAAATACAGCCTGATATATTTGCTACTAACCAGACGTTAATATCTTAGGCCTAAGAATTGGTGGTCAGTTACATCCGCGGATTGCTGCAATCAATGTTGCACGACGCGTGGGGAGATACGTAGTATGTTGCGTGTATCGCGCGCGGCTACGTGTCCAGGTAACGGAGGGTATTTAATACGATCCCATTAGAACAATTCGAACAATGACAGTTTCTGCAACTTCTAAGTTTGCTGTTCATACTTCGTGCTGGTCAAGGTTTGACGGGCGGTCGACCTGCCCAACACTTGCTCTAAGGCATCTGCTCATTGGAGCCACCATAGAGTGGTTCGCACATATGACAGTGAAACGTTGCAACAAGCCAGAATTAGTTGATTGCTGATTTTAGAGGCTCTTAAAAAGACGCTAGTAAAGGTCATTCGTGCAGCTAGCCGTAGCTGACTGCGTTGCGTATCCCTATGCCGGTATCTCGAATCGGGTCGCCTGCGCGGAACGCCACAATAGCTCTTCAGTCGTCTCGCTCATGACGTCGTGTGTATCATCAAAGTGCCATTCAATTCACTGGCGCTAGTCTTCCAAGTCTTCAGATATCGTTGTAACCAAGAAGTCTCTTGTCCAAATCCTTGTCTGCGACCGCCCACGCCCAGGCACGACCTGCCTCGCCACACCATAGTGCAGATGGATCGTCCGACTTCTCCAACATACCATCTTTTGCCATTGACTTAATTTCGTGGCCTGTGGTATAAGTCAGGAAGTGCTCAAATTGCTTGCCGTCCAAAGCAAGAGCATTTCCAGTGATTCCGTGACAGATACAGGGCTCCTTGGTCAAGAGGCCTCTCTCCCAGATGCACTCCCTGGCCTTGGCGATAACTCTGTCAATACGTTCGTGAAGGCCTGGGAAATATTTTCGAATCGAGAGAAGAGAAGTGACTACACCAGGCGCTCCATGACAGACTTGTACGAGCTTGTCACGGCCTGGCGGCAGAGACGATGGGAAGTTGCCGCTCTCGTACTGATAGCTGAGTAAGGCACCCAATTCCGCTTCCAGCTTAGACGCCCATGAAGGGTCAGTAAGCACGATCTGTGTAATGATACCGATCGCGCCATGCACGGCACCAACGTATGCCTTCCCATGCCATTTCCAGGGTCGCGGGCTTTGCATAATGTTCTCGATGACCTCATCGGCTGTGTCCTCAATGAGTTCGATAACGTCCTTGTTATGGGCAAAAGCTCCGCGTACGAGGCGAAGGAGATACAGATAGCCAGCACGACCAAACAGCCATTCGTTGGAGGTTTCGTCCTCAAGCATGACGGCAGCATGATCGCAGAGCTCTTTCACCGTGTCTGGGTCTTGCGCAGTCACGGCGTACAGCGCAAGCAGGGACATGATGTCGTTGGAAATGCCGCATTTCTTGGGAGATGGCGCTGGGAATTCCTTGATATGGGCTTGTGCTTGTTCAATGTAAGCCGCAGACCATGTGTTCAAGGGATATTCATCCAGTGTAAGGTCAGGATATATGTTGTGCAAGGCATAAAAGAGGTAGGCTACTGATATCGGTCCATAATATAGGCCACCACCTGGAGGAACATGATGTGGAGGATAGTCCGTGATCAGTCGGTCCAATGACGCTAATAGTTGCTTGTGAGGATCTCGTCGTGCCAGAGGCGCATCATTTCGAAAATAGCGGGGTATCGAGGCAGGTGCTGCTTGTGTTGACGGTGCTGCAGGCGGCGCAGCGTCTTCGGACATGGTGATGGGAATATATCGAGGCGAGCTCTGTTGAATCTCTTGATGGAAAAGGAACGGTAAAGTTGGCGCAGACTTAGGTATGCGCGAGTGACGAAAAGGTATGAGATCGTAGGTGCCCAACTGTGACGTCAGCGGGGCTCGTCTTCTATGATTGGTCGGCTGCGGTATATGCAACTGGAAAGGATTACTAGTAAACATAACACCATGGTGCTTACGACTCGTGATGTGAGTATTGGAAAAGTAAACACGAGATTTTCTTGTCATCGCTCAGCACATGTTGTGCTGAAGCGGCATTTGCATTATCTCTCCTCAAACTATGTACTCCAACAACCAGTATTTGGCTTCTCCGCTACCCGAGCGATGCGACTTTAGATGAACCGGAGGGGCTATTATGTGGTCTCTTCTCTGGAAGATAACGCTGGGGTTAGCCATTCTAAACTCCGGCCATGACCTCTGGTGTCTGGCTTGACCACCCGCGTCTCCGGTGATTGTTGATACGCACCGTTTTTACATACAGAACCGGGAAGCTACATCTCACTATTGCCATAGTGTACGTATGGTCTAACCGTGCGAAGAGTTACCTGGCCACGGCAGTGGCTCAGCAGGAAGCTCAGCGAGATTCCCGACAGAGCCGTTACAGCGATGTTTGTCCCGACCTATCTCTCGACTGTCTAGTTGTGCGAGATCATCTTGTTCTGTTATTGACTCTGCTCTGCAAAGTGCGGCTATCTTTTGCTGAAACTGCGAAGATGCTTTGTCTAAACTGATGTTAGTATCGTGCATAGTGATTGGAACTCAATGTATCGACTCACTCGTTAATTGCGGTGTCATGTCGCTGCCAACCAATGGAGACGGATAATCCGGCGCTTTGTATATCTTGGTATGCCTTCTCTTCCTTAGATATAGCAACATAGAGATCAGCAATACACAAAAGACCGTAGTACCCAGCACCGCACCAACGATAACTGCTACAGGCGAATGTACATGGCTTGTCATTTCTGGTGCGTCACCAGATGGTGTTGCTGTGGTCAAGGCACTCTGTGTGACAGTCTTGTAAGATGGCTCTGCTAAGCTGAATGTGATGTCTGAATCGAGAGATGGTGGTGATGCTGTTGTAGACCTTGATGGAGACCCTGTCGTGGTGGGCGTGGCCTTCGAAATTGATGTGATTGGAACGAGAGATGGTTCTGAGGCTGTATATCGTCAGCTTGAATTATCATGTAACATGCTGTGTGAACGAACATCGCCCTGGAGTTCGGTCCTTGTCGGCAGGACAAGTACTACCTGGCATGCATGGATCTATAGTACAGCAACCACGGAAACCATTGCACATGTAGAACACGCCCCCCCATCGGACAGTCATGTTGTGGTATCATGGTGTGAGGTTTGGTGTCTTAGTCGATAGACGGTGATGATAGGATCAGAATGAACAGATATGTGAGAACGACTAGAAGCACAATGAAGCTTCATAGACACGTTTGCAGCAAACCATCATCTAAACACAGAGGCAGTGCTGTGGGCCGCCGCCCAATCCACGCAAACAAAGCGTCGCATGGCAAGGGTGCTCCTTCGATGCGCCCCCACGTGAAACGTGCTGCCCGATGCAGCCATGTGGTCAAAGGATTTGTGAAGCTGCGCCCCGTAGATCTGGAGTCGTTGAACGGGAGCTAAATGTATCTCAAGATGCCGCGCCGTGCGATGTGTCGATGGAGCGAAGAAGCAGAAGAAGGGGCCATGGGGTGCTGTGCCCAGCCTCTCGCGTAGGAGACAATGACGCCATCACCGCCTCACAAACTCCCACTGTGAACAGCTCAACTACTCTCCCAGTCTTCATCCATCTGCATCACTCGTAGAGACTAACTGGATAGCCATACGCCATTTTAGAGATACGGATCAATTATCTAGACGCGTTGTCACCCCTTACTGACAGCGTGGCTGTGTTCTCCTACGCGACTTAGCTTATCATCTTGGAGGGATGGAGTACGACGCGACTTCGCTTCAGATCTGAGGGGGGTTCATAGAAATGCTAATTTACGAGAGCAAGGTTCTTTTGGTATCGCAGCTGCTAACTATAGGAGTCTGGCAGGTTGACACGATTTCAGATATTATAAACAATCTTCTCGGCACTGACAGGCCGCATCCACGGTTCAGCGCGAACGGTTCGTCTTTCTTCCATACCACCTGCACCAAGCAACTGGAAGCCATCATGAACTACGCTTCCCAAGCCGCCTGGCATCAACCTGATCGGGTTTGGACTCAGCTCGGAAGCTATGGATTCGCCGAGCCACGCGTAAAATGCTACTGCGAACCCACGAGCAGCCGGTGATCGTCGTACAGTAAAGCCTTGGTACTGAACCTCTTCGCCCAGTGCCTCCCACACCGCACCATAAATGGGTTCGACAGAGATGTTGTGCGGCTTCCAAGCTCCACCTTCACGAGATCGGACGATGGCTATCTTCCCATCGCGTGCGAGGGTCGAACAGGTACGCTCGACGGAACTAGCTTCAGAAATACAGTCGAATGCATAGTGTATCCCAATGCTGCCAGTAAACCCTCTGATTTGCTCTGGCCAGTCAGGGTCTTGGTAGTCAACGAGAGCGTCATACCCGTATGGCTCTGCTTTGAGAAGCTTCCACCGAGCCTCGCTAGCTGCGCCGTACAGCTTGATAGCTTTGCCGCTCGATTTCGCACTGAGCCGTATCATCTGCGCCGCAAACAATGCGACTGATGTAGATGCACCATAGACGAAAACGTTGATTACATCGGCTTCGTCCCATCGGCTCGGTGCGGCGGATTTCCACTCTGGGTGCTCTTGGAAAACTTGCTCGCGATCATACGCAAACGGCGCTTCCATTCCTAGCCGGTACCATATCGCTTGGGCAGACGTAAGGGCTACAAGACTTACACCCGCAGCCTGCTCCAGAGTCACCGACTTGGGTACCTTCCATACTAGATCCCATGGGACCACAACAAATTCTGCAAAGGCACCCGGTCGTTCGTTGACACTGCAAGCACCTTGGAGAAAACCAGCAACCTCGTTTCCAACGCCGAGATCGGCTTCCGTGGGTACATCACCGCCAGTTTGGATTATGGTACCTGCGAAATCGCTCCCAACCGTCCGTCCAGAATCACCCAGCGGATGCGCGACATATAGTGGGTCAATGGGATTGAGCGCAACCGCCTTGACACGAATGAGTAGTTCGTTCGCAGCAGGCTCTGGTCGAGGTATGTCGCCGATATACGCTGTTCGGTCCTCCGCGGCGAGTATGAGGGCTTTCATAGTGGTTCGCGTTGGTTGGTTGGCCGGTTGGTTGGTGTTGTCTTGAGTGCGGTTACGCTAGTTTACAGCAGTCTGGAGCGGTGGATACAACCGTCAATTTTCAGTTTGATGTAGCTTTTTCTGGCTTCGAACGGAAGCATCTTATTTATGGAAGTGGTGCATGTCAGTCGCAAGGGCGTGGATGACTAACATATGCATGGTAAGCGATAGTCCCCGCCCTGGATTACGTCTTCTAAGGAAGGTTCCCTTTACCAAACACCCAAAAGCGCTTGGAATCACAAAATTATTGAGAATCAAGCTTGAAGATCACGGGACGCTGCTACCTTGGTTCAAAATCTTGATAAGGTCTCGCGCGACCTATCAGAGGCGAGAGATACAATCGCACGTTCTGGGTTGAACAAAAGCCCTGGAACTCCTTTGTGAGCCATGGTAATGTGATCAAATCTGTGTATTGCCATTAATGATTTCCGTGGTAGGTCTGCCAACAGGTTCATGGACGGTCGTAGGCTATGCAATACGGAGTATATAAGGAATCTCTCCCGGATGTTTTTTCCTCTTCAACTACAAATCTTTTCCATTACAGTCTCAAAGTCTTGACGCAAATTACTTCTACCAAGCACTGCGTTTTCAGCATGGAGTCTAACAACATCTGCGGCAAGGTCCTTTCCAAGGCCACAGCAGAGCATTACCTCGAACTCACCCAAAGCCTTCATAACCTCATCATTTTCACACTCGACTGCGACAACAAGTACTGTCTAGCAAGCCAAAAGCAAGATACTTGGTCCCTCCGCTCTGCTCGTCGTCCAGACCCCCTGGACGAACACATTTCCAATATCAAGAGCAGAATACATTCACGCCACGTGGGATTCTACGAAGACCGGAAAGAGATCAAGTACGAAGCCGCATTTAAGTGGCCTGTTTCCGAACACGCAGGCTCACTGTGGACGATCTTCGCAAGAGCCATGGACCAAGACAGATCCATCTACGAGATGAGAAACTGGTTCTCGCACGACTTTGGTAAGCGTGGTGGCACTCTTGAGGTGGAGAACGAAAAGTTCAACGGATTGCAAGAGGCATATAAAAGTCTTCTTCCAGGTCTTACTGAACTACTAGCGAAGCTTGAACTAGCACTCCAAGATGAGGCGGCTTGGGTGTCGGAGTCCAAGGTAAAGGCTAGGAAGTATGAAGAGAACCAGCCTGAGTATACCAGGGATACGATGGCGGTTCAGTTGGAGCTTGTGGCACGTCAAGAGAAGTTTATCGCAATGACGAAGCGGATTGAGATCAATGACGCTGCTGAAGCGGAGTGGGTTGTGAAGGAGGTTGAAGGAGAAGAATGGGTTAGTGACACAGAGGAGGGTGTAATACCATGGGCCAATATCGGTGAAGTCAACGAGAGTCTTTGGGACTACGCATCGAACACGGACGAGGACTCGTCGGAGTGCACCGAGGATCTTCCGGCCTCATCATCGCAAGACCCTGACGACTGGGCATACGACTCTGGATACGAAGACGACGAGGGGCTCCCGGATCGCTTGTGCAAGGCTCCCGCATCCGACGCCGGATCTATCAGCGCGACAATATAGCACCACGGGGACGAAACTACATATATGACATCAAGGCTCGGCCCGTTAGCGGCACAGAACTTCCGACTTCCTCACTCTACCTGAGAGCGGTTTGTGGCCTTTGCGCAACTGTCATCCCTGTCTAGTCTGTTTCAAGATCGGCCAGACCGCAAATTTCCGAGAACTGCGTAACTTGTGGTACGTGGATGTGGATCTGGTAGTCCTTCCTCATGTTATGGGAAAATTGATTACCGTGAGGGATACGGCAAGGGATGGAATTGGTGTTGAGCTTGTATAAGAAGCTTGATCGCTGTGGCCAAGAGATATTGCTTCACTCACCACATCACATCTTGCATCTTGACAACCTGCTCGTTGATCGAAATTACCTTCATGATGATGTTCTCTCAGTACTCCGTCGCTACCGTCTTCATGCTGGTCACAGCCATCACTGCCACACTGGATCCTGCGACTTCGAACACAAACGGCAGCTACCCTTCAGCTCCCAGCTGTTCACGTATGCTTCACATTCGTTCATCCCATGCCAACATAGAGGTTAACAATGAATACAGCCATCAAGACCAGCAAAGCTATCCAAGCCGCCGAGTGCAGCCACAACACACGCACATCCAAGCAGACCTTCGCCGTCTTCACTCAAGACCACCAGTACGATGGCAACCATGGCTGGCCTTATGGAACATGCGAAGCATACAACTGCGCGCCAGGATCGGCGATGAAGGCCAAAGCCGGTACCTGGACATTCTTCTGGGATGCAGCAGGTGTAAAGGGTGAGGAGAGCGGTGACGGTGCGGGATGCATCAAGAGCCCTAAGGATAGCACTTGCGGATGTGAGAACTCCGATGGTACCTTCGTCTACAAGGGAACCAACTGCAAGTAGTCGAACTGGGAGTTGCTATTCGAGGTTGTTGGCAGACAGCACATTCTTATCTCATTCGATTGTATATAGTTCCGAAGCGTCGCAAAGATGAATCTTATCCAGCCTAGAGCTTCTTGTCCATGGATTCTCCAGTGACATCATGTGTTCAATTCATGTTCATGGTTTGATGTCGCTTCTCAAAAACCAGTGCACATGGAGACACAGCGCTTCCGTTTTGGCCGCCTTCGTACACTTCGAATAAGACGAGACAAGCTTACAAAAACTCCGAACCGTTTTCTTTGGGCGCAAGAAAACTACATGGAGAATCTCCAATATGTTTCAAGTGCTTGAGGACTGGAACTTCTGGGTAAACCAAAGAGTAAGAGGCTACATGCAGAGATTGCAACCTTCCATGTAAGCCTTTCGCGACTAACCAAGTAGGTGCACTTGTCGTATTCAACCTTTGCGACCAGACTGTTCAAAGAACCTTGTCCATATCTATGGCATTATGAGAAGGGAGACGGGAAGACATGATTTCGGGTTCATCCTCTTTTGGGACGAACAATTCGACAGCATGATATCGCAGATTAGCAATTTTAGCGCTAACCAACATAAAAGAATTTGAGAGAGTGAAGGTAGAAAGATGCAGTACAGTTTTATAGTGATTTTATAACTTAGCTCTCAATCGTTACATGGACTTCTGGAATTCACTAGCCAGACATAAAACAAGTCGAGATAAAATTTATGACTTTGACGTGCTCGCTCGGGTAGCCCAGCGTAGGCCAATGATCTCATAGCTCGAATCGACCACCTTCCGGGACCGACGGTCGCTTCACTCCATGAAGGATGCATAGTCGTGTTTTGATAATAGTGGGCGTCTTTACAGCATGATATTTTTCGTGAAACTCTCGCGCTTGGTCCACAGAACCATGAATTTCTGTTCCTTCTTGTTTGATGCCGTCATCTGTGAAGGAACGGCGTAATTCGAGTCGGCGAGTCGAAAGTCATTTTGCGAGAAAGAGCGGGCAGCGAGCATGGATGTTTATACCTTCGCTTTTTGGTAGATTGAAACACGTATGGTGAGTGATAGATTCTTCGTCCTGTGAATCAGTGGTTTTATATACGACAGCGTAGTAAAGCAACTCAGACGCTGAACAGAAAAACATGAACCTTCAGCCCGATGATTTTGGAAGCAGAAAATGTAGTACAGGATTTTCATGTCCCATACAATTGCTCAAAGAGTATGTTTCCGCATGATACTCATGTCGAATTTTGATACGCCGGCCACAATAGATCTCATGAAACTCTCGCATCTCTATTTTGGAGATTTTGACTGAAGAAAGGCAAGACAGTCATGACTTGGTGCTGATCATATCTCGCGAGGCACCGAACGGGCGGCAGACATTGGAACAAATCATGTAGTTTTTGGTGAACAAGATGTAGCAAGTGTTTTGTAGGCAGAAAGAAGGAAATAGGGGCTTGAGGCCTTTTATGTAGACTCTTCCGAGGAGGCTAGCGGCTGCAACGGTGCGTCATGGTGTGTCCGACAGGAATATCGAGCGCGAAGGCCTAACGAAATGTGGGTAAGACTAATGGAATCTAGCAGCTCTTCACTCTAGGTGCAGTTATGAGTTTGAATCTAGATGTCATATCGTTCAGGCAAATCCCATCTATCGTCGCCCGTACTCCCAGCACGTCGTCATACATAATACATCCCTCCCTGCATCGTGTACACGATAACGCGCACCACATACAAAAGCTCCTCCTTAAGCCTCGGGTATCTTCCCCCTCATGCCTGGGGGCAGCAACGCATCTGCCTTCCTCGCAGCTTCGACCTCCTCAGCCGTAGGCTCTTTCGGTACATCAACTATGACGCTTGGATCTTTCGAGCGCGAGGCTAGCATGGCTGCGCGTTTCTAGTGATATGTCAGCTCAATCATTTCTAACTCTCTGTCATGTCCTGAGGTAGTCACAACGTAAATTACGCCATTTGGACGACTTCTGCGCATAGGTGTGAACATACCTCCCTAGCATCCCTGCCCAGATTTTCTCCCTCGCCGAGAAATTCGGCATCGATGCCCTCTTCATCCGGTGACCGCATAGAGCCCCTGACTCCACTTGCCTCCTCTGTCGTTCGTCTCCTCAGTTCCTCCGGGGTCACTTCGCCTCCGTCCAACTCGACGGGCGCGTCATTTATCGCAGGTGTGTTCGTGTCGATGAGCGGCGTTTGTGTGACGACTGCTGGGCTAGTCTTGTGAGGGAAGGTGCCGCTTCGTGAGATGGGCGAGATGGGGTCGGCGCCCGGCGGAGGAGGTGAGAAGCCGGTCGCGGTGAGAATGGGTGGAGACATGGTGGGCGGATTTGACATGGTGAGTACGGAGTGATCGAGTGCTAGACCGTTATTCGTGGTGTAAAAGGTGTTGTTACGGGTTCTGCAGGGACATGCGCAGCTCTCAGCGTTCAGCCTGGAAGGTGGCGGGGGTGAATGACGCGTGAGAGGAAGACGGTAGAGACGTAGGAGGCACAGCTGCTATGGGTACAGCCCAAGGCTGAGGCGGGTGGCCGTCGCAGCCTCACGGCCAAACAAAGGCCCGCGAGCGCGTAAGCTGTCGTGACTGCGATGACGTTTGCCAGGCCGTGATCCAGGGTCCAGCGGTTCAAGTGGGGCAGGAACGCGGCAGCTGGCCGGGGTCGAAGCTTGGTATGGCCTTATCGTATCGCGCTATATTTGGATACGAGTTGAAGCAAGACAACTAAAAGAGACAAGTTGGCCAGGTACAAGTAACAGACACGTCAAAGTGGGTTTTTTGATACAAGCGCAAACTTGAGCTGAGTTCATTTATCTTCTCGTCGTGGGGCACATGGCTTGCTGCGCCTCCTTCCGTCCGCCTATACTTCCCTTTCTTAGATCAACCAACAATTGGGGATATCTGGTAACTCCGCCGTCTTCGGCTTTGGAAATCCACAGACCATGCAAACGACATAGTACGCTCAAAATACATATTCATGTCCTCATGACCCATACCGCAAATAACGTCAGCGCGTGAACTACGAGTTCGATCGTTTAGGTAGCATGAAACCCAGAGCATACCCTTCACCAGAGCTCGTCTTCGGATCAGCCTTGTTGCTGTCAGCCATCAGAATAAAGCAGTAAATGTGTGAGACAATACTTACGCCCATATAGACATCGTGTCCAAACACATTTGTCCGAGGTCCTTGCGCAGGCTGCTGATTTGGTGCTTGCCCCGTGGCCGGCATTCCTGCTTGCTCAGTTTGCATAGGCATATTGCTCAAGTCCATAGGGAAGAAGTTGTTCGTCGACTCAATGCCTGGGCCCTGGATGTAAGAATCCCATGCGTCCTGATCTATTAGCAGACTGTCCTTATTCAAGATCACTCTGAGTACGTACCCAATTGATATTGTCCGTCGGCGGAAGATCCAAGTTTTGAAAGAGGTTTGCCCCAAAGAGGTTTGAAAATGGACTTGCTGCGTTTTCTGGCCCCGCTGTTCCGCTTGTTGGCTGGTTGTATTGAGGTGTCAAGCCCGTTGATGCTTGAGGAATAGGGTCGTTTAGTAGATTGGCCATTCCTGCCGGGTATCGCTGATCAAACATGTTAGCATTAGGCGTCATACCACCCGTGCTAAGCAAGCCCAGGGTCATTGCTGCCGAATGTTCAGGCGCGACGTTGGCATCTTCCATTGGTGCCATTGCGGGGTACGCTGAAGAAGCCGCTTGGAAGCCGTTCGGAGCTTGCCTTGCTGATCGGCTCTTCTTCAACTGGTCCAACATGACGCCGAGTGTGGTGTGCGCTTTGTATGCTTCCATAGAGTGATCCTTGAGGCCATCC
The DNA here is from genome assembly GCF_024291825.1 of Alternaria postmessia. Lineage (NCBI taxonomy): Eukaryota > Fungi > Ascomycota > Dothideomycetes > Pleosporales > Pleosporaceae > Alternaria > Alternaria postmessia. The sequence continues at coordinate 166,043 of NW_026260090.1, read as the reverse complement.
CAAATGCCTACTGCTACCTCTATCGCTTCGAGCATTTCCTCGCGCCGATCTGAACTCCACACAAGCGTATCTGCTGATGGCGGAGAACGAGCCGACCCTTCGCGCGCGGTGTGGTAGAGGTCGGACGATATGATCATTGCAGCGAGAAGAAAGTCGACGGTGGTCAACGACGAGATGAACCATTTGACATTGCGCAACCGACCGCCGGCCTGACACTCCCGATGCAGAGTCGCTTGGTGCTTGAGTAGCATCATCGAGGCTTCAATGACAGCTTTTCTGGAGTAAGCAAAACGCGATTGCACTCTCGCATAAGACAAGTACTTCCGATGGAGGACGCATATTATCTTGAGGAAGAGGAGGTCCAATGTGAAGCGTTGCATAATCAAAGTAGAAGGGTCGCGTGCCGCTTCATCCATTCCTCGCATCTTGAGATGCGGCGAAATGTTGTCGTGCAACTCTCTGGCCTCCGCGTCGAGCTTCATAACCTCCTCGTACGATGCGCACGTCAAGGTATCTGTGCACTCGACTGCTTCCCCAAGCTTGTAGACTAGCCTCGTTCGATTGATTAGGAAAAGGGTCGGTGTAGCTTCCGTCTCCGGCCTTGAAGGAGGTAGTATCTTCATGTCTTTGTGCAGTTCGTCATCGTAGATGTTACGAGGTATCTCAGTGTTTGTGTCTCGCGGTCGGACGATTGGTGGCAATCCAGCCTGGGCTGAAAACAACAGATCGCATGAGCGTACCGCAGCCCAGATGCGTCTCCGCATCTCCCCTTGGAACACGGGTATGCCGGGATATGGTCCTGGATCTCGATGCAAACCCATTCGCATTGCAAGTCGCACGACGATGCCTGTGCTAATCAGAATACCCACTTCTGCATCCCTACTACGAGCATACTCAGCATGGACGTGCAAAAGCAGGGTCTCCATCATACCCGTGATGGGCTGTGTGATGTCCGCCATGATCAAACATTGCGCTGTCAAGTCGCCATACTCCCTTGACATCTCCCAAGACTTATTGTGGTACTCGGGAGGCTCATCACCAGCTCGTGTATACGACTGCAGCGCGATGCACATCATGGCGAATACGGTCCCAAGCCAGATGACGGGCGTCTCTTCCGGTTGTGCCCAATGTCTATCGTACTCCTCTTGGAACGTTGGGCCATGTATGATGTGAATGCCAGGATCGTATGTGTTGAAAAAGCGCGAGACGAGGAGATCGGCTGTGGGTTTGGGCGGGAAGCGTGATAGGATTTCGGCCTTGGAGCTAGGTTTCTGTCCACCCGTCAAGAAGGAAGTACCCGGTGGTCGATCTTCGACATGCGTCGCCTTGTACCGCTTGAGCTGATCTTCATACTGTTTCTTGTGCTCGGCGAAGTAGTTTTTGACTTCTGACAATTCACCCAATATTGCATACCAATGTGCTTCTGAGGCAAATATGGTATGGTTGTTGTGCACCTTCATGACCCCAATCGACTTTGTGACAGTTTCCATGTCACTCTCTTCGTTCACGTCTTCTTCGGGTATCGATTCAGGCGCGCCGGTGCTCATAGCGGTGATCATCGGGCTGGCATCAAACTGCTGATCCGGGCCAACATTGCCCAGACTGTGTGCGATAGCGGCTTGAGCAGCAGCAGGTCCAGCGCTCTGGGCGCCATTGGTCATCAGGGAAAGAACCAGTCCTTCAAGACGATCAATGCGATTTTGCATGTCATCAGGCGTAGTCGCAGAGCCGGTGCTCGCTGAACTCTTCTTGCGGTTGCCTGGGGCAGCGTACGTACATGATGCCGTATCTCCGCGCTTGGTGCAGTTGTCGCAGGGATGGCCTCGATTGCATTTCAGCCTACAATTGTCAGCATACGACGATCGTCTCTTTTCGTTTGAGATGTATGCCTACTTTCGATGCCTGCATGCTCCACAGGACAAAGGAACGCGATTCCGTTTGCGCACAACTCTGAATTGTGGATCTGGCGGCGAGTGTCCTGCGCTAGAGGAAGTTGTTGAAGGTGGTGTTGGCGGCATGGTTGCGATGGTGTCGCTCGCTGGTGTGATATGAATTCCACGGAGAATACGGACTTAAGGGTTAAGTCCGTTCGAGATGAATGATGAAATCTCACGCGTTGGTGGCCGCCTGAGACGCAAAGCCAGGGTATTCTGTGGTCCAGAGTCGTCTCGTGCAGATCCGGTCCGTCGCTAGTGGGCGCGTTGCAGAAGGGAGTGTGTCGAAGGTCGCAAGGTGCGCGATTGTGCAATCGCGGCCTTGTGCGGTCTTAAATCTTCGGGAACTGAGCTATCTCCAGACGCCAAGTGGTATGACTCTGAGGCCTGGGGATTGAAATGGCTGCACTGCCCTGGTGTTGGCTTGTATGCGCTCTGCTTGCGCTCTCCAGCCCGTGTTTGACGTCAAGTACAACACACCTTGTGGCTCCCTCTCTGTGAGTATGTCACCTGTGGTGCACGAGCGTATGCTCAGAAGTGTTTGGGGTGTTCGCGATAGGCTAGCCCTCTCTGTGGTGGCTGCCCACGGAGTGCTTCCTCCTGCTGAGGGGAAGACGCAGCTTACGCAATGGGCGATCGAGCGCGCAGTGGTGGATATGTGGTATAGTGCTGTACCGAAGACCTGTTGACGCCTACTAATCTTTGTCAGCAGCTGCTCAATGCCAAAACCATGCGCTGATTCGCACTTTCTCACATAGGCTTGCACACACCACCAGCTCTCTCGTCGAACGCGCCCACCTCACGATAGCACGCTCGCACAGCGCAAAGTAGTCAATTGTCGCGCAGTTGGTATGCGCTAGCTTCGGCGACAGCTTCGGCGACTCGGATACCGCCACGCTGAAGAGTTTGGAAGGGGTCGTTGCGGTGTTGTAGTCGAAGCCTGGTACAGACGTGGAGAGAATTAGGCGGCCTTTAACTCCGACCACACTCAGCCATCATCGCCAAGATGTCCTGCGACATGCGATCCTTCACCAAGTCACTATCGCGTAGGCCCACCGCAGCTTTACTAATACACGCGATATCTTTCACAGTGGCGACAACATCTTCACGGTTCCCACCATCTCCAAAGCTGAAGCCTCCTCATGCTTTCTTCCCCAGGTCAGGATTCCTCGTGATTGCGCTTCCCCCAGGCGGGGTCGGGCTAGCCCACGCTCAAGCCACCTGCTCACCAGCGCCGCCTTAATCATCCGCCGCCTCTCCGGGTCGCGCTCCATGGAGCACGAGATGGCCACCAAAGTCTATCTACGTTGGTGATGAAACAGGCGTTCGTAGACAGGACCTGTCGTCGGCAAGCTAAGCATGCATCCTGCAGAGCCTTTTGAGGTCAAGCTCATGGTCAAGCTCATAGTCAAGCTTTCCGTTGTATTTAGGCGATCCTCTTTACTCTCGTGACCAAATCTTGTCGAAGTAATCATCGGAAAAAGATAACTTCGATTACATACGTTGGCTAGATCATGATGCTAACATTTGTTTGTTTTAGTCGTCAAAATTACCTGAACCAATCCCTATAGTCCATTAAGCTCTATTACTTGCTCCAGCGCCATCAACAGGAGCACTTTCAGTCGCTATGGTTTCCGTCGCCGTCGACCAGGACACCATCTTCTTAAGCTTCGCATCCCACTTGTGCACTTCCCCAGTGCCGACATTGTACTGGTAGTAGTTTTCCGTACCACCTTTGATCATCGCCTTCCTGAAGGTAATATTGATCCTCCCCTTGCCCGCCTCCGGGCCTGCGCGCTTCGGTATACTGTGAAGCCAATTCGCTTGCGTTTTGCCACGCATCAATACCATATCTCCGGATCCCAAGGGCAGCTTGATTCCCTTTGGCTCTTCTATCACAACGCCCTCTTTGGGAGGGATAGGCTTGTGCTTCATCAGAAAGTCGCGCTTTGCACCAAGACTGAAAGATGCGATTGCTGGGTTGGGGCCGAGAAATCTCTCATCATCCGAGTGGTATGATATACTGTCTTTCCCATCCGCGTAGTAATTGACAAGGCAGAAATTGAACGTCTCGTCAGTGGTGCCCTCCGTCACCTTTCTCAGTTCCTCCAAACACTGTGGAATCGGACGAGGCGCGCACTTGTATCGGTTCTTCTCAACTGGCTTCCCCGTCTTTGCATCTACGATACTACCGTCGAGGGCAAAGCGGGACGTATCATCAACACCGAAGACAGTAGTGAACCGTGGAGTATTGATCTGAGTTTGCACTCCTCCGCGGGTGATCTTGTACTGGACACGGTAGAACGGGAGTTCCTGTCGAAGAAACTCAAAAAGTCCCGGTGCGATGGCGGAAGGGACATAAGGCTGATAGTACACGAGGTCCAGATCCAGCTGATCGTTCATGATCTTCCCCTCCTCGGCAGGAGCGAACCCCAACTGCTCCGTGAATGAAGTGGGCAGGTACGGAATGGCCAAGGGGTAGGATGCATGGCTAGACTTTTGCGAAGTTGCTTCATATTTGGGTTTCTTAGGCTCAGGACGTTTGAAGAAAGAATCGAGGGCACCTCGCTTCATGATCAGAGGTCTTACGTGCACGGTGTGCCACACCCGAGCAGGTCTTCCTCCAAGTACAGCTCGACTGAGCAACTTTGATGATCCCCTTGCGATACACAACACTTGGTTTTGCCCACCAAGGCACCTCGGCTTCGACGAGTGAAATCTGCTGCAATGGATGCGGATTCTCCCCAATATCTCCAGTTGAGATGCGCTGGGTAGAGGATAAGCGTGTCAAAGCGCTTTGAAAGATGAGATTGACGAGCTGCTCCAGCGTGGCGAGACAGTTGAACAAGGGCGAGGACTTTAGCGTATCGTAAGTCTTGTGCACGACGACTGTGAATTTGCCAAGCTCTGTCAAGAACGCGATTGCGAGGTATCGAACGACGAGCTTTAATTTGATCCAGGTCAAATGATGAAGAACGTGTTGTGACCATTGTCGCGACGCGTTCACTAGCTGATACTATGTTAGTACGTCGATGACGTATGTGACTGGTCTGCACAGACTTCAATCTGATTGGCTAATCCTCCACGTTGATGCGCTAGGGGTTGGAGGCGCGCATAGCGATGGTGAATAGTCATCTTATTCAAAACCCTCGTGTCGAGCACAACCTCCGTTTGTACTACTAATCAACCCTCCGTCTTTACGCCGTTGCCGTAGTTACTAATATCACGGACAGAGATAGTAGTGATCAGCTATCGGGCAGCAGCTGTCACTATGGCATTGGAAGAATGCTCGAACGCTCATCCCAAGCTTCCTGTGTCGAACGAAGAAACGCCGTCGATGAACGACCAGCATCAGCGGCTCTGCTTCGGCAACTCGACGTTCGGAGTCTTCTACAAGGGCATGTATTGGAGCAACAGAGGTTTGAATCTCTACTCTATTAATGCCATGGTACGGTAGATAGCGGAGCCTTGCCATCGCTAGGAAAACACCACTTTGCCTTGGAAGTGCGAAAGCGAAACCCAACGGGGATACTCAAAGTCTAGAGCGGGCCGTTAAAAAGTACCCACTGGCCAATAAGAGACAACTACGGAATGCAGATCTCGGCAAGGTAGAGCTGGAGTGATCTTCTAGCTAGACCTTTTTGGACTGGTTCCAATCTTATCGTCGGTCCATCAACTCATCCCTTTAGGACTGTCGTCTGGATATCCCGCTGCACGTTCGATTTCAATGCATCAGTAGCGATGCCTCGGCGTTGTCTGCCTCACCTGTCACACTTAGAGCTGCAGCGCTACACGCGTTCTCACTCTATTCATGGTCTCCCTACGCTCAGTTACGATGCCGGGGTACAGGAACTCGCCGCGAAAGTGCGCGTCGTCTTGCTTGGGACCCCTTTGATTGACCGATCTTCCTCTGTTTGAGCTGCACGACCTACTTGGCAAACAGCATGGCCCGAATGCATTCGTGTTACGGTCAGCTGGTTACTCGACCTCAGCAGATAGTTGACCGTGCATATATCCTAGATAACATTCCTTCTACTCAGAATTGACCATAATATCGCTGCGACTTAAGTAGAATTACAAGTCTTGTCGGCGAAGAGAGATTTATGAAGATTTTAAAGCTCATCTTTAGTCTTACGACCGTAAACCGACTTGTACAGAGCTCCTCTAGATGTTACCTCGACTAACACAGCAGACATGAATGTGGCAGCGCGCGAGCACGGTTCTTTGTGAAGATAGCCAGTGAAAATATTCCCGACTTTCGGACTGATAGACATGGCTCAATTGTGGATCAGTACCAGTTGCTGTCGCTAGTCATGGTGAAGATACAGGATACATGCTGTTTTTTTAGGATGGTAGGATTCTGTGTCCATCACGTCGAGGAATTCGGTTTGTTTTCATGCTTTGTCTTCACATACGCAATGCAAAACTTCCACTAATGTTGAATTCGAGGATATAATGCTCACTGATGTAGATTTACAGGGTCGCCAAGTCACTTCTCGGTTGTGCCTAAGTACCCTGTAACCGCAGTCGCGTGTTAGTGCTGGCATCTGGCAGGATCGCCTCACAGAAGGTGCAGCGAAGTCACTGAGCTGCAATCTTAGAATACACCGCAACGTACTCCGTGTGCTTACGATCACCACCTACCTAGATAGGAGGCCACTTGGCTGTATAGTAATACGAAGGTCCAGAGAACGCACTGGACCTAATCATCTCAGAAGCATCTTGGCTCTTTCATCCTCATCTCGACGGCGACAAAGCTACACCGAGGCTTTATCTTGTATTTAAGGACAGCATTTCCCCGTACAGATACCTCTTCACAGCACAATCACTTCCAACAGCCACTCCTTTACCTTTCTTACAACTTCCCACAGACGATTCTCAAATCTCGATTCTACTTCACCAACCCCGTCAACATGCATTCCAACACAATCATCTCCACGGTCATTGCCGCCATTGGCATGTTCGCCACCATTACTTCCGCCGAATGCACAGTCAAGTGGACAGACACAAACTGCTGCTTTCACGACAAGAAGGCGCGCACGCTTCAGGATGGATGGACTACCGTCATCCCCGGCACGAAGACTGGCGGAGAAATCCGTTTTGCAGACGGCAATCTGTGTCCAGACTCAGTCAAGGCCACTTGCAAGGCGAACTGCTGCGACCCGACAACTGGATGGGGCAAGGGTTGCCCTAAGTAAAGGTTTTTTAACATCTTTACTCGAATTTTACTATAATGTGAGTTCTTCATATTAGCTTGGTCCTGATGATGTCTAACGGAATTCAGATCTTTCTAATCAGTGTTGATGAATACTAGACGCGGTAATTCCGTATGGTGGCTACTGGAAGACTATGGATATCAGCTAGGAGTATCTCGAGCTTAATTTGTAACTTGTGGGGTTAAGGCTTTTGTACTTTGGGAAGCAGAGTTCGATTTGAACGCTCTTCCATCCATTCATTAGGTATAATAAAGAGTTCGATCTTATCAACGTGTCTGCATAGCCAGATATACTGGTGACTTGCAATACAAAGGAAAGAATATACTAACAAGCAGGAAGATTTGAGAGAAACAGCGTGTTAGAAAGGCTCACAAGCCTCAGCTCACAAGCCTCAGCTCACTGCCGATTACGAAGGAACGATAATAGACGCTTGATTGTGCTACGGCCACCGATTCATATGACTTGTTTCACGTCGACCGCTTTCTAAGCTTTTATCTTGTCTCAAGCGATGGCGATTTGACACGAGTCACAAACCGCATTCCAAAACAACGGGTGACTATCCACGGATTTGGAGAGTGCACATTGAATAATGCTTCTATTGCTGCTTTCGACGATACACCTATCTCAATGCGCCCAACATGCTGCTGGAAAGGTTCCTGCCCTGATTAATCGCCTAGTGTCCGCGACCCTCTTTGTTCCGTTAACACTGTCAGATTATATGGCCAGAGAGACCTTGGTTCATCTGCACTCGATAGATCGGCTAGAGCTTTTGGCAGATGACAAGTAATTGATCATAAAGATGCATTCCTTGTTGCAGTCGATTCAAAAAGTGTATTTCGAGGTATGCTCGGACCATAATTATGGATAATGATTCATTCCCAGTTTACTGAAGAAACTCCCAAGCATGAATAACCTAATCTGCCTCTCGTGTCTTGTCAGCCCATGATAGCCTTGGTTTTATCCACTTCGTCTAACCACATCACTCTGCCGCCTTCTTGATCCCACGTTTCTCTTCTATTTCTTCCTGCCCTTTCCCGGATTCCAGAATGCTTCATCTTCTTTGCCTTTTTCAACTTCTTCCTGGTTCTTCTTTGCCTCCTTTTCCTTCGTTGCTTCCCTTATAAATCTTTGCTTGCACTTCAGACAGCCGTCCTGGTTTTTTAGATGAGCTCTGCCTTCGCAGCCATTACGGCATGGCATCTCGTGCTTCTTGCAGTAGTACATATTGCCGATGTGATCTTCATCACAGCCTCCGGGGCTCTCGTCGCCGACCCAGCCTGACTTTCCGGGGCAATGATGCTTAGTCCCCCTGCCTCCAGTAGGATTGCCGTTCTTATCCATGGTACTAGTGTGTTGAAAACTCCGAAAATGCTTTGTAGTTCTCCTGGAGCTATATGTCTATTAGTGGAGTTGAGTGTTGGATTGCGCAGACGTTGAATGACTTGCGGGAACATTTTATACGTGAAGTTCACGAAATGCATTGTAGCAATATGAGACCTAAAGTTAAGAAGGTGAATCAGGCTGAGCGTTCACACCGTTCGCGCAGTGATGATCCAGAGGGAAACAACCCTGTGCACCGACAAAACTTGTCACTAGCAAACAAAGAATTGCCAGCATAACAACGCGCCCAGTTTCAAAGGTACATAACCACATCAAAACACTATTTTCCCCACATCACAACGCTTCTTCATGTCCTTCGTCAGAATCATGTCAGCTCATCTTTCTACTTCTTCCACTTCGCCCGCATACGTTGTAGATGCATCTTGCGTCGAAACATCGCCCATAGGGACAAGCACACAACATGTAAATGATCTAAAAGATGGCGTTGATCAGCAGCAACAGAAAGCGCATGACGGTGTAGCCTCGGAAGTGGCAACGACTCTCTGCGGACAGGAACCATTCGAGACCTTCCAGCACAAAGTTGCTGAATTCGTCACGGAACATTTTCGCCGAAGCCTTAAGGATATCGCGATCTATGAGATGACGGGTGGCACATATAACCGAGTCATTGGAGTCACGATAGCATCATATCCAAAGAAGTTTGGATTGCACTCGTTCTTGACTTGCTGCTTGGGCGCACGCAAGAAGAAATCGGTCGCAAAGTTCGATTCGTACATCGTGCGCATCCCACGTATGAGTTTCAGCGGCGACGATTCGGATACTCATATGGCCAAGAAAATGAAGCACGAAGTTTCAATTTTGGAGGCGGTCGGCTCACGGCTACCCTTGCCGATTCCTAAGGTCTTCAGCTATGACCTTACGACCACGAATATGTGCGAACGACCGTACATGATTCAGACGCGCCTCCCTGGCCGTAATCTTGGTCTGGACTTATGGAACCACCTCAATATGCAGCAAAAGCAGTGCATTGCCAAGCATGTCACCAATCTTGCTTCCATCATCGCCTCAGTCGAAGGCCCTGCTGGTGATATATCATCCGAAAATCTTTCGCAGTCATCCACTTCCCCGATCTGCGTCAACACATTCTGTGCACCAGCTTATGACGATCAGCCAACATGCAAGCCGGCATTGGCACGCAAGCCTATCGATCATCTTTTGGAGCAATGCGAGCGGTGGCGCGCATGGGAAAGGTCCACTGGATTTTGTTTCGAAGAAGTCTGGGACGGGTTCGAAACAATTTCAAGGGCTCTGGAAATGCGCGGCTTCTTAGACGGCCCGTGTGTTCTGGTTCACGGCGATCTCAAGCCTTACAACCTTCTGGCGGAGGTGCGTAACGAGACTGAAGTGGATATCACGGGTGTCATCGATTGGGATTCAGCTATCATTGCGCCTGAATTCATGGCCTATAGAGCACCATTCTGGCTTTGGACACCGGAAGATATGGATAGCGACAAAGAGGACGAAGAATGTGTGGCGGATGTTGAGCCTGTTACAGATGAGGACAGAATGTTGAAGCAAGTATTTCTTGACAACGCGTCCGAGAAGTACAAGCTCTATGCCTTCGCACCAGAGGCGATGCTGGCTAGACGTATGTTTTTTATACTAAGAGAGAGCTTGCGCAGTGATTGGGAGTTCGAAGAGGCGAAAAGCGTGATACGGGAGTGGATTGAACTTCATCCCGAGGATGGAGTCCAGCCCGTCCCTTCTGATACGGATTCTGAACCTGAATCTGGATCTGACGACGACCAGGACGACAATGAGTAATCTGAGGGAATTGGGTATTGAGGAAGTACATGCCTGCTTCGCACCAGAGTTTATGGCCCTCCGCACTCCATTTTGCGACTGAAAGGAGGGTTATGTCGATGAAATAGACGAAGGCTTAGCTACATACGAGCCGCCTGTGAAGGATTGTAAGACACTTACAGACGCTTTCCGGCCTGAAGCTTACATAAGCTCATCAGGTTCGGTCTACCGTGAGAGGATGGCATTGCAAGGAAGCTGTTAAGTGTCCTATCCGCTGGCATACTAAGCTACGATCGGCGTTGCCTGGTTCTTGAGTTGGTGAAACAGTAGGATGCTCCTTCACAGAAGACAATTTTGGGGCTTATGAAGCAATAGGAACTTGAATGTCTCTAGTAATTCTGCTTGCTGTCTGGTGTATGTTGACTGAGTTTCATGTAATAGTATTGACGATTTGATATCTTTCATCCGACTACATGCGACTTCGCTCGCCGCACAATTACCAGGAAATGAAGGCGGTTTTTCAACCCCGATAATAGAATATACACACTGTCGCTGATCATTTCAAGGTGATGTAGCAGTGGTGTCCTACAGGAGAGATCAAAAACCTATTGTCCATCTCCATCATCTCATCTTTCATACATTCGGAAATTTTGGCGCCACGACATTGTCGGAAGAAGAGAGCTGCTGCTAAGCGAAGCTCTATGTATGCGAGATGAATGCCAATACACACCCTAGAGCCGCCTCCGAACGGCATGTATGACGCTTTTTGATGGGCTGACAGGGTAGGTTTGTTCAGGAATCGCAGACCATCGAATCGCAGTGGGTCGGCGAAGGCTGATGGGTCTCGGTGATTTGTGTAAGCCTGGGTACTGACTACAGCACCGCCGGGAATGTGATATCCATTTATGGTTGTGCCTTGTTTGGGAACAGTTCGAGGTAGCGCTCCAGGCGCAGCACCATAGAGCCTCAACGTCTCTTCAATGACGCTGTTCAAAATAGGCGCGTTCTCAAGTTCTTCTTTGGTCAGTTCATCGCTTGAGTGTGCGATTTCGTCCTCGAGGCGAGTCTGCAGGTCCGGCTGTTTTAGAACTGCCCAGACGAGATAGGTCAGGGTGACTGCGGTGGTGTCTGATCCCGCAACAATGAGGTTTCCCGCTTCCTCCCGAATATCCTTGTCTGTTAGTGAAACCTTCTCGTTATTTTCGCAAGCAGCCAGCATCTGACCAAAGAGATTCATAGCGTTCCCGTTGCGGTTGCGCATATTCTCGATCGCACGCCGGCCGTATCCATATACGACATCATCAGTGGTTACCATGGTCTGTATTCGCTTCAAGGGTATGAGCCGAAGGATATTGTATACGATCGGTAGTTCGGATCGCAACACCGATCCAAGCAGCGCGGCCTGGATAGCGTCAATGTAGGGTGTTTGCTGTTCTGTTTGTCAGACTGTCTAGCTATATTATCATGAGGCCGAAGTAGATCACATACCTTTCCCAGTTCAAGCATGTTAAAGCTTTCTCCGAAACAAAGATGTGCAATCACATCGGTCGTCATGAGCGTCCACCACTTGAAGATATCGGCCCCTTGCGATGAACCAGAAGCATCCTGGCGGATCTTTTGGACAGCTAAACCCACTTTTTGTCTAACTTCTACATCCCAGTTGCTGTTCAAGCTGCTATTACTGAAGGCTCGGGCGAACAGCCTCCTTCGGGCGGCGTGGGCATGTGGGTCGCGCATAGCGAAAATTCCAGGTGTATCAGTTGGCACAAGGACCGAGTAGAAGTCTGACTTCAAAAACCCGCCACCAATCTTATGTATCTGAGTCACACCTCCTGTGTCCGAAACGGCGGCCTCGTTTGGTGCAATCCGTACGACACCGCCATATTGCTGGTGAAGCTTGTCCACGTAGAAGATCCGCCTGCCTGAGAGGACCTGGTAACGAAGGATGAGGTTGGTGTATCTTGAGTACCAAGGCCCTGGTAGCTTTGCAAGTGGGGATGTATACCCTGCCCACACGACCTGTACTCCGTCAGCCTTCAGTGAAAGGAGATCAGGTTGGGTTATCATACCTTGGCGATGTAGGCCAGTACAACCAGGACCGCGATTACAATGCCTCGCTGAAGCGACATGGTGTCTTGATTTCACTGAGCTTGCACTTTTGAGTGGCACTGATCTCGTTCAAACAGGATACTCGGCTCCCGGTGAATATGCACAACGGCAGATCATAGTTTCAAATCAAGGGCTGCGCGCTATATACATGCTCGGAATGTGGAGACCGGCCTCTAAAAGGCCCTTCGTTCGTCGATGGCTCCATCCGGAATCATGGCGACGCATCGTGCCGCAGTACCGCTCTCAAGCAGCCCTGCACGCAGACAGAAGAAGGACCGTGTGGGCCAGAAACCCTGTCTCATAAGAAATCAAGAGATCAAAACGTAGTTGCTAGTTGGAGCGGAGTGGTGATAGGAGCGGAATGGTGAAGAGAGCGGAGTGATGGCATGCCAAGTTCCGCCTCTCCCCACATGAATCCTCGGACGTGCTTTCGCCCGTTCCGAACGGCCCGCGCTCTAACGATCTACACTGCGGTTTCGTTTCGTGGGGATGCGGAAGCCACGGTCTCCGAGGCTCTAACGCTGCTTTCGTTTGCGCAGTATGCTGTTGCTGGCATGGTGCGATCTTTCTTGATGAGGCAGGACATGACGTAAGCGTATTCGTGTAATCAGTACCCAGGTGCTTGTAAGCTAGTGGCCGTTCATACCAAATAACAAATAACAGATGATGACGTAAGCGTCTATGTGCTCGATCCAAGGATTGTTTCATCAATTTCCATTCCTCCTCCCCGCCTCGCGTCCATCAGTTCCCACATTACTAGCAAGATGACGAATCAGACTGGACCCCACACAGTTCTGCAGCAAGGATTTGCGAAATTACCTTTGGAGTTGTTTCTCACTGTCCTCGATCAACTTGTGGGTACCCGCAACGGACAGCAGCAGCCCGTAGCATACGAGCCATCAGGCATCGTCACCAAGACATTACGCGCGCTCACACTAGTATCGCGCAGTACTTACCTCATAGCGACAAAGTATCTTTACTCACACTGTCTATACTTGGATAGCTGCACGACCTACGCTCGTTTCCGTAGAACATTGGGATTGCATCTCGGGCATCATCCACAAGCTCTTGATTATGGAGAAGCTGGGCGTAACGACGAATTATTTGCGGAAGCTCAGGTCTTACGAAATATCACATCTCTCTTCGTCTCACCATCGAAGGTGCAAAGGTTGATAGAAGGCAACTATACGCCTTTGGTGCGACTGTCACAGATCATCGACCTCTGCGATTTGATTGGACCTACACTCAGGAGGCTGGCTTTAGACCTGTCTCCGATCTATGCGACACCAACCGAAATCGAGCAGATGAGACCGCATGTCACTGAGAATAATGTCTTCATACACATGCCGCATCTGGAAGAACTGATCATCAGCTACGACGTGCTCAATTACTTCCGACACCCACCACCCAACTTGAAACGGCTGGCTATCACTGCTCAGGAGCTCACGGATGTGGAGGTAGCTTTCTGCCTCAAGATACCGTCACTACGAATGCTGGTCATGATGCGACCCGTCAATCTGGAAGCCAAGGACATCGATATTATATTTACAGCATACAATGGCAAAAGCTTGGACACTGTTCTAGTTGATGTTAACTCAAATCATCGGACACCTCAGGGGACGCGGAGTTGGAAAGACAACGATACAGTACGCATTTGGGAAGTGGATGTACCGGTGAGCTTCTACGGCGACGAAGACGACGTCGTACTGTGTGATGATTGGATATGGACACACGGTGTTCAAGGAACCTTGTGGAGTCAGGACAAGCGACGTATGGCTTCCTGGGAGGAGATTGAGAGACGTTTGGCCGGGCCAGTACATACAATCATGGAAGTATAGCCCTAGAACTACTGAGAACCTAGACCATACTCATCGAGTAACCTTGACATGGCATGAGTGCCGGTTCTACATCCAAGTCCGCACGTTGCTCTTGCCTCACAAAACCTCTCCGTGCAGCGCTCCGCTGACTGACCATCAAGCCTTCTACGTCTGCCGCCACTGAGTTCCGCAAGACGCCGCTATCCCATCATTACAGCCCCCACTAGACCTCTCTTTCAGCCCAACAATGAGTCTTTCCTCGAGAGGTTTTCTGATTGCTTCTCCAACTCCCCCACATTCCATGTAACATGTACACAGGTTCCCTTGAGCTTGTCCGCTCTCCCTCCACCCAACCACACCGAAAACATCCCAATGAGCTCCAGATTATCGAATGCGAATGGCTCGAACATGTCGAACATTCTCTCCGTTCTTATGCTTCCAACGTCAAGCGAGAATGCTTTCATGTCTGGGTATTCTGTGTTGAGGAACTCTATGAGGCGGCGATCGGCATCTTTCGCGATCTGATGCGAAGAGAGGCCGGAGCTTACGACGGTATCCGTTCCAGATGTGATAGATATGAACGTCCCAGTAGGTGCTGGACCAAACGTACGGATGTATTGGTGGGCCGGGAGATGTGTGCTGCGGAAGTTCGTCGTCATATCGGCCCACCACTCGTCGTTGTCGTCCGTCTCCCCTATCGTGCTGGAATGTGCGGTACCGACGTTCGCTATAACTATATCCAGCTTCCCAAACTGCTCTCTAATAGCAAGGAATAGTTTGGTGACATCTGCTGATCTTGTGGTGTCGCAGGCTGTAGCAAAAAGCTTTCCCGCCGGGTTCAGCCTTCTGAGCTCAGCGATCACCTGCTCTAGATCTTCTGCATTTTGACTGCAGATTGCGATGCCTGCAGCCCCTGCTTTTGCCCATGATAGAGCAATTGTCCGGCCAATATCTCTCGCCGCACCAGTGACGAGTACGTACTTTCCTGCTCCAGTACGTTGCACTGCTTCGAGAGCAGCACATGGATGGCGATGGTATAGACTAGTGGTCTCGGCCATCTCCATGGAATAAGCTGGGCTGATATCTCAGGCGGCCGTGTGGAAATGTAGATGTTGGCCGACAGATGTTGTGGAGCATGTCTCAAATATCACTGTCACTCATTTCACCCCGGAACTTCTAATGCTGCTATGACACCGTCAGCGCTCGCCCGACGCGATGCCGCTTTCAAGGCATTCTACTCTTTCTCTGGTAACGAGTTCGGGATGGTCCGGTCATTAGTCCGTCGCTATCATCCTTCGTGCACCCAAACCCATGGCCAAACATACTCAAAAGACGATGTCAATGATCCCTATATGCGTCTCAATTCTGAATCACACTCTTGGGCTATCTCGCATGCATGTGTTTCTTGATGGTAGTGTAATTCTATACGATCAGACCAGTCAAACCTTGCCTTTATCCTACTCGAACCTAGATCGGCAGGCCTCGTGCACCCTGACAGGTGGCAGGTCGGTACCAGATACTAACTCTTAAGCGTCTGGTAAAGCGAATGTCTAAGTATAGAGTCTTTCTAAGGTCAATATGTACAAGATGCGCTCGCTACTACCCGCGAGCTATTAATAGGCCACCAACATGCAGATTGGAAGGTCCACAGCATGACCGAAGGGCCGATAACATACCGATTGGACATAGATTGAACGCAGGAATGTTTGCTCTTCGCTTGGAGTTGAGTTGAGCCAATGCGAAGCTTTCGAGCACGTTGATAATCTTACATACACGTAGTTGGGGGCGAAAACTGCGGCCAGTATTTGCCGACCCACGTCGATGAACGGCTAGATTCTGCCGGCTACTTGCGTATGATAGCGAGATAGAAGAGCAACGTGAACATCGTCATATCATGTATAACCATAGGACACAAACTCAGATCAATGATATCATTAACGACATTCTCAGAAAATGACGCGATCGTAACAATCTTCCACTCATGGCCTGGCTCTCCAGCACTAAGCAACGGCTACCTCCTGCACCCCAACAACGGTCTCGCTTTTCTTTCTCGCCTCTTCATCTCTCTTCCACTTCTCCGCCCGTCCATAAGAATCCTTGTACCCACCCAAAATTGCCTGTTCAACTGTAATCGGAGGCCACTTTGGTTGTTCCCCGTCCGCCTTACAATTTGGCAGACAACTAACCACATAATCCGGGTTTCCAGAGAAGAAGACAGGAATGCTGTACCTCTCCTCGCCACTCACGTTAATGACGCGATGGAGATTGGATATGTAACGATCGTTGCTCCATCGCATCATCAAGTTACCTAGGTTCACGACGAAAGCGCCAGGAGTGGGGGTTACATCGAGCCACTCTTTTGTCGTGTAGTCGTAGACTTGAAGACCAGAAACAGTATCTTGGAGTAAGATTGTTATGCAGCCAAAATCTGTGTGTGCGCCGATTCCACGAGTGAGTTTTGCTGGGCTGTCGGGTGGCTGCGAGGGGTAGTGGAGGAGCCGCATTGTTGCTACTGCGCCGCTGGCGTATTCGTCGAAGTAGTCTTCAGATAGATCGAGGGTCAGAGCGAGTACTTTTAGGATATCTTTTGCGAGCTGTACGACTTGGGCGTAGTACTCTAGTGATGTGTTCTTGAAGTCTTGCACGTCTGGTAGAGATGACTCCGAGGGCCACATGTTTGGGCCAGAGTTGAGTCTTTTGTTGAGAAAGTAGGGATGTGTTTTGGGAATTTCATCGCCGATGTAGTATCCTTCTTTGAGCTCTGGCGATGTTCCTTCTTCCAACATCTGGGATTTGAGCAGCTCGTAACCGCGGTTCCATGTGTTTGATGTATCTAGACAAAGGTATCAACAAGACGTCATGTGCAAAGGTCGCTCTACTTACCCTTGTTTACTTTGTTCTTCTCTTCTAATGGCAGATTGAAGAACTTCTTATTCCAGTCCATCATCTTCTGCTGCAACTCGATGGGTACGTTATGTCCGGTAATCTGGAAGAAGCCATTGTGCAGACAGCAGTTTCGCACTTCTTCTACAAGCTGTTTCTTGGAAGTCGCATCACTCTGGTAGAATTCTGGTAGTTGTTAGCGGTGACTATAACAGAACAAGTTCAGCATAGTTCGGGCCTACGAACTGGAGAAGTCCAGAATGGGAGGAGCATCGCCGGCGCTAGGCATGTTGAGCCTTTTAGTAGGTCTATGAGGTAAGGAAACAGTACAGGTGGTGTTGTTGATAGATGCTGGATGTTTTTGAGGTATGAATGTAGGAATGAAAGATGTTTGCGGTGGTTTGCAACGAAGCATCACATTACATCGAATGGTATTATATCCTAGTTTCTCGCCAGATCCGCTTTCCATATCCCCATCTCTCACCTACCCCTCACATGCGCGGCGCTATCGATAGCGGCGTTGCGCTGGAAAGATGGCGCGAGTGGGGTTTCGAAGTCCTCCCAAGGTTCACCCCCACCCTTGCTTTCAAGTCACGACTGGCCAACTGTAAGATACGTCAAGTAGATGGTGCATCCTACACACCTGGAGGCAGACCCAAAGAGTAACAATTCTCCATTATCCGCAGGTCACAGCGGAGCTCAAGGCTTACCTAGGTAAATTCCAATCATGATCGGAGCAAGCTGAAGTACTCTACAGGGTTCTCATCTTGCCGTCAACCCACTCTAGCATAATGATCTTGCAAGTTGACCAACTCTGGTCCCCAGCTGGTCTGAGTTGGAAGGTCATCTATGACCACACTGTCCATACTTGATCTGTACCGTTCACCATGGTCATCCGGGAGTGTTGTCGCGAGCCTCTGGTCGTAGTGGAGCTTTTGCTAACCATCCATCATGTACTCAGTATCAGTCCTGTCACCGATGCGACACATGCCATCCCATAACACCGTGTACAGGCTCCTTACGATCATATACTCGGGTGAACAAGCATGTCATTTTGGTGCATCACCGGCCATTGTTTTCCACGATCTCTTTGTGTGTTGAAGCTCTATGTCTGCCGGCTCGTGTGCAGCAGTCATCACATCGTATTCTTTCCGATCTTCTAAAGCGCACGAAAGTCGAGATGACAAAACCCCGTGAAGGATAGATGTGTCGCAAATCCATAACGGTCTGTGCAAGCCCATACAGGATAGAGTTAATCGGTAGTTTCGACGTGCCGTGGAGACAGACAAAAAGGGATCGCTGAGACTGAGGGAGAATTGCTACCTTGTTTACGGGCGATGGGAGCAAAAGAGACAGGGCTGAAGGTCGACACACGACGGAAGGCATTCCGTCATTGCCCAGTCGCTGATTGGCCAGGGAAAACTCGACCATGGGCGGCTGGCCCCACCTTCCCATTAGTAGTGCTTGGTCATGCTCGACATAAGCAGCCCTTCCCTGCCAAGCCTCACCTAAACACCCACCGGATTGTTAAACCTTTACCAACCAGGCAAGCCCACGATGGCACCCACGCCCAACTGCCCTGGACCGATCTTCGAACATTCTCGTCACCCTAGTCGCGTTTTGCATAAAGCGCCCCCTCCCGACCCATGAAGACGCTTTCCTCCATCTTCATCGCCCTCATCGCAATTGCATTTGCCGTCTACAACAACGAGTACATGCTTTCGAGACTCACACAGTCACTCAAACACGTCACATCCCTTGCAAAGACCACCAAGCCCTTGTACAACACCACCCAAGACATGACGACCATGTTCCGCGGACTGCCCGTCATCCCCGACGAGGCCTTTACGACCGATGCGCCCCGCAAGATCGCGAAGTCGTTCCTTGCGATTGAGCAGTCCGAAGGCGCGGGAGCCAAAGTGAGGAGGAGTGTCGGCACTCCAAAGCTCCGCAACTTCTCCCCATTCCTCATGCTCGACCACTTTGCCATTCCACCAGGCGCAGGTTTCCCAGATCACCCACACAGAGGTATGCAACTTCCCCTTCTCTCATGCCTAGTACATCTGCGAGCACTATACTGACTTCTCGATTCGTACAGGCCAGGAAACCATCACATATCTTCTCTCGGGCGCTGTCGACCACGAAGACTTTGCAGGCAACAAGGGAACCATCGAGCAGGGCGATCTACAGTTCATGACAGCCGGCCGCGGCATTGTCCACGCTGAGATGCCACGCCAGAACGAAGACGGTGCGCCCAACGTTGGAATGCAGCTCTGGGTCGATCTGCCCAAGGAACTGAAGTCGTGCGAACCGCGTTACCGAGACCTACGAGCCAAGGAGATCCCTGAGACGACTGCCGACGATGGCAAGGTGCACGTCAAGGTCATCAGCGGACAAGCCTACGGCACCGAGAGTCTGAAGGAGTTGGCATACACCCCCGTTTGGCTGCTCGACTTCACAGTCCAGCCCGGTGGCAAAGTCAAGCAGCCCCTACCAAAGGGCTGGAACGCTTTCGCCTATCTCCTCAACGGCACCACCATCTTCTCGTCCGACGGCGTATCGCGACCTGTCGAACAATACCACAACGTCGTTTTCGACAGCAACGGCGACAGCATCGAAGCCTCAGTCGAAGAGGGCGCCGAGAAGGAGTCGAGATTCATTCTCGTCGCTGGTCTTCCCCTCGATCAGCCCATTGTACAATACGGGCCATTTGTCGTAACATCAAGAGACGAGGTCATGCAGGCTATGATGGACTACCAGAGCTATTCAAATGGGTTTGAAAGAGCAAACAACTGGGAAAGTGAGATTGGAAAGAGTATGGTTCACTAAGATGCCTACTTCCGCCTACCTTTTCTTTCCTGGTCACTTCTTATGTATATACTAAATTACGATTCCATTTTTCTTTGCCTTACAACCCCTGGTCTCATCCCATTTCTCTAGGATTTATCAATCGGTAACATACGTTCACCAATATATGGCCACGCACCTGACACTGTTCTGCGCAACTCACATACTCACGCACCCAGCCGAGCTATCTTCTACGAAAATGCCTCCATAAATCTGTCCTTCACCGCGCAGTGGTATGTGCTCTTGGTACCCATCGAATACCACCGTCTCTGTCTCTGTAGGTTTCTTTGCAATACCGATCTGCAGCTGACCTCCTCCAGCATTGTCATTTGGTAAAGCCTTGCTGACCGCTTTCAACGGCTTGTCGCCTGTGGAGTAATAAACCTTGATCGTACTATACATCTCGTCAGCTTTCCCAACAATCAATCGAGCCTCATGGTATGAGCAAATGCAAGATACTTACTTCCGCACATAATCCAACTGCACTCCAAAATTTTGCCATTCCCTCCTCGAAATCTTCGTCGTGAAGATGAATTCATTCTTCGTATTCTGGATCTTCCAAGTCTCCCTTTCCCGCTTCGTGTCCACACCCGTCCCACCATCACCAACAAGCACAACACCACCAACGAACATGAACTGGTTGCCCGAGTAATCAGCCTTCTCATGCCACACATTCATATACTCGTGACTCAGATTCAGCGGCCTCCGTTCGTCTTGTTTAATGCTCCAATGAAACGTCACAATACCCTTGTCTGAAGCATCAGCACCAGCGTCATTCTGGTCGTCTTTCAGCAGAAGACCTGCACGGCGGAAGCCAGTCTGCAGGTTCTTGCCCGCACGAAACAACGAGCCGTCATCGATGGTCACTTCGAGGGGCTTGTGTTGACGCGGATTGTCGAAGCGGGATTGCGGGGCGGTTTTGGGCGAAGGGAAGAGAAGGATGGAGGACCAGGTACGGTTCTCGCCTTTGACGAAGTCGGGATTGTAAGGGGTGGATCCTTGAGCTGTGTCAAAAGACTGGAGAGTCAGGTTGGAGGCGATGCGACCGTCGAAGATTATGGGGCATTTGATGTTGGATTTGGGTTGGTGTGAGTGTTGCAGTAGCGGAGTTGCTGCTGTTAGAGCCAAGAATGGAAGGGAAACAGAGAGATGCATGGTTAAGAAAGGTTGACCCTATAGAATCGCCAAAACTCACACAACCATAAGTCTAGGCAAAGAACTCATTTATATGGTTCTACTGTTTAGGACGCTAGCCAGCCCTACGGATATTGGCTAATTAGGTAGAGCGGCAGAGCACTATGGGCCAAGATCTAGTGCAGCCACATTCCCGGAACATCATTGGCTCTAGTCCGACGGACCTGGAATCCGGTCACCTTCAGTGGTATCTCAATGCGCTAGTTCGAGACTTCGTTTAGCAACTCATACACCGGCGACTCGAATCGAGTAGAGAGAGACGACAACTTCCTTCTTCTATCGTCATAGAACGTCTTTCCATCCCTTCCAGATCTTTGCGAACTGGTCTTTGCATGCTCTTCCGAACAACAGGTAATTGTGTCTTCGGGCGCCGCATCACAACGACACGGATCAAGATTACATGACCTACCGAAACCGCAGTATGGACAGTGTGATTTTTGCGATTGAATGAACCAGCTAGAATCGGTAGAGGCCGGTCGATTTTCTCGTCACTTTCCCCGGCACGGGTTGTTCATTGTCCCAGAACTTGAGAGAGCGAATCGGCTTCCATGTCCACTGCGCTTCGTCGTTTAGAGCGCTGTCCAAGACCCAGGTAATGGCAGCAGTAAAGGCGACGACTCCTATGGCGCTGACCCAGTAGACCCAGAAGTCGCTTCGGTTCTGAGGACAGACATAATATATCAGCGTATGTTTCACGGGCCTTTGATGCATACATAACTCACTGGTGCATAGTTGTCTTGCATACTGAATAAACTGCTTGTGTATGCCAGTGGAATGAAGAGTAGGGCAAGGAGGTTGAGTCGTTTGACTCGTTTGGCCTCTTCCAGGTTTTGACGATTGCCAGCAATTGATGCCAGTCCGGTCATGGCTTGCATGAGGTTATCAGCACGTTCTTTTAGAATCTTGAGCCGGAAGTAGACGTATTGAAAGTCTTTCTCGCAATCTTTCCATGTTGACGCCTGCAACCTGGCAGAGCTATTCACCTGACCATCTAAAGGATAGCCAAGACTGAGCATTGCGTCCTCGATATCGTCGCGGTAATTGCCGCACCGACGTGAGATGGTTTGTAGACTCTTCCATTGGCCTTGCTCTTCGACCCATGCCGTAGTAAGCCGAAGTTCTAACGAGGGTAGCATCGCTTTGATATAGTCAACAAGCTGAAGATAATGCGCAGCAACGATCTTCTTCAGATAGATTGCTGATGTCTCGGGCGTAGCCCACTCCTCTTGTGAAAACAAGTCAGAGTGCTGCTGGTAGTAGTGAAGCATGTCGCGCAGCATCGACTTATGCTGGTGTTGTTCCTTATCCCTAATCTTATCATGAGGTACAGGTGGGATAAAGTCGACATAGCCGTCTTGGAAAGGTGTGTTTTTAAGCTCTTCGCGGACGTTGCTGATCGGGCGCAGTGTGCCGTCGCCGGGAACAACTTCTTTGGGCGCAGGAGAGAGATGAAATAGTTGAGGGTCACACAGGATTACAACTAAGCGGGTCAGCCAAAAGACATTAGAGCCACAGCTTGGTTTGATCGTCCTCAGAACGAACAGCCGGTTTTCAAAGCGGAGGGGCACCCAGAGAGCCTTCTTACGGTCGACAGTATGAAATCACGTACCATCCCAGCCCCCATTCTTAGTCTCGCGAGACCACCACCCCACTTTGCGTCGCAATATACCTACCGTGCTCTCCTCTTTCAGGCGCGACGCTGTCATGCCAACATGCCGTCTCGTTCGTTCACAGAAGAAATAACGATTCTCAAGTGCCTTGTTGAATTGTCTCAATTCGCAGTATTGGAGATGGAAAGCCTGCTTTGGGTCTAGTAAACTGGGTTGAGGCAATGCATCGCTCACTGGTGTAAAGTCGTTGCTCCAGACGCACGTCCTCTCCTGTCGCTGGAAAAATGTAGGATCCATGAAGAAGTGACCCCCGACAGTTGCGATGTAATCAGGAGCCAGTCCTTCCATAAGGTAGATTCGCCGGCGGTTATGGTCATGCGATGTTGTCTGAAAGTGCTTGTGAAGGTCTTTCTGGCTCTTGAATTCTGTCGTTTGGAAACCAGGTACTCCAGTGTTGGGTGCATCCAAGAGCGCAACAAGCGCTTTGCCGTTCATCAGCGGTCCATTTTCATTGTTTGGATCGGCTTTCTTCAGGCCAGGATTGGAGCCGCTCAGCGCTTCGATGTATTCGCGATACTCGCCTATTGAGAATTAATGACACCTGCAAACGGCACCCTGACAAGAGATGTTCTACCATCGGCGCACAGCCAAGATCCAATCAACGGCCCTTCGTCTTTCGAAATGGCTGGGCTCGGAGTGATAGTCCTTGAGGTCGCAGCAACGGAGGTTTTGTTGGCCGTGGAAGCCTCGGCGAGGGTCGCCATCTGGACTGTATCGACGCCTTCGTTGGCCATTACAATGGCTGTGCGTGATAATTTGATATTAAAGCACAGAAAAACTATTAATTCATCTTCATTTGACAAACTGGCAAACGATGCAGTAGCCCCAGAGTCTCAGGGTGTGTGGTCGTAACTGAGACGGGACGAAGGAAGCGATCATTCGACATTTTCAAAGGGCCGCGGCTCTGCATCGAGGCGGAGCTTTGTCTGCGTCAACTGGGGGCCAGAATCGCGCCACGTCATCCGTGCATTCGAAGAGTTCCGCTTGTGGAGGCGTGCTCAGATGCTGTGTCTGGATCGTAGGCACGTTGAGGCTGTGAAATGCAGCCGGTGAGTTTTGGAAGGCGGGGAAAGCAAGCCTAAGGCATTCTAGTTGGCGCGATGCTCGCAGCTAATTAGTCTTGGCCATCCACGGTCCACAATCTTATTGTGCTAGTGGCAGTGCGACGCACGACGTGAGGAAGCTTCGTAAGGCACCAGCAATGAATATGATAGTCATTTGATGTCAGTGTGCTCAAATTTAGTCCTAGTGGCATACCTCCAGATAGCCCTCACGACAGTGTTTTCTACTTGGCCGGTCTCCTTTCATCACGTTTGTTAGGTAACTGGGGTTCACTCCAACGCAGTGCTTTGGAGAACCATCACGACATGGTAGGGGAAAGGTGTAGAGTAGATTGGTGTGTGATTTCATAAGTCCCTAGCCTTGACCGTCGGCATCCGAGAGTGATTCCTCCCGCCTCTGTAAATGCTTAATACGCCTGGAATGCCCAAATAGATACGCGCCTAACCCAGATATCGTGACATGAATCATACGCTCAGCGCAGCAGGAGCTGTCATCTCCTGTGGAGGAAGGGCCATAGTTGCTTCAGGCTCCACCTCAGGTACCTTGATGCGTTTAGCTTCGGGCTCTTCTTCCTCCCGCTCCTTGCGCTTTTCTGTCTTCTGAGTATCTCCGTCGGACTTCTGGGCTTCCTTGACTCTCGCCCGCTTGGAAGCGCGCGATTCGTTCATGGGTATACCCAGATGCTCGTCAACAGTGTTTGCCTGTTGCAACAAGTCATCCACATTCTCCAAGCCCAGCGCCTTGATGACGTCTGTGTAGCACTTTGACTTGTTCATAGCCGCATATGCCTTTTCCTTCCCAGGTATCATCTGACTGAGCAGATACTTTGTGTTGCCCCAGCGGTTCTCCACTTGTAGTGCAAAACGCATGTATTCGGTGACAACGGTCTTCCACTGCGACCGCCACTCGTGAGGGCCGCCCTCTGCGTCGGGTCGGAAGCAGCTGGGGTTCTTTTCGGCTTCGGTTGCAATCATTGCGCCGTCGACGTTGAACTCCTCTGCGAGCTTGAAGGCTTCGGTGCGCGATGTGACGTCGCCGTTCATGAGGCATGCGACGCCTGCTTCGTGGCATATCTCTCCAATCATCTTGAGTTGATGTCTGATGGCGCGCTCCCTCGGTCGCATGGGTGTCGTTCGGCAGTGTACGGTGAGACCCGTGATGCCGGTGCGCACAAGTCTCTTCACCAGTGCCGCGGTTTCTTCAGGCGTGTCTAGGATTCGGATCTTGACGCTGATGCCGATCTCGAATGGCTTTCCTACTTCTTCAACCAAACTTGTCAAGATGTTACAAAGCAGATCTGGCGTCCTCAGCAGCGCTGCGCCCATACCACCAGATGTGGAGAAGGGCTTGGGGCAGCCGGAGTTAACGTCAATGCCCGCGACATCCGCTGCCACCATCTTGGCTGCCTGCACTGCCAGCTCCGGGCTCGCCGTGCCAATCTGGTATATGAGCTTTCCCTTCTCCAGCTCTGGATGTATGCGGTATATGACGCTCTCGCGGTTCTCGGGATCGAGCGTGGGGTTTTTGATCTTTGAAGTGGGCAGGCGCGAGAACTCCAGCGTCTGCGTGTGTGGATTGAGTCTCTTGGTGGTGCCAATCATGGCGCGGTCGATGGTCTCGGGTCCCCAGACCAGGTCGGCGCCGTACTTGAGTGCGAGGAGGCGTGAGGGCAGCTCACCGGAGCGCACCATGGGCGCAAGCACCACTTTGCCACGGTAGTCGACGCCATTCTTGGGGATGGGGACGCGGGCGGGCTCGTTGGAGGCCATGGTTCGTGTTATCGATCGTGAGAGGGCTCGAAGCATAACATGCCTTGACAGGATGAGGGCCGAAGTTTGATCAGACTGAGTGGGGAAGGGAATGGCAGCGGCCTTTGAAAGTTTAGCGCACGTGCCATGGCTCGTGGGGCTAGCGCGGGGGCGTCTCTGCAGGTACCATTTGATAAATCCATCTCTTATATCCTCTTACTCTTAATCGGAATTTGGCAGGAACTTCGAACCCTGGTATTACGTATCAACCCACCATATCATATGCTTTTGTGGACTAAGTGATGCACCTCATTAAGTTCCTGCGCTTCTTTCTGTCACCCCCATTTTCATCGAAACTTTGCCACGTTGGCAGTTTCCCACTCAAAACCATTGATGACACTACACAAATATCAAATCCTCTTCGTTTGCATTTATATCATCCGATTCTCCGTTCATCAGGCTGTGTACGTATGCGCCTCCTACGAACTCGAAAGCCATCATCTCTGCATTATCTTCGGTAGGTACGCGTCTTTGAACGTGGAGTACGGGTGATCCATTTAATGCAGAGAGCATATCACCTGGCCGCACTCCTGTCGTCGTGAATCCAAGTCGTCCTGCCCTAGTTACGAATAGTTGCTTATAGTGAAGGATGCTCATGAGAACTAAAAAGTCACAGGCGTTCTTGTATCGCTTGTTTTGGCTAGAGGCCTCTTGCCAACGCGATTCCGCCGTGTGCGTCTCCGGATGTTGTAGACTCGTATACGATCTGAGCTGCGTTAGTGATATGCATCCATAATCGTGATCTGGATCACGAGAGATTGTATTACCTCTCAGTTTCGTGAGCAGTGTCGATCTTCCTAAAGCTTCGGCCTATGGCTCGGAAGTCATCATACCAATCCTGCATGACCGCTTCATCCTGCACAGATGCGTTGTTGCCGATCAATGTACGCCAGTACGTATCGAGGGTAATGTCACGATTGAGACCTACACAATCTTCTTGTCTCGTCTCGAAACTCAGACTATGCATTACGGCATGAGCCAATTTCTCCTCCCATTTCGCCACAGCCATCAGTATCTCGTTCTGTCTAGCTGAAGACCCACCCAGATAAGATCCACCATCCATGGGTATCGGTTCAAATACAGTAACAACCTCGTCCAAGATTCTACCTCGGAGTACTAACTGCCCAATTTTCAGGCCGCCTCGTGGTTTGTTGTTCCACCTAGTGGCAGCTTGATAAGAAGGTACTCTAAATTCCAAGTCGGCTCCTGAATGTATCGTCTTACTGATAGCGTGAAGGTCCGGGACCCAAGATGGAAGACCCTCACATTTCTCAGGTCCGAAGGCCAGACTGAGCCATCTCCACCATTCGATTCCGTTTTGAGTTGGGTACTCCGTGAGTACGTAAGCGCTGAAGCGCGTGAACAGATCTTGATAGGAAGTATAAACTATTTCGGTATCAAGAGAAGTGCCCAGCAAGTCGTCCTGATCCACCAAGCCCAACAGTCCAAAGATACGATCCTCGGGCCAAGTACATTCTTGTGTCTCTGCTACAAGAGACGCAACATTCATCAAAATGGATGCAGGACTAACACCAAGAAGCTCCGCGTCATTCCAATACAATTGCGCCCACGACCGAGCGTAGAATGTCGTTGATGAGCATTGCTCGTTCATCAGGATATATTTTTCTGTGTTAGCCATCGCCTCCTTCATGTCTGACCATTGCAACTCGACATCTCCACTGATAAAGCTGATCTCTCGAGCCAACGCCGCTTCTTGCACGACCCAAAGTCTTCGGAACCAATCGTTCATCATGAGGTGGCAGATCGTTGATCTTAGTGGAGGATGAATGCTGTCAAGATCTAGTATCCGATTTTCCTTGGCAAGCTTCACAACGAGCAAATCCATGGCCTCCGAGATACGCTCTGGATGCTCAGAAATGCCAAGCCACACCCATACCTTCGCTGCGTGTCGATAAATGCGGTTCATTTCCCGGATTTGGATCATCTTTTCTTGGTGGTGCGCTTGGTTGATGCAGATAGCATCGATCCAAATTGGCAGTACAGGTCGAGCATTCCCTCGCTCAGCAAGGCAAGAAAGTGCAGAACGTAGATTGCGGTGCACATACGAAATGCGCCCATTTAAGGTGATTGGGAATAAGTCGGCTCGTGATCCCCAAACATAAGATAGTGCATCATATGCAAGGTCTGGTTGCTCAAGGCTGACAGTCTGTAGGCTCCAGCTTTGGTCATCTTTGGATAACGAAGATGTGGGCGTAAGTAAACGGATATGGCCGGGGGGTAATTGGTCGTAGATAAATTGTGGCAGTTCGGTCATTGCGAATACAAAGGGAACAAGTTATGGCATTGGATACTAGATTTGCGAGGTGCGGGGTGCAGTGGTCTCATCTTGGGAAGAATAGCACAGTCAAGAGCATGCTAGCCTCGATCAAGATTAGGCTTTACACCAGCGATATTCACGTGGCAACACCAGCTTGAATTCGTTCTGCGGCCTCAAATAGATAGAAAAAATTCCTTAGTGTACACGCTTCCAAGTCACTCGAGTTCTGCAATTAGCCCTCGTAAGAGCTCACATACTGGAAAGGAAGGCGCACTCGATCTTATTGACTTTCTGCTCGTGAGCATGGAAAGTCAAAGACAATTCAGCAGCCTTGACTGGTTGCACATTCACTCCGACTAGGACTGCATATCATAGAGTAAAAACTTGTTTCATTTGATGTTCCTCTCGCCTCTACAGTTTTGCCTTGACAGCTTCTGGGTCCGCCACCTGCACCATGATTTTGCCTGTAGTCGTTAGTGATTTCACTCCCCAGTTGTGACCAGACATGCTTACCAGTGTTCTTTCCCTCGAACAATCCAACTAGTGCATCCTCCGCTTTGGTGATACCTCCCTTGATGACTGTCTCCTTCCGCTTGAGCTTGCCTTCTGAGAGCCATTGAGCAAGTTGTTTCCTTGCTTCCGCGTACTTGTCTGCGAAGTCGAAAACGATGAACCCTTGCATACGAATACGCATGGAGATGATCATCATGTAGTTCTGCATGGGAGGTCAGTAACATATTCGGCATGTCAAGCATTGACAGGTAAAGTACCTTTGGACCCTGAGGCTTCTTCTTGTTATACTCTGAAATGGCACCGCACATGACGAACCGCGCGAAAGGCTTGGCTCGTGAGAGAGCGAGGTCGAGAATCTCTCCACCTACGTTGTCGAAGTAGACGTCGATCAGGTCTTTGGTGGCATCTCTGAACTTCTTCGCGAATTGGGGGTCTTTGTAGTTCAGTGCCTCGTCGAAGCCAAGCTCCTCCTTCAGCCACGACACCTTGCTGTCCTCGCCAGCAAGACCCAAAACCTTTGCGCCCTTCAACTTTGCGATTTGACCAACGACAGTTCCAGTAGCGCCAGCTGCGCCGCTGACAACCACAAAGTCTCCCTTTTTGATTTGACCAATCTCAAGGATACCGAAGTAGGCAGTGAGACCAGTCATACCCAACACGCCCAGCGCGTCAGTTGGCACAGCACCTTCTGGCAGATCCAGTGATTCGACATGTTTCTCGTTAAGTACGGAGTATTCAGACCACCCGCACATACCAGTCGCATATGTGCCAACCGGGAACTTCTTGCTCTTGCTTGCGACAATGAGGCCAATTCCACTACCGCGCATCACTGCGCCAATCTCCACAGGAGGAATGTAAGAACGCGTCGGGTTCAGCCAGCCGCGCATCGCTGGGTCAAGTGATAGGTAAAGTGTCTGGAAGAGGACCTCACCATCTTTGAGGGACGACGCCGATGGGATTTCTTGCTGTTTTGGTGTGAAGGTCTTGCCGGCGACAACAGCGTCCTGTGGCCGTTCGGCAAGATGGATTGATGTGTAAGTGGGCATGATGGTAACTCCTCTGGTTTTGACAATGAGATGGGAATAGATCTATAAAGAGAATCCAGTGGGTTTGCGTAGTAGTGACCTTGAGTAGGGTACTGAGAGCGATCGTTCTTTCGGTGGAAGATTGACAGCTGAAGAGATTGGGAGTGAAGCCATGGCTCGCTCGTGTTATTGTAGTTCGTGTCCGCACAGATCCCCCATAGGTGTTCTGCGGAGAAGATACCGAGGTTCGGACGGTCGTTTCCCGATTAGGATGCTCACGTGATACAAGGGCTGAACATAGCGCTGTCAATGGCACAAGAAGGCAAATGGTTACTGATCATTAGTATGCGCTTGTCGCTTTGCATTCCAAGGTCGCTGTCTCAGGCTTTGTATCGTCTTTCACCATATCTGGTGTTCCAGGTTAGGATATCGCTACAGTGCTAACGCCCTAACTCGTAGCTTATGCAGTGTTCTTGATGTCACAGAGATGGTAGTTCATGTGGACTAACAGTTTGTCTGCAAATATTGCTGCTATACATCTTGCCATATCTCATGCTTGCAAGTTTGGGAGCAACACCACCAACAGAGAGGGGTTGCTCACTAATCGTGTCATTGCCTGCAAACCTTCATACGTGCTATTTGCACACATGATTTGATGCAACAGATGTCCGCATCATCTTGAGATGATGCAACGAGGCGGCGTTGAAAGATCACCTTCGAAAATAGCTCATTGCAACCTACCATGAGTGATCAAGACCAAAACTGGTAAGTCGGCGCACAGACTTGACTTGACGTGACGAACCTCCGGAGAACCCTTTGTTTGAAAGATTTAGAAGAGCTACGAATCAGAACATAGTTTCATGGTTCGACAATGCAGAATGCTGCCCATGCAAGACTGGGACGCAGCTGTGAAAATGGTTCACAGAGAAGCGAGCCGTACTGCCAAGCCACCAAGGTCGCATGACTAAGCGGATCTCGAGCTCAGCATCATCGCGAACCCTAGCGACATCAACGACCGCCAGCAACCTCACAATGCAGTCACTACGTAGAACAGCAGTGGCTGCTGCCAGGACGAGCCGAACCTCGCTTCCGCGCCAATCGCGCCGCTTCGCCCACGATGAACACGCCCACGGGCACCCGAGCCCAGCCGTCGACGAGCCCATGGGTGTATGTCAACCACTCTCTACCCCTCCCGAATGGTCTCAGACCTCCCCCACGATATCGCAATACTTCAGAAAGCATATGGCTAACCTAATTGGCATGTAGTACGGCTTCTATATGACAATTGGTGTCATCCCCGCGGGAATGGCTGTCTATTTTATGTCGCGAACGGACGGCGAAAACAACGAGCCGTATTTCACCCGCATGATCGCCAATGCTACGGCCGGCCTACACGAGAAGTGGACTTCGCAGAACGACCACCACGTGCGTATGATCGAGCAGGCGGGTGAGGACAGGGTGCTGT
Source organism: Alternaria postmessia (assembly GCF_024291825.1). Classification (NCBI taxonomy): domain Eukaryota; kingdom Fungi; phylum Ascomycota; class Dothideomycetes; order Pleosporales; family Pleosporaceae; genus Alternaria; species Alternaria postmessia. The sequence goes on along the minus strand of NW_026260090.1, from coordinate 135,078 downwards.
TCTTGAACACACGGCCGCAGGAATATGTCGATATGAAGTTCCCTGAGTACGTAATTTTCAGAATGTGGCATACTAGGCTATAAGAGAAGAAGGCTCAAGCCGAGATCAAGGCGAAGCGATGCAGATGGAGGAGGCGTTAATACGAACAACCGAGGCTAACAAGCACAGGATCATGAACGTTGGATCGCCCTACAACGTCCCCGCCGGAAGCCAAGTCCAGATGGACAAGGTTATTGAGAAGTACAAGAAGCTTGCAAACGAGGATAACGAGCGTAAGCTGGAGAAGTTGAGGAACAACCAGATCTCTTCTGAGCAGCCATTCGAGGGCAAGACCCGTGTCAAGAAGGCGCCCGACATGTTCTAGATAGAACGAGAGCTGGCTTGTTAGATGTAGATACACAAGGAATGATATCCGTTTCATTTGTAGCTGTCGCCGCTTTGTTGTGGTACCTACGTGATGATGTTCAGATTTGCTATTGACGTGTGACTCCAGGTGCTTCTCCAGGCTGTTCTGCCGAAGCAACGCACTTAGCGTAGGTTGCCAGAGAACATGTGATCCTTCTGCGTGTGTGTATACAGACAAACCATGAAGGACTGGCAGAAGTCCGGTTCATGATAGAAGTCCAAAGACTTTGCTTTCGTATATACACCCAAATCACCCCTGCTATAGCCTACTGGGAACTCAATACAGCAGTACGTTGACTAGATGACTGAGATTGCAATTGCCAAGTCCGTGTTGTTTATCCAGTACCTGCCTTTCACGCCGGCTGCACTCTTTGAGATTCCAGAAGAGTGCTCGTCTAGTCGTTGTTCTAGTCCGGTACACTTACTTTCACTGTGACGCCGTTAGTCCCGATATGGCCTTGGAGCTACGTGGGCTACCATGGCAAAGGGCCTCCGTAGTACAGCCGCGGCGTCTACTGCATATAGCATTCGTGTTATTGATATCATGGAACTGAGAAGCTGCAAAGAACAAATACTTAGCCACGACTCACGATGCAGCAATGTTCTGGAAGCGGTGAGTTCAGCCACGTCGGTGATGTCGTGTGGGGTATATTACCCCCGATATCACCATGGCGGCATAGAGAGACATTTCGAGTACGGTCGGTGTTAAGATCGTGAGTGAGTGATTAGCAGTGGCAAGAGGCGTTCACGACTAGATCAAAGATCAAAGCGTCGAGTCATGGGGCATCGAGGGGTCTCCTAGGATACTCACAAACTTAGCAGAGGTTCCCGCATAAACGCGTAAAGGTGAACGAGCCTAGGCGTATTGCGGTGTTTCGTGGTAGTGGAAACGCACACGTCACGTCCCATAAGGCTGTTGCCAGGGTTTCAGCCCCACTTGACAGCGGGTACCTGAGCGGGGATCATCGTTGATTGGCGAACGGCTACACCAGCATAACCAGTTCACGATGAATCTTCCTGGGGTGAAGTGAAGGGGATGTTTGCAGGCACTTCAAATGGTTAGGCTGGTTTTCACTCTGAAATGGACTTCTTTTGAGCGGGCTGCTCCCATTGCTGGTCGAACAATCACCGCCAGCCATCTCTCGCCCGTTAACTTGGTCGCCTGTCTGACACACTAACCAGCAAAGAACAAGAAAACAGCTGCTAGGCCCATGAAGATCCTTTACTTGCAAGAAGAGCCGATCTGTAAGGTATGAGTCCCTCCAGCTACGTTGTTAGTCATACGCTCCCGTCGACCAGCCTGCTGTTCTGTCGTTGCTTTTGGTGGGCGTTTGCTATACACTGCAGCATTGGTCCTCGACTGTCGACTTGCAGAAAACAAAGCCTGACTCATTTACAGATGTCGTCTCCCATCGAAGTGCGCACTCGAAGCATGCCGCTGCTTCCCTTTCGCAGAAGGAAGGTAGTCCCGGTTACTGCGGTTCTAGGTAAGGTTTAGCGCCCGGGTGGACCCCTGGTGCTCCCAAACACGGCGCATCACCCATCATCCTGATTGACGGCGCTGCATAAACATCTTTCCCACCTGCGCCGCACATTGCCATTGTTTGCACTCCCGCATGCATCTTTCTGAAACGTTGTTGCTCAACGTTCGATGCTAACCCCAAACACAAAGACACGGCACCATTGCTCCCCGAACTCTACTTCACCGCCCGCAAGAGGAATGACATGAACGGGTCAGCTTGGACCACCGACGACACTTCTCGCACTGCGAACGCCGCACCAGCACGCACGACCTCGACCACCACTACCATGCCCTCGTACACAACGCCCCGCAACGTCTCAGGCCCGCTAGCCGTCGACAAGGCGCCCATGAGCCCCGATGAGAACAGCTCGTGGAACCGCCCCAACCACTACAGCACCCCCAACTCCAAGACGTCGCAATACATTGATAAGATCACACAAGAGAATGACCGCCTGCGACGAGAACTCAGGGCAGAGAAGCTCGCCCGGGAAGATGAAGCCAAGCGTGTGTCGGCTGCACAAACCAAGGCCGAAGACTCCCGCGCCGAGTATCAGCATCTCCAAGTGCTCGCCGACACCAATGCGAGGGCGATAGAACGGAAAGACCGGAAGCTGGAAGAGCTGAAGGCCACACTGGACGCTGAGATACAAAGACGGAAGTCAGCAGAGCAGCGAGCCGAGGAAGCGCTCAGGATGCTGGGCGACACACGATCAGAGACCCAACGACAACTCTCACAAGCATACGAGATGAGGGGCATGGCAGACACGAACCTCGAGACTGCACGAGACGGCTTCAAGCGCATCACCGACGGCTACGAGAAGAAGGTGCGCCAGATCAACGACGAGCTCAACGAGCTCCGGAGGAAACGCATCGAAGACGCCGATAAGATCAAGCGACAAGCCATCATCAGCGATCAGCTACAACACGAATCGTCACGATCGACGCGAACGGAAGCCAAACTGACTAACATGATGGAGGTATACAAGAAGGAGCACCGGAAAGAGATGGAAGGCCTCATACAGGAAGCCGAGAGGCTGCGACGCGCATTACCAGAGAAGGAACGAGAAGCGCAGAAGCTTGTCGACTCGTTGAAGGAGACCCGCGACAAGATGCGATGGGTCATGACTCAACATGAACGACAAAATGGGGGGAAATAAACGCGTCGTCGCCATACTCCACACACTATCCAACAGCCCGGTAAATGGGGCAACGAGCGAGACGCAGTATAGAGACGGGCCAGCCGCTGCACTAAGCACGGTCTGGCCTCTGCGCTCCCGCACCACACGACTATAATGACCAAGCTTTGTTTCCTGGGTTAATTGACAATCTGTAACATATCTGGATATGGCGTTGGAGTTAGGCATACATCACCACATAGGATGGGGTGAACAGGCGCTTACTGGATATCATGGTCAGGCCCGACATTGCACGCGCAGGTCATTGTTTAGCTGTTCTCTGAGCAAAGTGCGTCTCACCGCTGGATATCTACCTCCCTAAATCCATTCGTGTATTTGTTCGTCGCACGATCCTGTTCAACTCGATTGCTCTTCATCGTTTCTCAATATAAAAACCACAAAATGATTATTCAGGCAGACGGCAACGCATCTCATCAGCTCCCACCATTGCCCTGAGCGCTGTTAGCTCTCGCACGCTCTTTCCCGGACCCTGAGACGCCAAGCAAGACCTCGCCCTTCCACTTCTAGCTTTGTTTACTCCCACCAGCATCATCATGACCTGGACGGTTTTCAAAACGTCCACTCTCATTGTGTAGAACAGTAGATTGTATACATTGCTGTCTCAACAGTCGACAATCTACACTTCACGTATTGAACTCTCACCTCAGACAGCTTCATGGCATTCGGTAAGACCAATCACGATCGTTTCACATTCTTGCTGATTATTAGGCTGGCACATATTTATTAAGCTCGAATCTAGTGTCCATAACAGCACCAGCTTGCAAGCCACCATCGGATATGAATACAAACTCGCCAATCCAAGTACAAGTACAACGTTGCCAGACCAACACTCGAAAATGCAGACTAACAACCCCTAAGCGCAATATGCGGAAGTCACTCTATGCGGGCCATACCGACCGCTGAAAGCAAGCAAAATCTCAAGTCTGGAAGCGACCTTCGTCCTAGCAAGCAATCAGTAACAGTGTGGACTTGAGCGACATACATCCTCACCGTGGGGAGTCCTCATCAGTTGACGGGGGTACCGCACTGCGCGCAGCACTTTCCTGGAACCACCCAGACAGTGTCTCCACGTTCGAGACAGGCAGGGCAGCGACGACCAGGTACCTGTAACGATCAGCCGATGCTCCAACTCAAATGCTACTCCGAACTTACCGGCATGGTGGTGATACCTTCGGCGTCGCTCATACAAGGAATGGCGAATCTGTCAATGGGCGCGTGCAGCCACATAACGCTTCGTGGCAGGTGGCGGTGTTGCAATTGAGTCTTAGATGACATGGTTGGAGCGAACGATGACGAAGTGTTGAAAGAAGAAAGCAAACAGGAATAGGCTGAAAGATCCAACGAGTGTAGTGAAGAGCACTAAAGGAACGGGCTGGAAAGCGTGATGCATTTCCACGTAGGCCATACACGCGTCTTTATAGCTCTAATGCTTCCCGGGCGGCTTCGGTACACCAAGTTCCATATCACTAGCGCAACTCTTGTGTCTTGCGGCACGCTTGTAACGCCCGCATCAGTCTGCAATCTTCCGAAACGGAGGAGACGACTCGCTCTCGCGCCTTCTCTCTGCACAATGTGCATGGGTCGTTGTGCATCGTCACTGATAGCTGATCAGGAATGCTTGCGCCATGCAGTCCCATTTTACTGGGGACATACGGGCAGATACATGTCGACCATTGTCTTGGAGACGCTAGCCTTCTAGATCACCTGCCGAAACCCAAACGGCGTTAGAGCAGGGAGGCCGTTGTATACACTGGAACCACAAAAGACACAAGCGTGGAATGACCCCAGTATACAATTACCTCAACACCAAGTTCTGCTGCATCTTCTTGATGACATTGACAAACAGGCAGCTTCTGCACCAAGCAACACCGAATGGGACAAAGGAGCAGAGCTTCCGTCTAACTCAGTCTAATCTGAACATGGTACTTTTTCGTTATTGCGCAGAAACACGATTGTACAACTTGACCCTTGGCGTGCATCCGTATTGAACTCGACCTTTCACGTCTGAAATGCGGCATTGGTAATCTCGATGAGCCTCGTCGTTTTTTCATTTTGTCACATTCGGCGCTAAAGAAGCCACGACTCTTCGAGCCCTGCAATATGCAGCCGCAAGCAAACAGACGCGCTTTCCCCACCTTCCTACACGATCCAGGCTTTCGTTGCTTTTGCGGCCTTGCGTGATCCAAATCATCCTGCGACGCATTCGATGAGCCACCGTCCGTTTGCATTGCGATCGTTGCCTCGCTTGTCAGACCAGAGGTATCGATAGCCGTCCTTCCGTGATACGGTTGTTTTCAACCGTCGTGCATGATCAGTATAAACCTCATTCGCTCAGTCTGTGACAAGCTGCAACATCGCGTCTGTGATAACTACTGATTATACTTATTACCTCAAAGTCTCAAACCCCGGTCTCCTGTTCGCCGCATAAGGATGCACCTCGCGTCCTGCATAGGGCTGACTGTCTACAATTACGAATCATGCTTGCCGATAATTCGGTCATCATCTCACACCTCTTGATGCCAAATTTATCCCGTCAGACATCTCTGCGTCATTTCTCCGGTTAGCAGACGAAATGAACTAGTCCTGGAGCGTTGCAACCCCTGATATCCAGGTCTCGGTAAAATACTGGTTGTATGGTCTCCATCAGCCTCAACTTAACAGACCTATCACATATTCGTTTCGCGTTTGTTGTGAACGAGAATCTTCCGACTCTCAGCAACGATAGGTCGGAAAGACTGCACCCTCCGACAGCATGGTTCTCGACCTAACAGCCGGCGGGATGCTTTCGTTCGTGAGATCAAGCGGTTCAAGTGACACAACGAGTGGTCGTAGCCATATGGAAGTGGAAATCCTCTCCCCCAATCTTTTCCACTTGCGCAGCAGTTGGTGCCGGTCATGTTTACTGAAGAGCTCCGTGTCTATCTCAGACGCGATGTCTTGTCGCACGTGGAATTGTAAGCATAGTCAACTAAGCCACTACTACGAGATACAAGCCTTGCAATTCCGAAGCTACCATGACTCTCTCTTAGTACAAGCACTGGAGATTTGGGCCGCTACATTGTAACTGGTGAAACGAAGCCGTCGACACAACCAGCCTAGTGTTATCATTTACTAGGCTGGGCTAGAGGGCCGTTCCGTTCACCAACCCAGTCGAAAACCGCAAAGTGACTATATCACTGTCACCCTTCTCTTGGTGAGCAAGCCGACAAGCGGTTTCCGTTGCTTGCCGCCATGACGGCCGTGCTCGTTGAGACTACCCTAGATTGACCAAAGCACAGATACCGATAACGTTTTTCCGCTTGGTAAGCGCCGTTACCTCATAGATGAGCGATCTAGTCCTGAGGATGCGCTACGATCATCGAAATATGCTCATAATGTCAAGGGGTCACCGTCCAAATCTCGAAGTCAGTGGACCAACCACATCGCTTGCTATGAGCTGTCAGTCGCCTCACGAAGGCGCTAGCTATGCACATCATATTTCGTGCTTTGGTCCCCACTCTCGACCTGGCGCACGCACGGCACACGCTACACCAGTGGACTCTGAAGCCTTTCTAGCAATAATCAAGCCTTCGCATCACCCGCTCGGAGTGGCCTGCTTCTATCTAGCCCGTCGTTCTATATGAATGAACGCCCAGAGAGGTCAGTCGACAGACTACACATGACAGAGACAAACTACCGTCCTCGGAGCCTCTGATCGCATGTGTTCTCGCCGTCGATTGTCTCGTAAGGCGATACACGTTTCAAGAAGAGCGCCGTACGATTAGAGCAATGACCTTGCGGAGAAAAAATAGCAACTTTGTTCAGGCGCCTCATGCAAGACAAGATTGAGATCTCATTCCGACGCCACGCGACGATCGCTGCAAGATCTCTGTTACACGACATTGCGCAAGCCACGTACAACGAACGCATTGAATTGCTTTCTCCATTCCACTAAAACAACGTATCCGCGTCTACCCGTGCTGCAGGTCCGCAACACTCAATTCAGATCTGACTACATAGTAACACGCGGCCGCTTTACAATAATGCCTTTGCGTTACAATCGTGAGAAATGGACATCGCACCAGTACCACGGTAGCCTCTTGAATGGCTTTCACTTGACCGTTTCGGGTCCGACACAAGTCTACAAGAGGCAACCCGTAGTATCATAAAATACCGAGCTTGCGGATGAAGCGGCGCACTACATTCCTTTTGGCTGACAGTCGGAAGACGACTCCCGACCAGGCAACTTGCACAGTAACCATCAGGAGCCGCATGCGGTTGGAAAGGCGGTCGGCGTTGATTATCAGCCTTGCCCGCCTTGCAGAGTCGCGCAACATATCTTCGCCTGTTTTTGCCCGAATAGACGTGTACGAGGCGCCTCGGCTGCCGTCTCAACGGACGTCCCGTCGTACAGGTAACGGCTGTCTCTCAGACGATGCTGCCGAGTAAGACGACGTGATGTCAGCATTCATTGTGTTTAGTGTTGTACCTGCCACCGCAGAACAGTCCTAGTCTTATCTCCAGCTGGTAATTCTCGCCGTCTTCACCGCTTGGTTCATAGATGGACGACTGATCGACCACTTCAAATGTGTGAACCGACGATCTGGCACGACGATGTGAATCTTTGTAAAATGTTTGAGTTGCAGCGCTATATGACTTGTAGTAAAAAGCAACGGCACATACAATATAAGCAATCTTTGTAGTATCCATGTTCACTTGTCCGGAAACAGGCGTCATGATTGATCTAACCATCACTGTTACAACGAAGCAAGTCTCCCGCGTAGACCACCACGCTGCCGATGTCTCTCATCTCTCAACTGGTGGTAAAGACGCTGATGACGATGTAGACTCTCATGATCAAATTGTTTCCCACGCTGAACCCTCGCACCTCTCGGAAACAACTAGCAGTGCATTAGCATGGAGTCGCACCAAGAAGTGCACCGGCTCCAAGGAAAGAGACAACAACAGTAGCGGTCAGGAATAACGAATAGTTTTTCAAGCCGTACTGACCGTCTTCTTGATGCGGACCAACAGCACACCCTTGGTGATGACACCATTTGAGTCGTATAAATGCAGCATGCGTAAACCCGTCTGCAGGCGGTCGAGACGGAAGCATGCCCAAGCCGCTAGATCGTCGCTAATCCTTTCGTCATCCATAACTTTGAACCTGGGAGAAGCATGTCAGCATGGCTCAACACCAAATAGCTAACAACCGGAGTCTACAAAAATACAAGCAGTGCTGTCAACAAAACAACAAAGCAATGACGCTGCAGTGATGCGAACGGGAATATCGGCGATCCGCAAGCCTGGTGATCCCGGTCGTGGCCCTGATCGTAGCTGCGTGCCACGACCGCTCACTCGAAATCTCCGTTTCGAAAGCTGTGGAACTAGCGAACCTCGCGTATGCAGAAAAATGATGCAGACTCATCCAGATAGGGTTGAAATACCAGCATTCGACCACCTTTCTCGGTAGACCAGTAAGGGCATCCGTGCATGCGAGAATGGTACTTGCGGCTCCCACGGCGACCTGCATGTACTTGACACGTAGCGAAAAAAAAAAAGATGGGACTTACCTGACAAATGTCAATTCTTCTGTAACGCCGGGTACACCAGCGAACTTGACAACTTCACCGCCAAAGTCGGGATCCGTGGTCCTGGTTGTCTTCGTCTTTTGCTTGTACTCGCCCTTCTGGCTTCTTCCATTTCCGGGCACGGGTTCAGCGTTGCGCTCCTCGTGCGACTCAACATGCAATTCAACCTTGACGTAAGGCTTGAGGTCCTTCGGGTCGTCTTCCTCAGGGGGCAAAGGGATGTCTTGTCCTGCGAGGAACTCAATGCTCAAATCGAGGTCGTGATGGGGTATCGCAGTCTTCTGTGTCGCTTCTTGGCTCGTGCTACGATAGCCTTCAGGCTTGAGAACCCAGCCACCTGTACCCGCGAACATGGCTTCGTTTTGCATCATTCCGCCGTCCCAGCGCTGCCAGTTTAGTGCTACTATCTGAACTCCAGCACGCCAGAAGACGGAAGGGTTCAAGTTGGACGAAGTCAGTCGCAAGCCCTTGGGGTAAGCGCGCATGAAGAAGTGCTTATTGTGTTCAAAGAGTCGTACAGGATCGGACTCGTGAACTTCCATCAAGGTTCCTTCAGATAAAGAGAAGACATGAGTAGGTATCTTGGCCTCTGGAGCGTCGAGAGTCTTGTATGAATAACCCCCCAAGTAAACACCCAATCGCGATAGCGCTTCAATGATCTTAGGTTTCGGCGCGGGGGGTTTCTTTTCTCCATCTGGGCCAACCTCGGATGACTCAGAAGTGCCAGAATCAGCGCTTGTGGTGTGCTTTAGTGGTGGTGCTGACGCTGGTGCGGCTAGCGTTGTAGGCTGAGGCTCGGCTGCGACTGGCTTCATGTGCCCACGTTTGACCTTGACCAGAATCTTATTTTCCAGCTCCTTCAAGGTCGGTAGATGAGCTTCATCTAGACCCTGGGCGGGATCTAGAGGTAGCTCAAGTAGCATGCCTTTCCAGTACTCGTTCATAATCTCTACCATAATCTCCTGCTGTTCTGGGCCAGTGTGTACTTCGAGACTGACTATCAGTGGCAGGTTTGATGCAGCAAATGCGTAATCCCTGATGGTGGCACATACAGCGCGGAAAGTCATATCCTTGGTCAAAGTGTAGCCGTGAAGTACCCTAGGTTCGGCCCTTGACGTGTATGAAGCAGAATGCCAGGGCTTGATCTTGTTATCTTCCTCCTGAGGCGGCTGGGATGTTTGTTCTTCTTTCTCCTCGTCGCCCTTCCTGCCAAACTTCAACCCTAGCCTTTTGCGGATGCTAAGCCCCGACTTGGATTTCTTCTTCTCTTTCCTTGCGTCATCCGATCCTGGGTTTCCCATGGCAGCTTCCTCGTCTGAACTGGAATCTGAAAGTTCATCTCCATCCCAGACATCAACCTCGACGCAACGGCATCCTCGCATCAAGACGTTCTTGTAGGCATCGACGCTGGAGTCACTCGACAGCTGGTTGCCGGTGAGGTATGTGTTGTGACTTGAAGAGATGAAATAGTTGGAGATTGGATACGACTCGTCTACAGGCTGTGCAGGTTTCAAGACACTTGCCGAGCCTGACATGAAGTAGTTGGCGAAGTGTGAGAAGGAGCCGTCGGCCAGAAGCTCAGCGTTCTGTCCTGAGCATTGCTGCTCCTCCGTCAGCCACTTCAATTGTCCTTCTTTTGTCGTCAAGTCGTATCGCTTCGTGATTTCGTCGTAGACTGCCTTGATGTATTGCGTAAGGAGCGGTGATAAGGCATCGACCTTGCGGGCTGTGGTAGAGGCCGATGCCGTACCACCACCGGCCTGAAGCTCTGGGTTAACGGCCTTGGGGGTGCCCAGCTTATTGTCTTTGGTGGGCGTCATGTTGCAGCGCGAAGATGTCAGAAGAGGCGGTGGTAGGTTTATAGGCGGCAGGAGAGTCTAAAGTGGCAGTGTGCCTGGATAATGGCTGAGCGCAGGCAGCTCAGCTCGCTGATGGGTGTTAGTGCTTCCTTGTGCAATTGGACGAGGATATGCGCAAGCAACCAACGTACTTGTAATCTAAAGTAGGCAGCTGTATGTGCAGCTTACTGTTGGACTACAGGCCAAGTGTGGAGTGGCAGCGGGATCTAGTTGTAGAGGTATGAGGAGGTGCGGCCCGCGACGTTGAAGCGGGCGCAATAGCCTCATGGTCAGCTCGTGCCTGCCTTGGCCTGCCGCACTGGCGTTTGATCATCCAATTGGTGGGGCGCTGACACGCAACACTCGACGTTTGCTGCACGCGCAACGTGAAAGAAAGGCGGGCTGCCCTGTTTGTGGTGCTGGGAGAATAGGGTCTAGGCTTGACATGTGCCGTTCCAGCCTTGCCAAGGCCGCCGACGTCACTCAGGGTCCAGCATCCTAAGATGCCATCGATGTATTGGAGACAAACATTTTCGACGCAAATCGCTAGGTGCACATTCACCATGGTAAAGTCACGAAAAGAAGCAGAAAGCCAAGTCCGTTCCTGGGGATTCGGTCACGTATTTACGTGGACTGATAGCCCGTAAGTCCATCACATTCCCACCACTGTGAATGCAGCCTGACTTTGTTGCAGCAACGCGCACTACTCGCCACACAAGCACAGCGGCAAGACCACACACCTCGTCCTCAATGGCTCCATAACATATACATATCCCGACGATCCTGATGCGAAAAAGGAAACAATAGGCCCTGGCGCAAGATGGGACGTAGATGCGAACAAGGTACACGAAGTATGGGTGGGAGACGAGGGATGTACATATGTCATTGGAGAATGAACAGACTCCACTCAGCCCAAGAAGCCATTCTGTCCCAGGTACTTGATCGCATCGAGTGCCAGTTGATCTGCCTTGACCAGCTCTTGCTCTACCATGCGCTCGTACAGTCCCGGTAGCTTCTCCTCTTCCTTTGGAGGATGCTGATATCTACATTTGCTAATATATGGGCATCTCCCGTTCCGCTTCCAATTCGTACACACACTCATACTCTTCGTTTCAGCTTTCTTCGGCGCTCGCGCAGGAGGTGGGACCTTGATGGGTGGCGGAGCAACCTTGGACGATGTGGTTTCGGGTGCTTCGTCGCTGTCGCCTGATTCCGACTCGGATTCGTCCTCTTCGGAACTCGATACCACAGATGACTCTGACAATACCGAACTCTCTGCCTCAGACTCCGTCTCGCTTTCGTACCCTAGGCCTAAATCTACTACGTTTGGCGTAGACTGCTTCTTCGTCATGCTCTCGTGAAGCTTCTTCCGCAACGCTGCAAGTTCTTCCTGCCTACGATTGTCGGCCTCCTTTTTTACCCTATCATCCTTCTTCACCCTGCCGTCCTGTCGATTCTCGCGAGGCTTCGTCTCCGGGTTCGGGCCGTCGTTCTTGTGCTCTCTGGGTGGCTTGCCACTTACTCTACGCAAGAAGTCAAGCTCGGCTGCTCGTTTCCTTGCAGCCTCTTCTGCCTTCTCCATGGCTCTCTGTTCCGTGGGAAAGTTCTTTCTTCGGTCTTTGATCCATGCCGCGACCTCTGCCCCTGTCTGTATGCTGATTGTCTCTCCGTTGTGCTCAAACGCGAACCCTCCACCCTTGAGCTTTTCCGTATATGCGGCTTCTTCGTCAACGTCCTCCTCATCGCTACTCTCATCCGGGACCTGCTGGTGTGACAGTCCTAAATTGACCTTGCGCTTCTTGTTGTCCGGTCGTACTACGGGTGGTGGAGGGAGAGAGAAGCCGAAGCTAGGGACCTGTGGGGGTACCGCAGCCTTAGCCCTCGGTGGCTTCGAACTTGGCTGCGGTCCGTTCGACTGGGATTTTGGGTTGTTGTTCCGATCGTTCAACTTTCTCTTCTGACCGGCGTGTTGCTGAGGCGAATACCGCGGGCTTGATTGGGTCTGCTGAGACGGTGAGGACTGGGGAAAGGAGGAGCTGCCCGTGCTCGTCATATGGTTTGCATATGCGGCCATTGACTGTACGCCGCCCGGTGTAGACATGTATGACATGACCTGAGCGAGGGCATTAGGGTCATACTGTTGCGCGCCGCCAGCGAAGGTAGAATTGTTGTTGCCATTTGCAGAAGCACTGTCTGACGGCGCATTCGTCTGGTACTGCCCGTTGCCAGCATTATGCCCTCCTCGATGATTTGCGCCGCCCCTGTTGTTCTGATAGCCGCCTCTTTGACCGCCTCTGCCACGCGCATCTCCCCGTCCGCGGTTCTGTCCATGGCCGCCTCTGGCGTTTCCACCCATGCTGTTGAAGCCACCTCCTCGATGCTGATTTCCACCTCTCCCGCGACCTCTATCACCACCTCCTCGGGCATGGCTACCTCGTTGACTCGCGGATGGCTGCTCGCTGGATGTAGCCTTCGGCGGCGGTGGAGGAGGTGGAGGGAACCGGAACGACATTGTGTTGTTCGTGTATTTGCGTATCGTGTGATTCGAAGGCTCAAAGTATTACAATTATTAATTACCAGAGAACGTACATGATGTGGTATAAGTCGCGAAAAAGGCAGTCGAGAGAGATGCGACGCGCCTCGGGGGTCCGCAGACCAAAAAGTTCCTTATCGATATTACTAGCGCGGCGCTAGCCGTCACTCAGAGGAGTCTCGCGACTGACTCTACTGTTTATATCCACCATGTCTAGGTAGCGGCCGACCCTTTACTTTTACATCCATGAAGCCTCCGAAACTGCGATCATGTTCATACTTGTAAGTCTCTGCCCGACCCGGGGTCTGATACGTCCTCTTTGCGCTTTCGCGCCGCTTGACAGAAAATTTGAGCAGCAAGAAAAGATGAGAGCATTGGACGCGACTACGCGTATACCGAGTCGTTGATGATCGCGTTGTGTCATAGTGTGGACTCGCTACTAATCGCACTGTAGACCACGATTCAAGACTTGATACAGATCAAGCCGCAAGACTTTGAGAAGCCTAGCGCACAAGCCATCAAAGATGTAGTCAACGACAAATACAGCAATAGGATAGTTCCCGGCATTGGTCTTTGCCTCTGTATGTGGGACCTCGTTTCAGCGACCGAGGGCTTGATCGGTCACGGGACAGGTCTTGTTAATGTGAACAGTAAGTCCAATTTGACCCATCAGGTAATCTGTTCTCACACCCAACTCAGTCGAATTCCGCATGACCGTCTTCCGTCCTTTCCGCGGCGAAATTCTTTATGGACGGATAAAGTCTTCCAACGAAGAAGGCATCATCATTGACCTGGAATTCACGTCAGAAGTCTTTGTCCCCTATCAAAACCTACCAGAAAACTCGTCCTTCTCCAAAGCTGAGATGGTCTGGATCTGGAACTCTGAAGGCACTGAATTGTTCTTCGACAAGGGCGAGCCAGTTCTATTCAGGGTAGAGCATGAGGAATGGTATGATCAGAGGCCGACTATTGTCGAAAAGGATGAGAAGGGTGAGATCATTGAAGAGAGACCGACAGCTTGGAAGATCATTGTGAGTTAATCCGAGTCATGAAATTCTTGGGCGTGTCTAATACCCTTGACAGGGCTCGATGGGCCAACCTGGTCTCGGGCCAACACTCTGGTGGGCCGAAGGTGGAGAAGAGGAAGAGGGCGAAGAAGGTGATGTTGAGATGGAGGGCGCCGAGGAATGATGCCTTCCAGCCAGACATCGAATGCTGCATTTTAAGGCTGAAATCATAGCTGCCTCAAAAATGCAGTCTGATTTTGGATTACCGAGCTTCCACATCCGAAGCATGGTTACCAACATTCATAGGAAGGCTCCACACTCAACAACCATCTATTGCAGAACCAAGGTCAACTTTCGGTGGCCTCTTTTGATACATTCCGTAAGACTCCTGAAATCGACTTTGCTAAGAGGCTGGATCGGTGACATCATCACCTCGCTTAGCGCCTTTGCGTCTTCACCAGGGCATCCGCCGCATCAGCGTGTGCATCTATCTTAGCAATCCATCAACATCTTGCAACAATATAACATTCTGTGCCACCCATCTCCATGCCAATGTTTCGGGAAATATAAGAGTGGGGTTGCGGTGACAGTTTAACACATTTCAGGCAGGTGCTATCGATCTCGACCCAATCGGACCAAAAGTCCACGATGGTGCGATGCCCAGCCTCAACTCCGTGATAAGATGCCGTCACTGGCAGTGGAGTTCATATGTAAAGGCGTCTCGGTTTTCAAATGTGGGTGTTGCATGATATCAGTGTCTTCATAATGTGGTTCACTACTCTTTTCTGCGCTGCTGTCTTGACAGCAACGACCATAGCGAATCCCATATACGCGACGAACGGCACCAACACAACCTATGTTGGCCCAGAAAGTGGTCATCTCGTGATCGTTGGAGGAAATTTACAAAGCGAGAGCATCTACCAGCGCATCATCTCCCTCGCTGGAGGCCCCAATGCATCCATCGTAGTTGTTCCCACTGCCGGCGGCGAAGATACCTATGACCAGAACTTTACCACAGCCGTGGCTTTCCGAAAATATGGTGCCAACAATGTAACCGTCTTGCATACGTATGACCCCGCCGTCGCCGATACCGACGAGTTCATCGCTCCTTTGTTGGGTGCCAAGGGTATCTTCTTTGGTGGTGGACGACAGTGGCGGTTGGTTGATGCATACGCTGGAACCAAGACTGAAGTGGCTTTTCAGGCTGTTCTGGATGCAGGGGGTGTTATCTCAGGATCGAGTGCTGGCGCGAGCATCATTGGCAGTTTCCTCGCACGCGGTGATACAGCGAATAATACCATCATGATAGGTAGGTCGCTGATCATGCTGTAATCTACCAGCAATATATCGTCACAAACGAAACTAACGCGGCTCCTCTAGGTGATCACACTGTTGGCTTTGGATATCTCAAGAACTCAGCCATCGACCAGCACGTCTTGGTACGCAACAGGCACTTCGACATGTTTGAGATTCTCAACGCCTACCCAGAGCTACTTGGGCTGGCGATTGACGAAGACACTGCTTTAGTAGTCAACAAGAACGAGCTGGAAGTCATCGGCAGCACGTATGCGCTGATCTACGACGGCGGCTTTTGGTCCAGGGAAGGAAGCTGGGAGAGGCCTCTACCACCGCCCAATGCGAGGTTCTACTTCCTACGGGAAGGCGATAAATATGATCTCGGAACAAGAGCAGTCATTGAGCCGGAAACGACAGGCGGTGGTGACGATGTATGACGAGGTGTTGTGGGCAGCTAAGAAAAGAAACACTGTCATATTTTCAAATGAAGACCTGCAAAGCCAGCTTCAATGTACACGTTAAAATCGAATCTGTGTCGGAATCTCGAGTGATGGACCTTTGAGAATCTGATGCTTCGCCGGTTTCGCAATTAGTGATCATCTGCGGAGGTTCATCCTGTTCTTTCAACTGCCGTCACACATGTTTCGAAAAGGTATGCTTTCATCGAATATAATGTTTGCGACCACAATTGCATTGGTGAACGGAAACTCAAGTAATAGATTCTCATTGCATTAATTTTCAGATAATGCAACCATGATGAGAGGGAGAGTGAAAGTTCAGGACATGCCGCTAGGTATGTTTGGATCGTACCTCGGCATTTTTCGGCTCTACCGAAAAGGAGCGGAGCACTCTTGCAGACGGCAACGGCGTCAAAGACGCGACTTGTGGTATCATCATCTGTCTCGTTTTCTCAAGTACAGAATCTCATTCCTTACTCGGAAGCGACATCTTGGAATATTTCCATCTTCGCCAGCTACCCTTAGAACAATTGCGTGTTGAAGATTACTTCACCATGTCCAGCCCCTTCGATGTCATTGCAATCATCACTCCCAAGCCCGGCAAGGCAGATAGGGTATGCCTCGAAATCAGCACCAACACTATCGTTCCAAACAAGCAGCTGATGTTTTCTAGGTCGAAGAGCTTCTGACAACCGCAGCCAAAGCTGTAAAGGCGAACGAGCCTGGTACGCTCCGGTATCATATACATCGTCAAACCAAGGGCGATGCGCCAATATTCGTGATGCTTGAAACGTAAGCTCTTTTTTTTTTTTGGTATCTGAGCAGGTTCAAAGCTGACGATCGTTAGATATGCAAACAAAGCGGCTCTGGAAACACATGGAAAGAGCGAGGACTTCAAGAAATTGGGAAAGACAATGAAGACGGAGGATCTGCTCGCGGAGCCGATGAAAGTGCTCTTCACTAAAGAGGCAGGCGGATATGCTAGCAAACTATAAACTGTGTTACAGAAAACTCTAGCATCCTGTAGCGAAAGAGTCGAGGACGTCACGAAGAATTTAGAACGAGAACGTTGCATGGAAGATCGTGGTGTCGTGTCACTTGAAAAATGCTAATGACTATTCAGGTGAAAACCCTCCTTGTTTACATCGTCAACGTTCACGAATTCTGAACGCACATCTTCTCAAAAATTTTGTACTAGTGTACCGCGCTGGCAGTAGTCTAAATGTCGTAAGGCGAGATCTGCTGCACCTTTGTATTTTCTGATTGCCTCAACTTCCAAGCCACATAGTACTCCTGGAACTTCTCTTTATTGATCTACTTCATAACCCACTCCTTGCCTCGATTTGAAGGTAGCTACCCATCGGAGTGCATACCTTGAGACTCTTCCCCGAAGACACGCATGAGATGATGCTGGTGGTATTCGACAAGCGCGTGAACATGTTCAGGGAGCAGCTTCTTCTTGTCTTTGCGCACGACGACGACAGCGCCAACGGATGTCTGCCATTCCGGTGGTGCAAACCCCCAGTCGAAACCGGATCGCTTGCTCTGGGGCTTGCAGCCGATATTCAGGAAAGTGCCCGCTGTGTTGACCCAAGGGAACTTGCTCGAGGATGACTCCGAATGCTTCTGCCATTTCTTGACACTTCCAGGAATGCGCTGAACAACCAGAGGGATTGCGATGTGCTTGGAAACGTCGGTAGCTGTTTGTTCAAAGATACGATGGAAGGCAGGAAGCTCTATGGGCTCGTAACGAGGACGACCGTCGGTATCGACGTCGCCATTGCAGTTGATGCGCACGCCAACCACATTACTCAATTCTGGCTGTAGGTCCTCAATCGTTCGGAGATTTCCGTACTTGAGATAGTAAGTGTTGAGCCAGTGTGCGAGAATCCGAAGGTCGCAGGGGCCGAGATCTTGACTGTGGGATGGGTTGTAACTGTGGGGAACGTCGTCGAAGACGTCAGTGCCATAGGCGATCATAGGACCTCTCCAATCGTGCAGGTGAACAGAGTTGAGATCAACGATCTTATCGCTGGCTTTGTTGTGCGTGGATCCGTCATGAAGAAAGTCTTCGCGGGAAGACAAAAAGAGGGTGTATGGAAGTAGGCGGGCGAGAGCGTAGTTGTGTCGGATTTGCGTATTTGTCATATGAATGAACTCTCCGGACTCGGACTCCATCTTGTTTATAGCTGCAAGTGGACCAGGAAAAACGCTAAGATAGCTACACCCGTACTCTCCCATCTCATCCTTAGTCTTGAGCCATATGAAACGTGGGGCGTCTTCGTCGGGGTGGAAATAGATAGCTCGAGTGTACTTCTCACCAGAGTGTTCGGCTTTGGGGCAGTCTTGAAAGTCTTTGAAAGTTTTGCAGAGAATTCTGTGGAGTGGCCATGCCTTCTTTTGGCACTCTTTGGAGCAACAGCAACTCGCGCTGCAACCATTGCAACGCAGAGCGCCTTCGTTGTCGCACTCGTCGCACAGCGTCATGTTTTCTTCGCTGTCGCAGACCGAAGTTGAAGTGATCTCCAGATTTGTTGAAGGAGGAGTATATGTGAAGGGTGCAGTGCGCTGACAGTTGGAGCAAACAAAAGCGATGGTCCGAGCGCAAGTTTGATATGAAGGTGAAGGTGAGAGGAGTAAACATACGGGAATGCAAATGCATGTAGAAGGAGTCATTAAATGACGTCTCTCCACAAGTTCCATTACATTATAAACGGTAGCTCATTTACATAGTGTTCTGTAGATCTGCAGGCTCCTCTGCATACTCGCTTCCATATCCTCCGTACCAGTAATCACCAACACCCTTTACTCCCTCAGCAGTGCGGTTAGCAGGCGGCTGAGGCCACATGTCTAGCATAGCTTGCTCGCCGGTCAAAGTGAAGTTGATACTTGCAAGCGGGTGGTTGTCGATCAACAAGGTGTAGTCACCAGGGTAAAGGACCTTGTTACCCATCTCGTCGACCCTGGCAAGAGATGCAAGAGTTAGGTTGAGAGTTGCAGTGTCAGAAGCTCCACCGGTGATGTTGTGGAGACGCTTGTAAGAGACAAGCGACTTCTTTGGATGAGGCGCAGGACCAAATTCTCCGGCAATATAACCAAGAGCGACGTAGTCGGATGTGACGTCGCCGTCGTTGGATACTTCAACATCTACAGCAGCGAATGGGCAACGCTCGAGGAACCCTCCGGTACTGTTGCAGTTCTGTGTAAGCGCAGAGATTGCGTAGCTGTTCTGCATTTGGGTGGTGATGTTGGCAGAAAAGTTGGTGTAGTGCAGACCGTGACCGAACTCGTAGACAGCACTTCCATTGTACCACTTGTAGGTGCGGCCAGGGTTGTTTTCACCAGGGCGCATGTTCATGTCCATCATAGAGACCTTCGCGATGTAGTTGGAGGGGTACTGAGTCGTAGGTAGACGTCCAGCAGGAGCAGTCTTTCCGGTGACAATATCGATGATGGCCGAGCCTCCATCCTGACCAGGGTACCCAGCCCAAAGGATGGCGGAGATGTTGGGATTGTTCACGAGAGGAGTGCTATCGATCTGACCTCCTCCAGTGACCACAACGATGACTGGCTTTCCTGTCTCAGCAAGCTCGGTGATAACATCAAGCTGGGCTCCAGTCCATGTGAGGTATGTACGATCCTGGTCTTCCTCCTCAACGCTGTTATCGATACCTCCAACATACATGAGAATGTCGCTAGTAGAGTAGGCGCCGTAAAGATTGGACCAGCGGTTTGTCGTTGGGTCACCTTGGCCGCCAGGATTTCCTCCAGCATAGTTGATGGTGACGTTGAGCTGCTCCAGGGCGTACAACGGAGAGTGCAGGTACGTAGAGACACCGGCGTAGTTACCAAGGAGCTGAGAGGTTGCGTTTGCCCAGTCACCGAAAAGACCAATCGATGTGGACGAATCGAGTGAAAGAGGCAGCGTACCATCATTCTTCAGCAAAACGATACCCTCAGCAGCGGCTCTGCGGGCAAGCGCCTGCGAAGCATTCGTGGCGACTGAGTCCCATCCAATCTGGCGGTAAGGCTGGTTATCGGGAGAGTCAAAGTAGCCCAGGCGGACAAGCGATGAGTATTGCCGGACGAGGGCCTGGTCGAGGACAGATTCTTCAAGCAAACCTTGCTGGAAGGCAGCGGGCAGATGTTCCTGCATGTAAGTACCGCAAGTGAGATCGGTACCAGCTTTCAAGGCGTCGGAAGCAGCACCTCCACGAGTTGCAGACCATTCATGAGGCAAGTAAACGTTCTGAACGGCGTCACAATCGGAAGTAACCCATTGCTCTTCATTAGTCCAACCCCAGTGTTCACGAAGAATCGTCTGAAGTAGGTAGGGATCGGCGCATGTTGGCACACCATTAACCGCGTCTAACTTCTCTTAGTTCCAAGCATACACACAACGAACGGTTGACGTCAGACTTACTGTAGCTGCACATGAAAGCACCCACGTTCGCTTGAACGCAGGCCTGGAAGGGAACGAGGTAGTACTCAACAAGGTCCTGCTGAGAAATCTGCACATCGTTCTGGTAGCGGAGGTTTCCGTTCCAGTCCTCAATATCATAGCCAGCGAAGTGCTTGCAAGTTGCGACGACACGTTTGTATTTGTCAGACGCATCGCCCTGAAGTCCGTGAACCAAAGCCTGGACGTAAGAAGACAAATGGTAGGGGTCTTCACCAGGTGTTTCTTGACCACGACCCCAGCGGGGATCACGGAAAGGGTTGATGTTGGGCGTCCAGAAGTCAAGACCAGTCCTGTTGGCGTTGTTGAACGCACGCGCTTCGGTTGAGATGACCTTTGCAACCTCGGTGATCAGATCATCGTCGAAGGCCGCACCCATCAAGATGGGCTGAGGAAAAGAAGTCGAGTAGCTATACTCTCCCTCATCGCTGAAGTTGGTGTAAGGACCGGCAATACCATGAAGACCCTCGCTCCACCACTGGTAAGGCGGTATACCGAGACGAGGGACACCTGGAGAGCCACTGCTCGTAGCATTGATCTTCTCCTCGAGTGTGTAAAGAGCTACGAGAGACTTCGCGCGAGCCAGCGGTGCTGAAACAAGTTAGTATTATAAGGTCGATGTAGCAGCAAATAGATCAACGTACATGCTGAAGCATCGCAAATGGTCTCATTGCTCAACCTTCCACTGGTGCAGTCAGGGAAAACGAATTGAGCATAAGCTCCTGTCGCAGCGACGAGCAACACTTGCAGCGAACGCGTCGAGGTGAGCATGATGCCGGTTGTCTGGTTCGGATGGTCCGGATACTTCTCTTTCACATCTCTTCACCACATATCTTATAGCAAACTAAATAGCCGTAGTCGGTGACCCTGCGTCAGCACACGGTTGGTAAAGACATAAGCCCACGATGTCTATACGTCATGGTTATGATGGCCACGCGGTTGAGTACCGGTCGCCAGTCCACTTATTTCCGACCACCGAGCCACTCTTGTGTCCGAAGCCACTCCCGATGCTTGGCCCAGAGGCATACGGCAGCCAAGAGTATACCCGAGCCGCATGCGGAGCCCCATGGTACTTGCAAAGTCTGTGAGGGGTTTGCGCTAAGTGGAGCTAACTGCTCTCCGATTGGCTGCGCATTCAGGCTGAATGGAAATCCACGACTGTCAGCGGTAGGCAAGGCACGGCAACAAGACCTGGACGACTTCGGTCAATATTGAGAATACATGACAAGCTCGCATAAGCATCGGCCGAAGAATTGCAAGGGATGCGCTGATGCGGGGTGCGGGGTGACTGAATAACGGGATGGAAGCATGGATCATATTTGCTTATGTCTCAACAATAGTAATTTCCGCATGTTTCGTCATAATCGCTCAGTGGCTCACAACTAAGACCTGCAATATGGTATTGACCGTATAACTGGCCGCGGAATGCATTGCCAACTCCCGAACGTATCTCAACCTTACTACACTGTCGAAGTCTTGCGAATCATCTGTACATCCACCAGTTTTGAACCGATATTCGGTCCGAGACGATCCGTTCCCCAACTTGCAAGTGAGCTCGTATCTTCACCCAGAATCTTCTGGCTGTCTTTGTGCTCAACTTGATGGATTCTGTCCTTCAAACCTTCGGCTGTATATCGTATCTCGAAACCTTGGAGAATGTGAGTTACCGGGATGCCCGTCTAAGATGGCTGTCTGCATCCAAGATCGGCAGTATTTGATACGACTACGAAGGCCAGTTGGATCTCTTGACTGTCATTGGCATGCCATCGCGTGGTTTCGCTTCGAACACGAACTCTTGAAAGGCGCGGTCGCCGAACGTTAAATCCAGGTCGAACCAGTCCACTCGAGGCGTCTTGTTAGGTTTCAAATCTGCGCATGTAAAGTCGAAATCTCGTATCGTCAACAAGAACGTGATCAACAACTCGTCCATAGCCAGAGGTTGACCAAGGCAGGCACGTGGACCTCTTTCAAATGGACGCCATGCGTGACGCGGGAAATCTTCTCGTGCATATCGATCGGGGTCAAATTTGAGCGGGTCTAGGGACAGGTTTCAGCAACTGAATACGCACCAGGTACGAAGCTTGACAGGTGCTACTTACCTGGAAATATCGCAGGATCCATGTGCATAGCCAGTTGGACTGGGCAAATCATGATATCTTTGGCCGGCCACTCTCGGCCCTGGTACTTAAGAGTATCAATGCCCTTACGCGCAGTGTTGCCTATCGGGAAGAATCGGAGGATCTCCTTGACAACATGGTTTGTGTACGTAAGCTCGTTCACTCTATAAGGATCCGTTTTCAGCATCTCGTAAGTCGCCTCAATACCAGGGGTGAAGACGCGGTCGTGCTCTTCTCGCATCTTTTGAACTACTTCAGGGTGGACGCTGAGCATCATAGCTCCAAAGCAGACGGTGTCAGACGTAGTTCGCTTCCAGCGATCAATAGCGTTTTAACTTGCGATAGAGCATCTTGGACAAATTGGTGGTCGAGCTCCTTCACGTCGTTCTGTCGCTCTGCAATATAATCTCGCAAGATGAGATCCATGATTCCTAATCCTCGCTTTTCGGAGAGATCGAGCTTATCGCCTGCGAGCTACACGTCAATGATGTACAGTAATGCTCCAATACATCTATTACTTACGTTTTACAATCTCGAATCTCTCTTTGATGAGATCTACTACGATGGCATCTAACTTGTCTCGCTCGGCCGAAACTTTTCTGTTGACAAAGAAGTTCCGGATGTAGTTGACAGATTCTCGCGATGCCATGTAAGCACGACACATATTCTCAAAGTGCTGCAGAGCAGGGCTGCCCTTGGTTTGTGCGTCGAGAGATCGCCCAAAGGTCGCAGTCGAGATCACATCGAACGTCAAGTGTTGAGTAGGGTCTTCCAATTTGAAAACCTCTCCAGATCTGGCCTTCTCGTGGATAATCGACCGAAATTTCATCACCTCGTCAGCAACCATTGGTCTCATGTTGGTAATGTGCGAGATGGCGAAAGCAGGACTCAGCATCCTGTGGAGATGCTTCCACTGCGGCCCATTCGCTGTGACAATGTTCCCACGACCAATCAATGGATCAATCATTTGGCCCTCTGCTTCGTGTTTGGGGTGGTTTCGAACGGCTGTCATCTCAAGTGCGACATCTGGATCTGTAACAACAATCTGTCCCCATGCGATGGGCCACAGATCAAGATAGAAGAGACCAGGCATGTTGTATTTCCTGGCAATTGTAACGGCCGCTGCCTGGTAATGAACGTCGCTTGGCAGTGACTTGAAAGTCTCGCCTAGCAGTTTGAGATGACCAAAGAAAAAACTGTGAGGCGGCTTGGGCTACATGGATCGTCAGTGTCGCCTCGATAGCAGTCCGCAATGGATACTGTCCACGTACAAGGTCCTTGTAGAAGTGCCGTACTTGAATCAGCCTCATCGTCCCGTACGCGAGCGCCGCGACGACACCGGAGAAGAGTATTGTCACCCATGGTAAGTCGCGGAGAGCCATGATGAAAGCCTAGAGGTTGAGGCTCACTGAGCTTGGGGGCTCCAATGTTATTGAGGTCTTGCGATTCAGTAGGTCTGGGCCCCGATCTTGGTGCCATGGATGCAAGTGATCAGCACTAAGCAACTAGCGCATAGTTGGACGCCTACTGTCAATGTGGAAGCGCCTCATCGCCTGATGCGGCCATAGATGCATCAGCTAGGCTATCATGTGAAACATCGAGAATGAATCGTCGTGTTGGTGGTGGTATCAAGCCTTGATCAGAAGAAGTCAGTGTTGTTGAGTTGGGTCATGACTGCTGCCTCACAACGTGCAGGTGTTTCTTCGGCCATGCCTCACGCACTAGTAGTTCAAGTGCGACCTGACCTATAACTCGTTCATCTCTTTGACAACCATGATTTATCACTAGCACACTTATCTTTAACACTTTGGTATCTCAATGATTCAAAGTCATCGAATCCGAGCATGCAAACGCTAAGCGTAGCATATTGTCACGCAGAATATCATGACGGTGTTCTTCCTTGGTTGCGTCTCTAGCGTGGTCGTAGCAGTTGAGGCAACCGACTACCGCAACCGCGTCTCCAAGCGTCGCACAACAATTTTGAGTTCTGCCTCTACTTCTTTTTCATGTTTGCTCACAGCTGAATTATTGCTATGTTCATGCCTGAAGGAGTGGTATCGAGGCATCCCGTTGTACGCATACCTACCCCATCAGCAATCACGTCACGAAAAACGCGTAACCGGCGCGTCGCCGCGCTACTTGAATATCAGGCATCCAACCTTCGGACACTAAACCGGACTCATATCTCATGTTCGGTCTATAGTATCTCATGTTCGGTCTATGGTATCTCATCAAACGGTATCTTCTCCTTGGCTGCGACGCGCATCTTGCTGTCCAGCAGCGACATGAGCACTTGATCTGTGCCCTGCTTCAACCACGACGCGTCGTGCGCGAGCGCGGTGTGAACACCAAAATTGGTTTCCAGCTGTCGTATCTTGGCAATGGTGTCTTTCGCAGAAGTGAGGTCTGTATGAAGAGACATGCTCACTGCCCCTGGTCCCTGAAACTCCGCAATTTCTCGTAGGCCGTCCAACAAATCCCTAACCAGTCAGCAAGCGCCCGATCGTAACAACCATGACGGTCAGCATACGCCCAGCCTATCCTAGGACAACGTACCGCGAATGACAGCCTAGTTTGCAAGGTTAGCGAAGGCCAATGAAAACAACGCGACGCAACGTACAATCGCTACCAAGCATCACCCACTCGCCGCCTTGCAGTCTTGCTGCAGCAGCCATATTGCCTGGCATATGACCAGGCGCATCGAGGACCCAGAAACTGCCGTCACCAAAGTAGTCCAACGCTCTCTCAAACGGGCCAAAAGGTCTCCATTCACCTTGTAGCTCGTCCCATTTTTCGGTCGAATGCTCCGGGTCGAAGAAGCGGCCATCCCACTGCAGACTTGGATCCTTCATATGCCCTGGCTGGCATGCTGCCCTTGTTCCTGGACCGAAGTACGCCTTCGCATTCGGAAATACGTCGCTGATGGGTCGCGAGTGGTCCCAATGAGCGTGACTGTCTTCTGTTCAGCGAACATGAGCCACATTCAACCTTGAGCTCATACCTGAACAATACGGTATCAATATCTTCTGCGGACACCCCTCTTTCTGATAACTGCTGGACGATGGTCCTCCGAGGTCCAACGTGATTGACATGCTCTAGCATGAATTTGTTAACCCATGGAGTATAACAACTTCGGTCCTTCAAAAACAAATCAGTCACAAGAAAACTTCGGTGTTTCTCTTCGCCTCCAGTCCACGTACCTCGTCCAATCCAAGATCCCAAAGTATATGTCTTCCCTGGTGCGAGACATAGAATGCCCAGTTATACATGCGAAACGTACCGTTTTCGCCAGCATGCATACGGCTCAAATCTCCTAAAAAGCTGCCGCCATCGAGAAGAGCAAGTTCAACGCAGGCATCGGTATGAGGTAGGTTAGCCTTCATAGCTGGGATCAATGGTGCAAACAGCTGGCTGCATATAACATGGACGTGGATAATTCCTTTTCTAGCCGTATACGTGCTGGCTAACTGCCCAGCTCAAAGCCCAGACTACGATGTCACAAATCACGATATTCTCGTAGATGCGAGACCTAATCGTTGAATTACCCCCACATCGCGCAGACCTCTGGTTGCTGGTGATTGCCCCACTGCTTGAGTGGCAGAAACAGGTGCGGGGTAATTTGTCGGGTCTTCGTTACCCCACGGAACTATTTGCATACGGACAGCTCCAAGGATACGTATCCTTACGCCGCCGATCCAAGAATACGCTAGAATATACTAAACACTTTGGTGATCCTTGGATAACCGCCAATTTTCTGTTTCGCACCATCTCTTCTCACGCAACGGCTAACATGTCGGCAACTCTCAAACACGAACACCTGGGTGAATTGAAGGGCAAGAGTGTGGATGGGATAGCACAGTTCCTTGGTCTGAAGTATGCTTCGATAAAGGATCGCTTGGCCGCACCTGAGCTTGTTGAAAACTATGGAGCTGGCGCTACAGACGCTTCGAAATTTGGGTATGTCGGCCATGGAAATTTGAACATCAATGCTGATTGAAGTAGACCTCCTCCAGTGTCTCCAATTGGTGCTATTGAACGTGAATTTGGTTTTATCCAGAAATCATTGCCACTCCCAGAGGTTCCTGCGCATTCCGATCTCGAAGGCTTGAATCTCAATATCACTGTGCCAACGAACAAGGATGGCGCTATTGACCCGAACGCGAAGCTTCCTGTCTTTGTCTTCATTCATGGAGGCGGATTCGCTGTCGGAAGTAGTTGGTACCCGCACTATGACCCGGCTCCCATAGTTAGGATGTCTGTCGAGAAGAAGAAACCCGTCATTGGTATCACCATAAAGTGAGTGTACTGGTGTTCTACAAAAGTTTCATACAGGTGTTGATATATACAGCTACCGACTAGGTTTCACAGGCTTCGCAACTTCCGAAGAACTGCGCAAAGCAGGTTACAAAGCAAACAATGGCTTTTACGACCAGCGTACAGCTTTTCAGTGGATCAAAAAGTTCATAGGCGGTTTTGGAGGTGATCCGGATGAGATCACTGCATGCGGAGAGAGCGCCGGCGGATGTATGTGGGCGAGAATATCGACGTAGAAGCTTGACTGACATGTGCAGTATCTGCGACAGTCTTACTTTGCTCCAAGGAGCCGCTGATGAAGCGCTGTTTGAGCACTGGAGGAGCCGTACTACTTTTCAAGCCTATCCCGGAATTTGTGGCAGAGTCATCGTACCAACAAGCCATAGACGCGTTTGGTCTGAAAGACAAGTCACCAGAGGATCGTATCAAGGCCCTTTTGAGTATGCCTGTGGACGACCTTTGGCAAAAGGTTCCCCCTACAGCGCCGATGCTACCTTCTATCGATGGCGTTACTATGCCTGGTTCACCCGACTTCCTTACGGTTTCATCTCAGGAGGATAGCCCAGCCTTTATGATGCCAGGTAGGAGGTGGTGCAAGGCTTTCATGATAGGAGAGTCAAAACTAGATGTAAGTATGACCATTTGGCACTTGCGATAAATGAGCTGATCATATGTAGGCCAACATCCTTGCATATCTAGGTCTCGATGGCCGCAACCCCGGCATCGCACAAAAGTTCATCGACTCCTGCAAGGCTACACTATCCAATCATCCGGATGTAGCGGAACAACTTCTCAAAGCCTACAGTATCACTCCAGAGACCCCAGACGACGAAGGCATTCTTTCGATTCTGCGTTTCGCCTCCGAAATCTCCTTTTATGCGCCTTCTCGTGCCTTCGCTAAAGGCTGGCCCAATACCGCCGACTCAAAGTTCTTCCTCTACCACTTCAATGAAGGTATACCTTGGGAGGGTCGTTTTCAGGGTGAAGCAGGCCATATTCTCGATGTCTCATACCTCTTCCAGAACTATAACGACCACCTGGACGATGCGCAACAGAAAGTGGCACGGGAATATGGAGAAGACTTCATCAAATTCGTCAATGGAGAGGATCCTTGGCCGCCTGTGCAGACTGAAAAGCTGAGTGCTAAAGTGTACGGACCGAGTGCTGATGGTGTTACAAGTAGGTGGGTTCCGGATGGTGATCCAGCGAAGATTGGAAGAGACGACAGAATCCTGAAATTGGGAGAGATGGCAGGATTTGATACTATTCAGGACGTTTTTCAGAACTTTTTCCAAGGAAAATAGGTAATGTGAAATACATATGGAAGCCTCAGCACACGCATCGCGACAAGATCATATTCAATTCGATATTACAATGCTTCAATCAGCAAACTCCCAGGATCCATTTTCCTGCTTCTTCGCTTTGTCCTCGTGCCCTTTCGGCAACACACCCCCAACATGCAAGTAAATGCTACTACCGTCTCTATCTATACACCTCTCATCCTTCGCCGCACCTTCCCAAACCTCCAACGCTTTCTCTGCCATACTAGGTCTAATGCCCACCTGATTCGCGCTCTCAATACCCAGTCCCAAATCCTTGAGCATCATCTGCGTCTTGAATCCTGGCCTATACCCACTGTTGCTAGGCACCCAGTATTCGGTTTGTACATTGGGTATGGGCATGACATGGTCGCACATCCAAGACTGGCCAGTACTGTTCTTGATCACAGAGTATAGGGCAGCGGGGTCAAGACCATGGGATACTCCTATTGCGAGGGCTTCGGCGGTTGCGAGAAGAACAGTGCCAGAGAGATAGTTATTGCATATCTTTGCAGTTAGGCCTGCGCCGAGGGTATCTAGGTAGAAAGCTTTTGATTTTGGACCAAGCATGGACAGCGTCATTTGTAGTCGGGTATCTGAAGAGGACAAAGAGGTCGGTGTTTGTGCTGGTTCTGGATGACCAATCAACATCGCTAGAGTACCTGCTTCCGCAGCTGGTACTCCTCCGGAGACGGGCGCGTCAATGTATGTTCCTGTCCCCGTTTCTCTTAACTTTTGACCAACTTCTTTTGTTGTGTTCACATCGATCGTGCTGCATTCTAACATGATCCTTTCTTCGTCTTTCTTTGCCGCAATGACCCCGTCATTCTCGTCTAGATACACTTTCTTCATATCAGCTCCTCCTGGTACGATTGATATAAGTACTTTTGCGTTTTCCGCCGCTTCGCGTGCTGTGGCGACGATCTGTATGGGGCCGTACGAAGAGTATTCATCATTGAAGCGAGAGCAAGCAGACGCGTTGATATCATTAACATAGAGGGTCGAAGACTGGTTTATCTTCTTTCGGATATTAGCAGCCATTGCGTAGCCCATCGCTCCGAGACCTGATCATTATTAGTGGATCGATACCAGATATGATCTGTCGTCTCCCACTGACCAATGAACGCATAATTGTCTGCCAATGCCATGCTGCCAGATGATTCTGTTTTTTCGAAGATAGGAAGTTCAATTACGAGATAGTCTCTTTGGTCAAATAGGTGACTTCGAAATGCTCACCATATGCTTAAGCGTGTCTCGTTCAAGCAGTTAGCGTCATTCGTCCCTGCATGTGCGTTTACCAATGCCCCACATTCTCCCCTCACTTCCCCAGCTTCCTTACCCCAACTCAATATCCTCGGCGCTACCACTCCGGCCTCACTGTCATCAGGACCCTGTGAGAGGACAAAGATATGGGGTAATACTCATGTGCAGATTCCCATAGGTACTTCACCCTAAGGTTTACAAATCGAAGAGCCATCACAACATTGACATTCGATCAGATCATGTCATCCTCGTCGTTACGCGTGGGTGTAATCGGCCCTGCAGGCTTCGGCGGATCTTACCTCTGTGTCGAGCTATTAAATCGAGGCCATACCGTCTTTGGTATATCGCGTAACCCAGAGAAATTGGGAAAGCATCCGCGCTACGTTCCACGTCCCGTAGACATCGATGAGGTTTCTACAGAAGATCTAGCAAAGCAATTTGAGGGCATCGATGTACTGGTCAGCGAATTTGGACCACACACAGCTGGTGCAGGGGCGTTGTTGTACAGTATGCCTTCAATTGACCACGGACATGTACAGAAAGTGACTGACGCACGACAGTGCCGTTCTTGGAATCCGTTAGGAAGATTCTCCTAGCGCACAAGATATGCCCATCGTCTTACTTTCTCTTTGTCGGTGGCGCAGGCTCTCTTCACGTTCCTGGCACTAGCCTTCCGTGCGTCGACCATCCTGACTTTTTTCTCGCCTACCGCCGGGCGATTTCAACGTCTCTCGCACACATAGCATATATGGAGGAGCGTCTGGGTATCATGGGTACCTCTCTGCGACGGTATCGTGAAGCCAGATTAGCAGAGAGCTCTGGGAGAGCCACCGAAGAAGACAAAACTGTGATCGCAGACTACGAGAAGCAGATCTGCGTGAAAGACAACGCATCGGATTTCATCAAAGCGGGACGGACGGCGTACATGTTTTTTGAAGACCGTAAGACTTTCAACTGGAGTTTTGTTTCGCCATCTGCTTTGTATCGTCCGGGAAAGAGAACTGGAAAGTATGAGGTTAGCGTTGATGATATGGTGTTGGTGGGCGAGCAGCAGGAGGGCAAAGACGTGTTCGAGGGAAGACTGACCGGGATAAGTGTTGCTGACATGGCCATTGCGATCGCAGATGAGATTGAGCAAAGGAAGTTGGTTTGGAAACATTGGAGTGCTTCGGGGGATATAAGTGAGGATGTGCCGGCGCCGGCGTACGTAGGACTGGATGCTGTGGAGGGTGGCAGTAGGTGAGGTGGTCTCGAGAGCCTCGAAATTTAGACAATTCTGAAGTGAAATTAAAATGGTCCTTTATTGGTATCTTTTCCTAGTCTCGCCTATACGCTCATCTCCTTCAAGTCCTCGCTAACCTTGAACGGCGCTTCCGTCTTGCTTCTGATCTCATCGACAGTAACACCCTTTGCATGCTCCTTCAGGGTTAGTCCTTCAACGCGATCGCAGTCGAATACGGCCAGGTCTGTGATGATGGTGCTGACGCACTTCTGTCCGGTGAGGGGGAATGTGCATTGATTTAGAATCTTGGGGTTGCCCTTCTTGTCGACATGTTCCATGGTGATGACGACTTTGGTTTGTGTAGGGTTTGCGACCAAGTCCATGGCCCCGCCGATGCCTTTGACCTTTCCGGGAAGCATGAAGTTTGCGAGATCTGGAGAGGTGTTTAGTAAACGGAAAGGCAAACAAGACTGAAGTGTAAAACAAACCTCCGTATTGGTTTACTTGCATAGCACCCAACATGGCGACATCTATGCGTCCTGATCGGATCATACCAAAAGACTCGTGGCTGCCGAACGTTGATGCGCCCTTGATCAGGGTAACAGTCTCCTTTCCGGCATTGATGAGGTCAGGGTCCTGATTTTGTTAATGATATTAAAAACACTTCACTGTTATCGCAGACTCACCTCTTCACCCGGCTTGGGATACCGGCCCATACCCAAGATTCCATTCTCTGACTCGAGCACGATCTCGGTGCCCTCGGGCAAGAATGCAGGCGCTGCTAGAGGCATGCCGATACCAAGGTTGACATACATGCCATCCTTCAATTCTTGAGCTGCGCGCTTGATGATGCGCTCGCGCTTCTGTGATGCTTCGGTTGAACCTGATAAATTTGGTTAGTGATATGCCTTTCGTGGTATAGCATGAACACAACTTACCACCTTCCAAGAGCGCCTTCTTCTGCTCCTCTGGACTCTTCCAGAACACCTTCCTCTCGATCTCCTTGCCAACTGTGCTCTTGATCACTCTCTTCACGTATATTCCCTGGAGATGAATATCTTCTGGTGCAATCTCGCCGTCCTCAACAATCTCATCTGCTTCGACAATCGTCATCTTCGCATTCTTGCCCATTGCTTCATTGAAGTTGTTCTGTGCTTTTCGGAACTGGCAGTTACCGAGCCGATCGGCTTTTGCGACTTTGACGAAGGCGTAATCACCAAAGATGGCTTCTTCCATCACGTAGGATTTGCCGTTGAATTCGCGTGTTTCTTTTGGAGGAGCCATTTTCGCGATGGTACCGTCGGTGTTGTAGCGCACAGGAAGTTCACCAGTTTGTACTGCATATTGTTAGCCGTGTCGTATACGTGCAACTGTTTTGTTCCCATACCAATTGTTCCGTATGCTGCTGGTGTGTAGAAAGCTGGCACACCAGCAGCACCAGCAGCGCACTTCTCAGCAATCGTGCCTTGAGGAGTCAATTGCAGACTCAGCTGACCCTTCAAGTACATCTGCTCAAACACCTTGTTATCTCCGATGTAACTCGCAATCATCGTGCCAATCTGCTTTGTCTCCAAGAGTTGTCCCAGCCCAACACCCGGCATACCGGCGTTATTGCTGACAACGGTGAAGTTTTTGAGGTCACTTCGGTCGCGTAGAGCATTGATGAGAGTGTTTGGTACTCCTGAAAAGCCAAATCCACCAACTAAGACTGTCGTATCGGACTTCATGTCCTTGATGGCTTCTTGTGCGGAGGAGACGATCTTGTTGATGGCTGGCCGAGACGCGCTCGCAGAGAAGAACCGCAAGCCCGTCGCTGGGCCGTGGCGGCGTGCGGAAAATAGAAGAGAACGTTGCATCGTGAGAGTCGTGCTCGTGAATCGCAACGCAACGAGGAAAAGAAGTCGAACCAACAAGCTTCAAACTGTTCAAGACAGTTTGAGATGGCGCACAAGGTTACTGCAGGCGTGGGCTATTTTCAAGAGTGTAATGAGAGCTCAATCGACAACGATACCTGGCTCAGCCCTCCGCTTCTCCGCAAAACTCAATGCACAAGGACAGCGTGTGAGAAATGTGGTGTACAGTAGAGTTGACGCTCCCCACACGAGTACCATGGGCATGCATCATAGTAACTAGCCGATTGGGTCAGACCGACCCAAATGCCGTGCCGATGGCGGGTAAGAGCAAAGCTCCACAATCGGAGGTGGATAAGGACTTAGCCGGCCAAGATGCGGAGGTTGCGGCCAAAACGCACGTTCATTGGATCGTTAGAGAGGCGGAAAAAGGCACTGGGGCTCGGAGATGGAAAACATTTCCAACAGCAAAACGACCTGGACTGGCTCACGTGTCCACGCGCTATCGCGTCTCAAAAAAAACTTGCCGCCAATAGACACTCTGGCAGTATTGCGCATTGGACGTGGTTTTACATTTTGAAAAAAATTGGTAAGAGTACTTTGCTATAGAAGCTACCTATCGCTTGTGCTTAGGGAACGCATTAGTACAAGTCGTGGACGATTCGCTTCACTGTGTAGCATGTCAGTCGATGGAAGTCCCTAATGCATACGTGATAACTCACAGTTCGCAAAATCCTTGTGGTCTTTACTGTGTAGCGCACGTGACGCGATGGCTTCCTCTTCTGCATCGCCGGTCGGCACATTGTACTATTGATCGACGATTAGCACAAGTCGTCCTGGCATGCCTCAGATACTTACAGCTGTCAAAGTGGTCTTGTGCCCTAGCTCTTCAACAAGTTCGGCGATAGCGTCGGCAACGAGATGCGAGTCCTTCTCATCGCTGCCTGTACTTTGCTTCCCAATGTAAGGAATGATCCTCGCGATCTGCTTTGCCTCCTCTGGGTTGCTAGCCTTGAAGTGTACTGTCGGCGCTAGACTGAGACAGCTGGTGATACCATGCGGAATGCTATAGGTAGCACCTATCGCATGACCTATGCTGTGGCTGAGACCGACTCCACCGGTGTATAGAAAAGGGAAAAGTGAGGAATAACACGCAACGAAGAGCTTTGTTCGCACTTCCGCGTTGTCGGGGTCGGCTTTCGACTGCGGCAAGTACGTAAACAGATCTTTGATAGCCTCCAGAGACATGCGTTTCGTGGGAATCTCAGCAGCGAGAGGGTGGTACATCAGCTCAACTGCGTGGTCCAATGATCGGATTCCTGTGCTTGTCCATAGGTTCAAAGGTGTGTATATGGCAAGTTCACCATCGTATACAACAGCCTTGGGTACAAGCTCAGGGTCGCTCACAGCGATCTTGTGCTTTTCCTTGGTGGTGAAGCCGGCGTTCTGTGTCGTCTCTGCTACACTGAGCGTTGTTGGTACGGCGATACTTGGTATCCACTTCCCGGTCTCCTCATGGATATTGTACGCGATCGCTTTGGCCGAATCGATAGGCGATCCGCCACCTATTGAGATGAGGACGTCGCATCCTGACTTTGCCATCAAGGCTGTGGCTTCTTTAATATCCCCAATTGGCCTACGACATGTCAGTCTCCACTGCTGAAATCAAACTGCATCTCACATACGCATGCTGTCCAATCTTGCTGAATGTACCACCATGTGCAGAGCCAAGTGCTTTCTCAATGTTCTTGATCACAGGCGTCTTCTCGTACAACGACCGCCCGGTGATGATAAAGGCTTTAGTAGCACCGAGTTCGGCAATGACATCCGAAAGCTGGTTGCTGGTTCCTGTGCGAAATAGTAAGTTATTGTCAAGCCGTAACCATAGGCTGCTTACCATTTCCGTAGATCATGAGCTTGACGGGCGACGCTCTGTACACCCCCTTGGCAGAGGAGTCAATGCTGCCATTTTGGTATTTGGTCGGGAGCGCCATTGTGTAGTGTTTGGTTGAATTCAGTTTGCGTGTGAAAATGTTCAAAGTGAACAGTCGCGTCTGCATGCAAGCTAAATCCGGCAAGCATCATTGCGGTGTTGCCCGAGTTGTCATAGAGGGGTCTTCCCGATCCTGCCCCACACATACACGTCGCCCCGCCACAGCCCTTACCACAATCACAATGCGGCACATTCTCGGGCATTTGATATAGTACAATAGGTAACTACTCTTGTAGTAATGCAACGCGTATCTTCTCAGTGTATACGTCAAAATGGCATCCTTTAGCAAAGCTGCGCGAAACGTGTTGCACAAAAGCCCGAACGATGTTGTGTTACTTTCTACGGTCAGGTCGCCAATCAATCGTAGTTTCAAGGGCGGTTACAAAGATGCTCACCCAGAAGACATATTGATGCCGGTGAGTGTCGGCATAAGAATGCACTACGCTGTTGCTAAACATGTCAGATTATGAGAGCTGCCGTACAACGAGCTGGCATTGAAAAGAATGATGTGAACGATGTCATGATTGGGAATGTACTCGCTGAACTTGGTTTCGCAAAGACCGGGCGCATGGCACTCAATCATGCTGGATTTCCAAACTCGACGACTTTTCACACAGTCAATCGTCAATGTTCGAGCAGTCTGCAGGCCATCACCCACATTTCGCACTCGATAATGGTGGGCCAAATTGACGTGGGGCTTGCTGGCGGTGTAGAGAGCATGTCAAGGAACTACGCCTCGCGGGGCCTCCCGACCGATGTTTCGCCCACACTACTAGGATCAACCGTCAAAGATGCTCGCGACTGTCTCATGCCGATGGGAATCACGTCAGAGAATGTGGCGGAAAGATACAAGGTCGATAGAAAGTCACAAGACGAGTATGCGGTACGAAGTCATAGTCGCGCAAGTCGCGCCCAAAAGGAAGGCCGCTTTGACTGGGAGATAGCGCCAGTGACGGTTCAGAGGATAGACGAAGCAAGCGGTCAGCCTGCAGGGCATGAAGTAACCAAGGACGATGGTATTCGACATGGCTTAACTTTTGAAAAAGTGTCGACGCTCAAGCCTGTGTTCGGCGAGAACGGCAAGAGTACTGCAGGCAACTCGTAAGTTGACCTAGATCAAAGCTACTACGTGGCTAACCTACCAGGTCTCAAATATCCGACGGCGCATCCTCGACCATACTCGCTCGGCGTTCATGGGCTGAAGAGCGTGGTCTGAAGCCACTCGGCCGCTTTGTCGGTACACAAGTCAAAGGCTGCGCTCCCGATGAGATGGGCATCAGCCCAATATACGCGATACCTGCATTACTGGAGTGGACAGGTATCCAACTAAAGGACGTCGATGTTATCGAGCTGAACGAGGCGTTCGCCAGTCAAACCATCGCTTGCATTCGGGAGCTGGGTCTCGATGAAGACAAGGTTAACCCGAATGGAGGTGCGATAGCTCTCGGACATCCTACTGGGGCGACAGGTGCTCGGCAAACTGCTACACTGTTTGGCGAGCTGCGACGTCAAGACAAGGAGATCGGCATTGTCAGCATGTGTGCGAGTACCGGGCTAGGCCTTGCTTCTTTGTTCGTTCGAGAGTCATAGCATTGTAGAAATCTAACGAAACGTTGATGGTGATGATCTAAAGATGATGGTAGTGAAGCTCGGAACACGAAACTGTCGCGCGCGTCACATGTCCATTCCGCCTAGCCAGTTTGGGAAGCGGTAAACACAGGGGGCCGCCCGCATTCTAGCCCGGCAGTGTCTTCCCCACACGATGCTGCTGCATCCGCGTCCCACACGTCCACCGCCTGGGAGCCACCAGCCATGTCTTGGGCATTGTTGAAGCTCTCTTTAGAGCCTCATATCCCCTTCATGATTCATTGAGGTGCTTTTGCCATTACAATCAACATCATGTTCTTGCTTCGACGCGCCCCACTGCGTGCCATCCCCCGGCAAACCACCTTCCGTCCTCAACGACGATCACTCGGCAGCGTGAGCGCCATCGACTCAGTCATTTTCCGTACGCTGTTTGGAACCGATGAGATTCGGAAGGTGTTTGACGACAAAGCGTACATCAATCGGTGCGTTGATGCCGAGACCGCATTGGCAAGGGCACAGTCAAAATGCAATGTGATACCTTCACATATCGGAGAGATTGTGACATCCAAAGCCCGCGAAGTAGAACTCGACTACGACAGGCTGCGCAACGAAACCGAAATCGTCGGATATCCCATATTTCCTTTGGTCCGACAGCTCTCCGCGTCATGTGGTGACGAGGCCGGACGTTATGTGCATTGGGGAGCAACAACACAGGACATCATGGATCTGGCAAGCATGCTGCAGATGAAAGAAGGCCTTGAGATTGTTGAGCGTACGCTTCGCTCCGTCATCAAGAACCTGGAAGATTTGTCAAGAAAGCATCGGGATACGCCCATGGCCGGTCGCACCCATCTTCAGCATGCTCTGCCCATTACTTTCGGACACAAGTGTGCTATATGGCTATCTGGATTCCAAAGACACCTCGAGCGCCTCGAGCAGCTCAAATCGCGTGCCTTGATGGTCCAGTTTGGAGGAGCTGCAGGCTCTTTGGCTTCACTAGGCTCAGGCGACGATGGCATCCGTGTTCGGAAGGAAATGGCGAAAGATCTAGGTTTGACCGATCCTCCGATCACATGGCATGTCGCCAGAGATGGAGTTGCTGAAATTACAAACTACCTTGCACTTGTTGGTGGTACCTTAGGCAAGCTTGCTCTGGACATTATCATCATGTCTTCAAACGAACTTTCAGAAGTCTCAGAGCCTTTTGTGCCGCACCGCGGCGCCTCCTCGACTATGCCACAGAAGCGGAACCCCATTTCAAGCGAAGTCATTCTGGCGGCATCGAAGATTCTACGATCAAATGCCGGCTTGGTGCTCGACGGTATGGTGTCAGACTTCGAGCGTGCTTCTGGTCCATGGCATCTGGAATGGGTGGCTGTCCCAGAAAGCTTTGTGATTGCTGTTGGAGCGCTGAACCAGGCTGACTTTGCGCTTTCTGGCCTTGTAGTAAACCCCAAGCAGATGCTCACAAATCTGTATTCTACTAGGGGTCTAATCGTCGCTGAAGCTGTAATGATGGGCCTTGCTCCGCATGTCGGTCGATCAAAAGCGCACGATGTTGTCTACGAGGCATGCAAAGAAAGTATTGAGAACGATACCAGCTTATTAGAAGCTCTGCAGACGCGGTCCGAGATTACCGACAAGATTTCCAGCCAAGAGCTCAGCTCGCTGTGCGATGCGAAGAACTATCTAGGCTCGTGTGGATTGATGGTGGACGAGGTCTTAGCTGCATCCAGATAAACAACATGAGAGCACATTTGCCATGCATAGACATTACTTGACAACCACATTGTAAATGCGTTTCCTGAGTCAGCACTATACTTTCGATTGACCACCTTATCATGACCGCCAAAGAACCCCGCAAGTGAGCCACTAGGTCCATGTTGCGACAGCCTTCATGTGGGAGAGTGCATCGCACGTTCATCTCACGGGTCCCACCAACCCGGTCAAGATAATGACTCTTTGCCCAATGATATCCATGTGGGCCTCCTCACAGCTCCCGTAGCTACCGAATTGGTAACCCCGCTATTATGTGTATCGGGCCCCGCCACCACATCATGCACAGGCCGGACCACCTAGCTGCGGCAGATGTCGGCCTAAAGTTCCATAGCCATGGATAGTCCAATATAAGGCTGATTCTTGACATGGTAAGCTTGATCACACCTACAGTCCATCGTCATACACTCAACATCATGCAAGACTTCAAAGAACGCAAGCTCGTCACCGATCCCCAAAAGGCATTCCACTTCACAGATCTCCAAAGACTGAAGCCAACACGTGCAAACGACCCCTACGACTATCAAGCGGGATGGGGAAATCGACATCAATCAGAGGTCATTCCAGGCACTTTACCCGTTGCTCAGAATAACCCTCAGGAAGTTCGATTCGGACTTTATACTGAAGGCATCACATATTCAGCATTCGCAGCGCCCCGCGCCCACAACTTTAGTACTTATATGTACCGATGCCGACCCGCAGCTGCTCATAGTATGTGTTGCTATCAAACTTCCTGCACGAATATACTAACGTATCACAGAGGGCTACATTCCGATTGAGACAAAGTCGAATATCACAAACTGTTTCTTGTCCATCAATCCTAAAGTCGAGACGCTCCCTGAGCAAGCAGAATGGCATCCATTTCCACTGCCAAAAGAAGATGAGAAAATTGACTTCGTCGATGGCCTGCATACACTCTGCGGCAGCGGAGACCCAAACATCAAAGAGGGTCTTGCGCTATACGTATACATGATCAACTCGAGTATGGAACAACGAGCATTCTGTAACACCGATGGCGACTTCCTTATCTGCGCGCAACAAGGCAACCTTGACATAAAGACTGAGATGGGGAAGATCTTCTTGCAACCTGGTGAGATCTGTGTTATACAGCGTGGTATTAGGTTTTGCCTGAACTTGGCTCCGGATACACCAGTGGCGCGTGGCTATATCACAGAAGTCTGGGGGTCGATGTGGGAGCTTCCGGATCTTGGCCCACTAGGTGGCCATGGTCTTGCCAATCCTCGCGATTTCCTCTACCCGGTAGCCGCTATCGATGATGATCTGCACGTAGACTGGCAGATCGTCAACAAGACCAACGGTCAGCTCGTGGCGATACAGCAAGACCACAGCCCCTTCGATCTTGTCGCATGGCACGGTAACGTTGTTCCGTACAAGTATGATCTTACGAAGTTCTCTTCGCAAAACAGCACATCCATCGATCACACTGACCCATCGATCTTCACAGTCCTCACAGCCAAATCCCGTGATCCTTTGACACCATTAGCAGACTTCCTCTGGTTCGGTCCCAGGTGGGATGTTGCGACCAACACTTTCCGACTACCCTACTTCCACCGCAATTCCGCCTCCGAATTCCTTGCCTGTCTATACGGACAAGGTCTTGGAAGAAGCGACGATTTCCGACCTGGTGGAGGTAGTTTTGAGGGCGGTCACACACCCCACGGTGGATTTCATGAGGGATACCAACATGGTATGCGTATACATGAGAGCCAACCCGAGAAGATTCTCACTGGTAAGCCACACTCATTACCAAACAGTCGGAAGATTGCTAACGTCGACTTAGACCAATTGACCATCATGGTCGAATCAAGCCGTCTCTTCCTCTTTACTGAATACGCTCGTAAGGGCTGCGGGACAATCGAAACACGGGGAACCGACTACAAGGTTTGGGATGCTCTTCCGGATCGCTTCTCTGCCAACAAGAGAGCCCAAGAGTTACTGGCTCGAATCAAGGACGACAAGATTGCAGAGAAGAAGAGGCTTGCACCGTACTACTTCGGTGGGTTTTCGCATGGCGCCAACACCAGTAACACAGAGGGTGTTCACGCTGAAGAGCTGAAGCAATATCTCACCTCCGACTCGAAGGCCAACGGAACAAACGGCGTCCATGCATAAATGTTCTTTTGTGTTCTCAATTTCGTGTCTCAGTCAATTTAGCGATGTAATTGTGCGAGTTCCAACACTACATGTACATTGTATATACCGCATTCAATACTGTGCAATGAATACTGTCTCAACGTCTGTCATATCAGAAAATGTCTGTGCATTCACATACGGGACCCTTTGCGGACCCCACAAGCTTCATGTGGGGCAAGAACTTTCAGACATCAAGCTACGTTCTCTTAATATCACCGTTGACGGACATGGCGAGCCTAGAGCAGGACCATGTATTCTTTCAGGACAGTCGCGAGAGCGGCACCACACGCGTACCTTCAACCCATAGCCAGTCGGATCGCTACCCGAACATCGCAACCACAGAGAAGAAGTATCGCGACCAAGAACAATGTTTCCAAACAAATGGTTGAGAAACTGCCTTTGGCAGGAATCAAAGTCCTGGACATGACCCGAGTATTAGCTGGGGTATGTGATTGACTCGGCGAAATGGAAACGCAGTCGCTAATATCAAGTAGCCATACTGTACACAAATACTTGGAGATCTTGGGTTAGTAATGAACACATAGCTAGATAGAACAGACGCTGATGAGTGATCAGAGCAGACGTGATCAAGATCGAACACCCCACACGAGGCGACGACACACGATCCTGGGGCCCACCAGATGCACCATATACGGACGGTGTCGAGCGTCAGTTCCCTGGCGAAAGCGCATATTATCTTTCCGTATGTCTGATGAGTTAACCGTGTATGTGACTCTCTGACTTGATGCAGGTAAATCGTAATAAGAAGTCGATTGGGCTAGCCTTCAACAACCCCACAGGAATCTCCATTCTGCACAGGCTCGCGCAGGAATGCGATGTGCTTGTTGAGAACTACCTCCCGGGATCGCTCGCAAAGTATCAGCTCGACTACGCAACCCTTGCGAAGCTCAATCCTTCCCTTGTTTACGCTTCTGTCACCGGCTATGGACAAACGGGACCATACCGCGATCGTGCAGGCTATGATGTGATGGTCGAGGCTGAGATGGGCTTGATGCACATCACTGGAGAGAGGGATGGACCACCAGTCAAGGTTGGCGTAGCGGTTACGGATATCATGACTGGCATGTACACTGCGATTGGCATACAGGCGGCGTTATATTCGCGTAAAGAGACTGGTTTAGGCCAGTGGATCGATGCGAGTTTGAGCGACGTGCAGGTTTCGGGATTGGCAAACATCGCGAGCAGTGCGCTGGTAACAGGCAAAGGCGACAGTGGTCGATGGGGAACTGCACATGGTAAGCGCAGACTTGAGATGTAAGACCGAGGATCATACTGACTTGGCCATAGCGACAGTAGTACCCTACCGAGCTTACAAAACAAAAGACACGAACATCGCAGTTGGCGGCTGCAACGACCGCCTCTATGGCATCCTCTGCGACAAGCTACAACGCCCGGAATGGAAAACCGATCCTCGCTTCCTCACAAACGCGCTCCGCGTCAAACACCGTACGGAGATCGATACGCTTGTCGAAGCCGAACTCATGACCAAGACAACACAAGAGTGGCTGGAGATCTTCGACGGAAGCGGAATGCCATACGCGGCTGTGAATGATATCAAGGGCACGGTTGAACACGAACACGTTCTTGCGCGCAATATGATCCAGGAGATCGATCATCCAGCAGTGGGCAAGGTGAAGCTTGTCAATCATCCGGTGAAATATTCGAGAGCCGAGCCGCGGATCAGGAGTCCACCGCCGTTACTGGGGCAGCATACCGATGAGGTATTAAGGGACATGTTGGGATATGGAGAGAGCGAGATCAAGGAGCTGAGAGATAAGAAAGTTGTTGCGTAGATGTTGATGTTGCGCGCTACCCCTGCATTCCAAATCCTCGAAACAAGAACGCGTGCCAATGAATACGGTTCATCAACTTACGCGTCATCACATGATTCGATATCCTTGCAAGCTTTTAGTCTTACGCTGCACGTTCTCAAAGACCCAACCACCGAATTTCCCAAGCCGCGTGTCCGCCGTCAGCAAACCTTTGAGAGTGACGTTTCGCGAAGCCCCACGTGGCTCCGCTTTCTTCGACGCGGATCACCGGATAAGTGCGCTAGCCCCACATGCGCCATCAGCATGCACCCCACAACGTCCTTCACGCGACATGCTCTTGGCCATATCGCGGATGTATTGTGCCCTGCATGTGCCATGTGGGTTTG
Source organism: Alternaria postmessia (assembly GCF_024291825.1). Lineage (NCBI taxonomy): Eukaryota > Fungi > Ascomycota > Dothideomycetes > Pleosporales > Pleosporaceae > Alternaria > Alternaria postmessia. Next base: position 93,020 of record NW_026260090.1, on the reverse strand, counting down.
ATATTGCGAAAGCCAGCCATGTGGTATACGACTAGTGGGGGTAGAATGCGTACTGAGAGTGTTGTGCGAGGATGGCATGGCTGGTAAACGCATGTTGAACGTGTAAAAGCCAGGCACGGTTAAGTAGATACCTAGGTATCTTCAGTATGACAACTAAGACTATTGCAGTTGAAACAGGTAACAATGCAACGGCACTGCCGTTCCGTTATCAGTTCGCTGCTGGGGCTGTTGCTGGGATATCAGAGATTTTGGTAATGTGAGATTAGGTACCTTCATGTTAGAATTCGAGAAAGCTACTAAGAACATTGACAGGTACCCGCTTGATGTAGTCAAGACACGGATCCAACTTCAGCATGGCAAAGTCATTGATGGTGAAGGGTACAATGGTGTCTTGGACTGCTTCAAAAAGATTATCAGGAATGAGGGTGTGTTGAGATTATATCGCGGTATTACTGCGCCTATATTGATGGAGGTACCCAAGCGGTACGATCAAATCTTCCTCTCAAGTTGACAACAGCTGATCAAAGGCAGTGCTATCAAGTTCTCGGCGAACGATACTTTCACACAGTTTTATCAACACCTGTTCTCTACTCCGACAGTAACCCAACCTCTCGCAATCCTCACAGGTGCCAGCGCCGGCGCAACAGAATCCCTCGTAGTTGTTCCTTTCGAGCTACTCAAGATTCGACTACAAGATAAGACCTCTGCATCACGATATAACGGCCTCCTCGACTGTCTCGTCAAAGTAGTTCGCCAAGAGGGGCTATTGGCACTATACAACGGTTTCGAAGCCACGTTATGGCGGCACATTGTATGGAACGCCGGGTATTTTGGCTGCATTTTCCAAGTGCGGGCTCAGCTACCCGCTCCAGCGACATCGAGCAACCCGAGAAGACAGAAAATGGGGAACGATCTCATCGCCGGGTTTGTGGGAGGTGTTGTGGGAACGACATTTAACACCCCGTTAGATGTAGTCAAGAGTCGAATACAGAGCGTCGCTAAAACACCTGGTGTAAGGCAGAAGTACGCTTGGGCGTGGCCGAGTCTGGAGGTCGTTGCAAGAGAAGAAGGGTTCAGAGCGTTATACAAGGGATATGTGGCGAAAATACTTAGATTTGGACCAGGTGGAGGTGTATTGCTAGTCGTGTATTCTGCAGTGTTGGATATGTTCGCGAAAACAGCATAAGCATCGCTTGAATTGAAGGAACGATTGCTTAAACGCTGATACAAAGAAATATCGGCTTCATGTAGTTGGCCTGGCCCTCGTAGCTCAAATATCTGTGCCAGACTTGACGAAGATGTGCAAACTATTCAGTGCAGATGGTAGTAACTGTCATGTGCTTGTCATTGGCTACTGACCAACATTCCAAATCTCAGTTCTGGTATTTCCCTTGAGCCGACAATGATATGTCACACGCTCACTCTCAACTGGCCTTGTCCCTTCAGTGAATTCATGTACGTTAGTCGTATACCCATCCGCTTACTTATCTGAGACGCGATCATCCGATGTGCAAACCTCTAGCGGAAGATTGACAGAATGAAACATGGCTAGCCGACATCTAAAGTAGCAATTGATTGATTCAATGCGCCAGATCAAGCAAAGCTAGTCACCTAAATGAGGCGAATGAGACAGTCGGAGATTCCAACACGGTCAGCAGTCAGGGGAGGCCCCACTAGCGTACGCCTCATGGTCCCACATGAGAGTCGATCCGGGGTTGGAGCAGGACGGAATCCTTCGAGAAGTCTTTGAAATTTGAGGCGTGTCTTCGGGTCATCTATCTCGTCATCCAACAAGTGCGACAAGGCACGGTGCGATTTGCGGTGTTTGGTGATGGCATGGCGTTAGACGATGGTCTGAGGGTCCTGCACGCCGGAGGTATCTCCAAGTGGCGATTGTGGACCACCAACTTGAAAATCAGCTGTATCCTTCGGAGGCACACATATGCGCGCGGCGCAATCTGCAGCAGCAGGATTGCAGGTTTATATGCGTTTTGTAGATGAAGGTTGAGATGAGCCTATAATGCTTAGGCCGAGTCATGGTCTTGCTTTCCCCCGCAGTCCGCGATCTCTTGGCAACCTAGACAGCACCTGCAGACACCGACCTTCGAAGGGTCCTCCGACATCCGCCTACACATCGAATCTTTGCGACGAGCGACATGGCGTTAAAACAGTGCAGCATGTGCGATCGCACATTCACCAAATGTATGTCGCGGCCGAGCGCGTCAAGAAAGTGGGCTGACCTCTCCTCCAGTAGAGCACGTGAAAAGGCATGAGCGGTCGCGTCCGTCTATCATAAACCTTCATTATCATCGTTGACTAAACATCATCTCAGACACACGAGAACGACCTTATGAGTGCCCGACATGCAAAAAGCACTTCTCGCGCAGGTGAGTCCCCCAATGAAAAACCTCCGTACTAGCGTCCAACCTCTGCGAATAGCGATGTTCTGTTCCGACACTGCAAAGGCCACGCGCAGAATGCTATGAACCGGATGAAGAGCAATGAGCAACAAAACACCAACGATCAGCAAGAGTTCCGTCACAACTCGATGGACGAGAACCAAACATCACGACCATCTGCATCACGAACCGCAAACGGCCCGACTCCAGGACCAACGCCATTAATCCGTGAAGATTCCAACTTCTCGCCTATGTCCAGGAGAAGAGAATCCCAAATACCGCAAATCAACGTGAATGATCAGTACAACGCGCATATTTCTCCGCAGACTCATGCCCGGCAACCTCCATCGCGATTGCAGCCGCCGTCACCCGGTGAGGACCGAATAGAAGCGCTCATCAACGCGGCGCAGCATCTCGAACCCGGAACCGACACGCCATGGCGATCGCCATCACCTATGATCATTGCGCGTGCAGAACATGCTCAGATGTCCAATCGAAATCCTCACGAAAGTATGGGTCCACCGATCGACCCGGCTATGGAGGCCCTCACATTCTCACCAGCCGGACACGTATCGAGTTTGGATCAGTGGGCTTTTGAGCTTGTTCAAAGCAACAACCCAGTTCCCAACCGTACTCCTGCGGACGCCTTACAAACATGGCTGTTTCCCCTCGAAGGTGATATGAATACTCCTCATGGATCACACCACCTGGGTGTAGACGGCTTTTTCGACCATGAGGCGTTTCGAGCAGTCCCAGAAAATCAAGCTAGTCCATCGGGTAGCAGTGTTTCAATAGCAAGCAGAGTCCCACGAGAACGGTTTCAGCGAGTCCAAAGTTGCTGGCCGTCCAGGAATCGCAAATCTACGCGGCTGATGCCAGACCTATGGCAGAATCTAGTGGCGTGCGAATGCACCAACATACTCTCAGAAGTTGGTTCTGGAGCTATGGAAACTCCAATGAGCGAAAGAGAACGGCGAAACTCGCGTTGGGGGCTGGACGAAGAGTGCAGGAGCAGGCTCCAAAGCACGCTGAACAATTTACCATCATCCGGACCGCCGCGGTCAGAATCCTATGGCGACACTGCGTCGTCGAGCGGCGATGCAGCAGGAAGTCCAAGTATCGAGGGTGTGCAGTTCCCACCTGCTGAAATCTTGGATATCGCATTGGAGATGTATCTCTATTACTTTCATCCTACCCTTCCAATCATCCATATTCCTACTTTCTCGGCAAAGAATGCGCCCCGGCCACTGCTACTTTGTATGTGTCTTATTGGACTAAGCATCCTTGGTACGGCAGGTGCAGCAAAGTTTGTTACACGCACATTTCCTGTAAGCAACATTGCAGTGGTATATGCCCTATGACGACTAACATATGCTTAGGCTGTGTTACAACTTGCGTTGGCGGAACTGCAATCACTACCGACAACAGACCATCCGCCGCATAGGCAAATGCGGATAATTGCCACTAGCTTGCTTGCGCTTAATTTAGCATCGATCACAGGAGTGAGTAGCACTAATCGATAGCATACATTGTTGGTTAACATTCACGTAGCGAAAAAGCCGTATTGCACAAGCAGAGAAGATGTATGCAGAGCTCATCGAGGTACATGGCCGCTTACATACACTGCTCCCAGTCATTCAACTAACTGTCCCAGTTTTCGCAAAGTCAGGGGCTTTTCTCCGCTAATGAGGGTGTAAAGATCGACCCTCTTCTCGACGAGATGATCGATATCGACTCCAAGTGGAAGGCTTGGTCCAAGGTTGAATGCGGCAAACGTATCATCTTTGGTCTCATAGAAGCAGATTGCTGGTGGGCAGGCTATCTATCAACGTCGCCAATGATCCGCCCCGAAACAGTACAAATTTTGCCACCCTCGGACTACTCCCTATATCACGTCAACAGCGCAGCGAAATGGTTTAATCTTGTACAGCGTGGCGCAAGAATTCACTCGCAGAAGATAACACCGTCATTCCATCCGACCCCGGGACTGAAGCTCGATGCATCAAGCTTTCGCTCACTATTGACCCTTCTCCTCCTACGCATCTATGAGAGCAACGATAGGCTTGCTCAAGTGACAGGAAATCAAAAGCAGCTACAGCCCTGGCGCATATACGCTGAAGATGCTCGTAGTCGAGACATCCTGCCACTGTTGGTGAACCTCTCCAGTTCTTCGATCGACGCACTTCGAACAGCGGACTTGAATTCCGCTGTCCTTTGGCATGCCTCTTGCATGGTGCTTGGAGCAAACATACGCTATTTCGAACTCGCAGCTGGACGCTCCGGTCCCGAGCCTGCCGTCAACGCTCTGGAAGACATCTCAGTATGGTGTCAAACACCAAGCGCAAGAAGGAGCGTGCTGCACGCCGCCCACATCTACAAACTACTCTTCGACCGAAAAGTTAGTGATATCGTCAACCCACACAGCGTGGTCGCTCTGTTTCACGCTGCCCTCGTCCTAGGCTTATACATCTTCGCCCTTCCCCCAACGCCCAATTGTCCTATCAACGACTCGTGCATCGAGCTTCTCGATCTTGTAGACTGGATATCTGTTGGTCAGCTTGGTTTTATCGATACGCCGCAATCACCTGTAGCATTCGGCGACACCACGCAAGTCGTGAAATTCATACACCACGGTGGGAGCTTTAGTATAACTGGTATCACACTCGAGGGCGGATATCTCGCGGCTCGCCGCACCTTATTACATTGTGCAGATCTCATGGAAGGCATGGGTCGCTGGAAGAGCAGAACATTCAGTCAGATACTACACATCATGAGCGATGATCTGACAGACTATGAGGGTCATGATAATGATGATGGGGAGGATGAGGTAGATGGCGGTGGGGAAGAAGGGGAGAGGAATACGAGGTGACGGTTAGCATCCTCTTCCCAGCAGTGTCTTTCGATTACCCAATTGCAAGGCCTGTGGGGAAGAGGATGATAATCAAGATAATCACGGAGTGATTTTTGATATCGTTTCAATTCGATGGGAATTGGTTTTGCGACGCTTCAACAGCGTGATCTGGATAGGTGCAGAGCGTGCCAAGGTAGAGTTAGTCAGGGATGGTATACACAGTTTGCATTGGGTGGCGTTGAACCGCATAGCCAAGGTGTTATGCAGCGGCAGGCAGAGTCATGAAGCGGAATCGCGACCTCGAAAAAGTGGTTTGTTCTTCTTAAAGATTTACGTAATATATCATGTTTGTCGCTAGTAATGTACAAAGACCTTACATGCAACGTATGATCGACACCTGCATGTAAGTGCCTACTATCCTCTCTATAGTCTCAACCCTGAGGAAACAACCATACTCTTCTAGTAGAAAGCTTCCGTGACTGTGTTCCTAGCTAGTGCTCTACACTTTTAAACCTGTCAATCTCTCGATGAGCACGTCGAACACCTTACTGCTGCAATCGACGACTTGTGCAATAGTGGCCCAGAACATTACCGCTGGAAGCATACCGATGACTGTGATGAAAGTAGGTCGTCTGGGGAAAACAGAGAGTTGCTGCTGCGTCGAAACGGACGTGGTATTCGACTCTTCGACACCCGCACCGTTCTCTCGATCCTGCTCGATGAAAAAAGGATTTCGGCGAGGTGGAGAGATCGAAGATTGCCAGCGTTTTATATGATTCCAACCCTCAAGCTCGGAGCCAGATCCATCAGGTGCCCTACGTAAAAATAGTTCTTCATCTTTTGCCTTCACCGGAGTCCCATACGTGATCAGGTCTCCTGCTGATCCGCCGTCCATGACCGTCTCTATAGGCGCAAGGTCCATGTCCCTGAATTTATCTAGCTCGGCCAAAGCTCTCTGCTCCGCTACTTCTTCTTTTTCAACTCTGGCCTCTCGCGCAAGCTCAGTGAGTTTTCTTTGGGGAGATGCGTGACCTTGATGTTCCGATGGCGAGATTTCGTCGCTTTCTTGTGCTTTGACGCAGCTGCGTGTGTGATCTACGGGCGAATCTGGGATGGAGTCGCAGGTTGCGAAGTCGACGTGCTTGCCATTAGGGGTCCGTACGACAGCGCAAGCAGGGGAAGAGAAGTTGACGGAGAAATTCGATGCTGGTGGCGTGTCTTCTAAGGCTTTGCGAACATTCTTGGGTGAAACGACCATTTGATGACAGTCTCTGGAAGCTTCGGAAGACTGCTGTATGGTTAGCGGAGGCTGTGTAGACTCACGTACATGATGCCTCACATCATACGAATTGGTGGCCATCTGTTGTCCTTCCACTCGATGCATCTCTTTATCTTTGTAGAGAGCTTTGAGGTCAAAGGTCTCCTCGATAGCTAGCCTGTGGTCTGATACGCCATCGATCGGCATATCAAAGTTGTAATCCCCGTCTGCGGCGGCTGCTTTCTGCACTCGTTTCTGTTGCCGACATTGCTCCTTCAAACTTCTCTCGATTGAAGCGCGACGGCGCTCCAGTTCTCTGGCCCCGTCGGAGGCTTGCTGATTGTGAGGATAGGATCTGCTGTAGTCGCAAACCGGCACAGACGATGCCATCTTGCCGGGCATGTTCATGATGTCCTCGATCGTATCTCTATCCCTCTCACCTGCTCCAAAAGCATCTTCGCCATCGCTCAGCTCCATACTGTCGTCTTCATCTTCGTAGCCGTCTTGTCGCTCGTCACCGTGAGCTGATTGGAGGTTTTTGCAGCTCATATTGTCCTCATAGCTTTTGCTGTTGGGAGTTTCAGTCAAAATTGACTGACTTGCTGGTCCATTGCTAAAGTACGGTGTTGGGGAAAGAGGTGAAGGGCTGCGCACGTCGTGCAGCATCCTCTGGAGGGTGCGACAGTCAGCTGGCGAGAAAGAAGGGCGCTGTGGATCAATGGACAGTAACGGTGATGGCATGCTGGTGTTGCCTTTGGATAGCGGACGTTCGTCTAGTGAGGTTGATGTTTGTGCAGTTGGCGTCAACGGTCTTGCAGAAACCGGTGAGCTCGAGTGATTCAGCAAGCTGTGATTCTGGGGTGACGACATGAATAGAGCATTGGGCGAAAGTGTCATTGGTTTATTGCAGTAGTCGCGATCGAACGAGGGGAACGAAGTTGACAGGGAAAGAAGTGCGATTGAGCAGGTAACACAAGCACCTACCCCAATTGGAGACGACAAACGACAAATGGAAGCATTGACTAAACAATGCACTGCAACAAGCACACCTGATGAAGACTATGCCGAACGATACAAGTCGCACACGAGAGCGCCACTATCAAGCTTAATACTCAACACCTTCCTCACCAACACGCACGCCTCTTAGAACATAGCCGTCTCTCTTAGCTTCGGCTGCCTCTCTTATGATCGTGTCTTCGATATCCTTACTTCGCACCTTCCATCTCACCCGGTACGGCTTCGCCATCGTAGTGCTTCCGACAGCGTCAAACGCTCCATCGCTAGTATCTACCTGCAGCTCATTCCCCTGTTGATCAAGCGGCGGCAAAATGTCGAAAGCCCATAGTAGCTTCGCCAATACGATGAACATACTATTCTCAGCTAGATGCACACCCGAGCAGATCCTGCGGCCCGCACCAAAAGCCCAGTGATCGCGACTCGCAGCTGGGCCAGCTGCGTAGTGTCCGCTGCCACGGGGGTAATTGATGTATCTCTCCGGATTAAAAAGTTGGGGATCCGCAAAATGATCTGGATTGTAGTGAATCGGGTATTGTTGGAGACACACGACTGACTTGGCAGGTATGTGAATGCCTTTGTAGGTTATGGGCGCGGTAGTATAGTGTGGCGTACCAATGTTTGTGACGGGGCGTAGACGTAGGGTTTCCTTGACGATGGCGCGGATGTAGGGAAGTCTTGACTCATCCTCGAACGTTGGGGATCGAGAGGACGAGGTAATTCCTCTTATTTCCTCGACTGCTCTTTGTCGTGCAAGTGGGTTTGCGCTGAGGTACAGAACGGCCGTATTGAGCGCCGCCGACGTCGTCTCGCTTCCAGCTTCGATCATGCTGCCAGCCAAGAATGCTGCCTGTAACTCACTGATACCCTGCTTTTCATAGTCGCTCTCGATGAATTGCTTTACGAAACATTCTGGGGCTTGTTTGGTCTCCATCTGAGTTTTAAGAGTACTCCAAAAGGACATCCATAGATTCGCTTGCTTATCAAAATATGGTTTCACTCCTTTACGCCACCATTGTAGTCGTGGTGGAAGGTTACCGAGGAACGGAAGCGTGTCTGCCAAGTAGGTACCTGGTTTTGCCATTGTAGAGAAATCGTTCATGATATCGTAGATGCCGTGAACTTCGTCGCAGTCCTAGTGCTGATTAGCAACCCATGTTTGTACTGTTGTATGTGTCACTCACCCATTCCGGTATCCTTCTCCCATATGTGCTCGTCATGATAACGCTTACAGTATATCGTCTGATCGCTTTGTAACTCACTTCATTTCCTTTCCCTGGGTCCGCACCCTTCAATATCTCTTCAAGCAACATCTTCGCCTCGAACTCCTGACTTGGTTTAAACGTCGCACTTACAGCTGGTGTCAACAGCTTATGGCTGATGCCTCTTAGCTTCCTCCATTCTGGACCGTACTCCATGAACAGGAACCTCATTCCGCCGCCTAGTGCATCCCCGGATACCGGCAATGGTGCTCGGGAGCTTGTATGCGCTGACTGCTTGTCTAGAATCTCTTTACACGCATCCGGCGAGCATATCATATACCAGTCGTTCCATCCCAAACGGATCTTATAGACTTCGCCATACTCGCGGGCCCAAGCGGTAATTTGCTGATGTGGTTGTTGGCCCAATTGATGTGCGTTTCCAATGACTGGAAGACCCGCAGGTCCGGGCGCGACTTTTGTTCCCGATGGTGCCTTATTCTTGTATCGCGTGTAAAGGATGAAGACTACGAAGAATAGTATGACCAGGACGATGGTATACATGTGGGGCTAGCTGAGGAGAGACAGTCTCAAGGTGTATTTGGAGGGAGACAACAAAATAGAAGTAGAATCATGCAGTACGTTTAATGAATCATCTTGAAGATTTGATATACGGGGGTATGTCCATGGAATATTGCCGCATCTTGAGGCGCGGCGCATTGAACGTGCCATCATGCAAGTTTCCCCACATGTTCGGTTGGATGAATCCTACGCTGCGCATGCTTAGTGCAGAAGAGGGGAATGCGGAGTAGGTGAGCTTACCTTGATCACGTATTGTACTTTACTCCAACGTCCGACGTATTCGGTCCGGGACAAGACATTGTTTCTGGCGTTGGGGAAGATGCAGGTGCTATAGCGCCCTCTTGCGCGCTGGCGCAGCTCCACCAAACACCCGCCCCCAGTACGACACGAAGTCTTTCCATTAGTGTTCGCTCAAAGACTTCTTAGCTACCTATCCAAGTCCTGACATTATTGTCTGTAGGTAATGACATGTTGTAGCGGTCTAGAGGGAAGCCTGTTGTTTGATCCTGCTCATGAAAGGAGTGCGACAGAGGCCGAACCAGCCTTGTTCAGGCGGCCATTTAGTCAGCCGTCGCTGTCGGCTCCTCCCAAACCACCGAGCGTGTCCACCTTACCAAAGAATCGCGATTCAGGCAAACAACAGGCTCAAACAGCGCGTCATGAACCTGTTTCTATTCGATCTATAAAAACTGCGTGCATAGTCTCATAGCTAACATTACAGAACATGCTTACCCGCCTCGCAGTTCGTACGCCGCTGCGCTTTCTTACATCCAGCCTATATCTGTCGAGTCTCCGCCCATCGAACTTCCGCCCATCGAGCCTTTCCACTACGTATCAGCGCACCATGTCTACGTCTACTTTCACGCTCGACCCTGCGATATTCAATCGATCATTATACAAGAAGATAACAGACTTGTGGTTTTCTGGCGTTGATACGACTGGTCAGAACTTTGACATGAGCGTTGCAAAACGCTGGTTCGCAAGCAGTCCTGAAGAGCGAGACGTCTTTGATGGACAATGTAGAAGCACATGCGTGAATGCGCTTGAAGCAATCGGACCAGACAAATTCCCAGAAGCGAGTGCGCAGCCATTTCTAGACGAGATTGCGCGCGTTGCGGAGGAGGAAAGCAAGGCAGATGCTGCGACAGGAGAGGAAGCTGCATGGACGGCACTGAGTTTCGCACTGCTGCTAGACCAAATGCCACGGAACATATACCGCACAGAAGACGGTTTGCGACTGGTGTACACGCATTACGATCGTATTGCTCATGCATTCACTCGCAACATTTTGTCGCACTCTTCGCCCATTCCCCGCCCAGATACACACCCAGTCATGCGTCTCTCTGCTGCGCACAGGACTTGGCTTTACATGCCTCTGATGCACTCTGAAGATCTATCTGCCCATGACCTCGCCGATGGGATCCTGACGGAGTTTTCTCGAGAACTCGAAGGTATAGATGGGTATAATGGCACGAAGATGTGGGTTGAGAACTACCAGAAGTCTGCGAAGGAACACAGGGACATACTGGAACGGTTTGGTAGGTATCCCCATCGGAACACTGCCTTGGGTAGGACTAGTACAGACGAAGAGCGTAGGTTTATTGAAGAAGGGGGAGCAACATTTGGTGTTGCACAGAATCAGAAGGGCGACACAGAGAAGGTAGATGCAGTATAAATTCGCAAAACAATGTCAATATTCCACTATACTTTCATATATCGGCAAGAACCTGCGTAGTAAGTATTATGCCGTGGCACTGCATTTGAAATGACTTGAGCGTAAGCATGCTGTCGTGCAACAAAGTCTGTTCATGGAGCATCAACATATACACTTGTCCACCCACCCATCTAAGCTACTGCAAAAAGAACATAACCACTTCCAGCATTCCTAGTGCTACCCAGTCGTCCACAAGAGCAAAAAATGGGGTCTTACCGCGACTCGAACGCGGGGCCTCTCGCAAGCTGTGCTTGGGTTTGTGTCATAAAAGGGCTCCCTAAGCGAGAATCATACCACTAGACTGGTTTTGGTTAGCTGGTGAATGAGCTGAATGAGTGGTTGTGACCACATACCCATAAGACCGAAGCACCTGAGTTGGCGTTGTTGTTGATGGAATATTTCTGGACTTTTCTATTCATATACTTATTCAAGATCCGATTATGAAATGGTGGGTCTGCAGGGAGGTCGAAGTGGCCTCCGTGGATACCACATCACGAATACGAATGATGTGGGGTAACTTGACTAGCTTGCAACAGCAGCCAATTACAATCCTCATACTCGTGCGCTCGATTCGACAAATGTTTGTTAAGATCTATGAGCATTCGAATAGTGCAGGTTGTAAGGCTGGCATGATAACGTTATATGACATTCTCTTTTTCGCCACCTCTGTAGTCCAAGCAGCATTGCTACGCTGGATCGGAGAAGCGTACAATCGACGATGCACTAGTCTAAAGATTTGCAGGAAATTTTGGAATTATCAGGAAGATTCTATACACCGACATCATGCTCGAATATGGCTGTTGAATCGACAACCATCATCAGTACGAACAAGGGTAGCAGAAAAGCTTCAGGTTGCGATTGTCGCGGCGGATGCGCTACCGCCAGGGTCGCGCCGCATCTCGCTTCGACATCATGGACGCGTCCCTCAATGTTGGCCAGCCTTGCATTACGCCTCTACTGTTTCCGCCAACTTTGACCTTGCAACGCCAAATTCCGATGGCTTTCGCGGTCGTACCTCCTCCTCTACACGTTTCGTAAAAGTAAAAATCCACAATGGTGCGATTGCTGGTTCCTGAAGGTGAGCACTTGGACCTCCCAGAGATACCTAGCTTCAGATCTGACAAGGACAGGCGAGGGACAACTGCCCTCCCTTCTCAAACCGCCTCCCGCCATTGCCACACAAAGCGACCTCATCGCAGCACCATGGAGAGGTTGTGTAGGCGCTGCGGTCGTTACTGGCAGCCTGGCTCTTGTCGGCCGCTCCCGACCTGGCGTGTTTCTCAAGTCCGCCGCCTTTATCAGCGCCGTAGACCTTACCTGGACAGCATCTGGGATATACGGGCGCCATGAATTGAATCGAGGTGTGTTCAATATGGAGAACATACAACCCAAGCCTGGCAAGCTATGGGAACAGACAAAGCATTGGACTTCTGAAGATATGGCATTGGTTGGTGGAGCACTAGGAATATTCATGGCATTGAATCCGCGGGCTTTGCCAGGTGCCTATGGTTTCTCACGATTCTTTGGAGCGGCTATGGTTGGATCTGCGCTTAACGTCAAGGTCAGCCAATCCGTGGATAGGCTCAAATATCCCCCAACACTCCTCCAGCTCTTCGATCAGACGGTTACTACGGCTCGACAAAAGGAATATGAAAAGCTACAGAACGACGAAAGGGCCAAGGCATCCCTCTCTCGAATCGGCAAACTCGCACTCTGGTACCACTCATCTTCGTTAATGGGAGTTCTCCGCAGCCCTCTGCAAATTGGGGCAATGGGTGACATGCCTGGTGGACCGATTCAAGTGGGGCATGGAGGGAGTTCCGGGCCTGGTGGTGGCTCATTGGCTGCACTAAAAGCTGAAATGGAGAGAGAAACTGTCATCCAGATCCAGTTTAAAGAAAACGAACTTGAAGGACCTGATGTGGAAAACGGATATCGTGCGTACAAGGACGATCTCAAGTCACGAGATGCGAGCAAAGTACAGGATTGGTTAGAGCAAGTCCAGGCTCTCAAAAAGCAGGTGGGCGCCGAGCTGCAATATGTTTGGCCGCACCTTGCGCAGAGAGAAGATGAGTTTTACCAACATGTGCAGGAAGACAGGGAGAAGGATATCATTCGTCGAGAACTACAGCTGCTCAACAACATGGCTTCTGATCTGGTAGTTCGGTATGCGGCCCTTGAGTATCATGAATACGATGCGCAAAAGCAACTACAACAGGTTACACAAGCAGGCTCCATGGGCACAGAGCTAGATGTAGTTTTCCAGGACGTCACAAAGTCGTACAAAACGCCCCAACATCCAGCTGAAGATATCCAAATGAGCTATCACGGTCCGAGAACTGTAACGGAACGAATACGCACAACCTGGTCAAGACAAAAGGAGTTACTACGCCATCTGGACCATAGTATCACCCGGGTTAGAGCCTTCGAGCCCGAGGAAGGGACTCATGTCGCTGAGCACGTCAAGCGTCTTGTGCAGGATGCCGAGATGATGGGACGGAACATCGAGGCCACTGAGCGATTGTTGCAATGGTTTGAGGAGCAAGTACGACAGGCTGATGAGGTAGGAAAAGACGATGCTCGTCGAGACGGAGCTTGACCGAGGTCCCTTGATTCCTGAGCGAGGACTTCCTTCGTTCTGCATGTCGCATGACGTTGCATGCTTCCAACAATCAACGTTACGATGGCTGAATCCTGTCAAGGCGCGCGCGTCGATAACATTCAGCTCTTCCGAGGTCATTTGAAGTCAGACACGCAGCATTTGCAGTACATAAGGTAAGTTGCCAGTACTACTTAGACGTGATATCAATCAAGCTAACAGAATGTTTTAGATGTAGAATGATATGAGCATATTAGCGAAGCATCGTCCCAATTCGATAACTGTCCTGCTTATGAAAACATCATAGGTAGGATGAATATGTATTGTGGAGAAGACAGGTGAAGAAATAGCCACACAGTATGCTCTAGATGGCTCAACCAATTAGCGAGCGCTCATGTTTGCTGGATTTTCGGATAGAGTTGTGAATCAATTGTTCGTGACCAGCTATGTACAAGATGGGTAGCGAACGAGCTTCGTGGTCCCATTTGATCGCTTTTTTAGCATCTGTTCCGCATTTGTGCCAGATGAGTGTCGGCGATGGATGACGTAACCGGTCGGGAGTGGACGCGGAAATCTTTCGCCGCTGCGCTTCTAGAAGAGTCACGACAACTGCCAAATTCGCTATCACCACCACCACTTTCCCGTACCGACTGCGTTCGTAAACACGCTCACAGACCCAAAGATGCGCTCACTACGTCCATCAGCAGCGCGCAGAATCCGCGCATCGCTTACTCCGGAAACAACGACACGGACATTCCGCGCACGACAGAGCCCAAGACCATGTCTCCTTTGCGCACACCGCATACCGACCCAGGCGATATCGCGCAGATTGCAGTCGACGTCTTCGTCGTCCAATACCGTCGAAAAGCCATTTGATACGCAGAGTGCCACAACACAATCGTCGCAGGTCCCGCAAACACACTATTCCTTCTTCCCGAATGCCCTTCCAGCCGGACCACCGCCAGACGGCCCCTTTGCTATCGATCTCTCTGCGCTCAAGAAAGAGTTTCTCCAACTCCAAGCCCGTGCCCACCCCGACCTCCATCCCCAGGCAGACAAGAAACGCGCCGAAGCCCTCTCAGCACGCATCAACGAGGCCTACAAAACACTCCAGAACCCGCTTCTGCGCGCGCAATACCTGCTGTCTCTGCGCGGAATAGAAGTAGCAGAAGACGAAACGGCCAAAGTGGATGACCCAGAGTTATTGATGGAGGTGCTCGAGGCGAGAGAGAACATAGAAGAGGCAGAGAGCGAAGAGGACTTAGTGGAGATGAGGGAGAGGAACGAGGAGAGAATAGCGGAGAGCACGGAGATAATCGACCAGGCGTTTAAGAGGGATGACCTAGAAGCTGCCAAGAGTGAAGCGGTCAAGTTGAGATATTGGGTCAACATCAAAGAGAGTATTGAGAACTGGGAAAAGGGGGTGCCGGTTGTGCTGCAGCATTAGGTGCATATCACAACTATCAGGACCGACTCAATGCCACAATCTCCACGCTCTGAACACGATTTATCCACCCTAAACGGGAACAGTAATGGGGTTCATCACCCCCGCTCCGCCATCGACCTTCAACTCCGCCCCAGTAATATAACTACTGAACCCACTCGCCAAGAATCCCACCGTCCTACCTACCTCCTCTGGCCTCCCTGCTCTCTCCAAACCAATCGTTCTCTTCTGGCTCTCCTCTCCCTGCAGTGCAGCGGGAGGAAACTGGCCCTGTGCCATCTCTTTGACACCACAATCCTTCAGATCGACGCCGACATCAATCTGCCCAGCCGTAATAGCATTGATCCGCACACCGGTTCCCTTGAGCACGAGCACACCAGAGCGTACAACACCAAGTGCAGCATGCGAAGCCATTGTAAAAGCAGGAGCCCAACACCCACCATACGTGCCCGCAACGCTGGTGACGACGATGATACTCCCATACGGAACGTCCTTTGGTGCAGCATTAGGATAACTCCCCTTGGGCGTTGTCTTTTGCATTGCAGCGGGCGCATACTTGAGCGCGAAGAAAGCAGGCATGGCATTTGTATCAAATGCTGCGTACAAGTCTTTCGGCCCTGTCTGGTTGATAGACGGGGGTCCTAGCAAACCGGTAGAAGATGTCCAAACATCGAGTCGGCCCCAGGAGTTTAGCACGTCATCAATCAGGGCGAGAGTATCTTCTTCCGAGTTGATTTTGTAAGGGTAGCCGATGACTTTTGTGTTTGGGTATTGCGCATTTATTGAGTCGGCGAGTTCGGTGTAGGTTTCTGAGGGGAGGCTAGAGCATGCATATATGCATGCTGCGCCGTGTGCTGCAAAGAGATGTTAGTGAGTGGCTGTAAGGTGGATATGGACGTGACTTGCCTGCAAGCTCAGCGACGATTGCTTTTCCCACGGGTTGGGTTGCTCCTGTAACTACGCATACGAAACCATACTAGATCACATGGCGACGTTAATCATCACTTCTTCCCATGTTGCCTATAGTCCTCAAGACTTGTGTCCAAATCTTGCCAAATCTCTTGCAACAAACCTGGGAACTTTTCTTGCAAAACATACCAGTTTTCCATCTGCTCTATACGGCGAAAAATGCTCCGAGTCCGTAATTCCAGCATCTCGTGTTCCATTCCCGTTCGCAGTGGCCATGTTTGCAAATATGCTCAAGGTGCCGTTGCGACAATTGATAATAAACAGAGTTCAGAGGGAGAAGAACAGAACGCGCACAGCAGCGCGTCTGCGAACCATCACATCATGTCATCAGATCAATTGCCAGCTACTTGCTTGGTTGGAAGGTATTATGTCAGGGTACATATCCACGGGGCGCGGAGATGCGAATTACATGTGCGATTGTTGGCTGAGATGGGGACCTTATCGGGACCTTATCGGGCTGCATGGTGGCTGCCGCGGGGCAGGGGAAGGGTCATGGTATCTATGTGCTTAGACGACTTGGATGGATATGCTTTCAATACAAAGCTCGAAACAAGCAGAAATTCGAATTTCATATAACAGGGTTTCAGAACTTGTCGTATCTAGTCTATCATCTAGTTCTGGTAACCAGAGAATACATCAACACTTCCGAGGATGACATGCTTCACGCCGTCTTCGCCTTGTCGTCTTCCTGGTTCTTCCTCAACTCCTCCCGCGGTGGCAGCACATCGGGCCCGAAGCTGAGCGGAAGCAGCTCGCCCATGGTTCTCACAATCCACTTGCCCTCCTTGTTGAACATGAAGATGGGTGTCTCGAGCTTCAAAAACTCTCGCAGGAACTGTCTGCACATTCCACACGGCGAGCAGAAGTCGTCAATGTCGGTCGTTACACCAACGGCTTTGAAGCTTCCGATGCGATGGCCTGCCATGACAGCTGTACCCATGGCTACGCGCTCCGCGCAAGTGCCGACAGGGTAGGACGCGTTTTCGACGTTTGCGCCGATTATAGTGTGGGCTGCAGATGTATCCGTCGCCGAAGATGTGGTAAGGAGGAGGGATGCGCCGACGCGGAAAAGGGAGTATGGGCCTGATCAAACATCCTGTCAGCATGGCATTCTATTGAGCATCTCTTCGATTACTACTGCCACATACAATAAGCTCTGGCCCTCGCATCAAAGCACTGTTCCCCCAACACCTGCAGCTCCTGCGCCGAAACGCCATGGATCAACCCATCTTGCTCTGTCACAGCTTCACCAGGGCTGAATTTTGGTATCGTGACTGTTGACATGGTGGAAAGAAGGGAAGAAGAGAAGAGGCGACGCGACGTGGGGGAGTTTTGCCAAACGTGATGACGCGGGCCGAGGCTTGCCGCAGGGTCCAAACTATGGCGACAAAGGAAGGTCCGGCCACCTCCGACAGCTCTCGTCAGATACAAACATACTACTGCTCAGCTCCTAGCCACTACCTGGGTTTGCTGAAAGATACCGTCTACGGACTAACAAACATGCATCTTGAATCGAGCAACCTCCCTATCTATGCCACGTCTCTCACTGCCGCGTCCCTCTCAGCGATACTAGAGTGGGATGAAGTTGATGGACCCAAGTTTCGCTTAGTAGAGCATCTTCAGACACCGAGTCGTCTACAAGTGATTAGAAGCTTGCATAGTGTTCTTGTTTGACAGTGTTGAGTTCAGCAGGTAACTGCCACAGAGAGCACACAGATGACGCTGTTGCTACTCAAACAAAGACATACACGTCGTTTACCTCAACAATGGAGCCTCAGCTCAGCTAGCTCACAACACCAGCTGTTTACTCTTCCAGTTAACCCATATAGTGCGCAACTCCGAAAACGGAGCGATGCTGGTTGTCGGCACTCCTCCGGAGGATCATTACAAGCAGCGTAATCCTTCCAGAGATCTCACTCAAAGCCAACACAATGGCTCATATCATCCCTTTCAGCGATTCGCACGTCGAGAACGAACGAACGGAACGCGATGCTGCATTTGTGATCCAGGAGAACCAAGAGATGAATCATGTCTCTGGGAATATTCCAATAAAGTCGCCAGTCAAAGAGCAACAGGAAGAAGGGGAAGGAGGAAACGAGTTAGAGCCTTACGAAACCATGCGCCACAAAGTTAAACAGCTCATGCTCGATCTCTTCCCTGATTACTGCGCCGATAACGTAAAGATATATCAGATGCGTGATGGTCGACATAACCGCATCGTCGGCGTCAGGCTCTGCAAAAAGCCGCCGGGAGCTCCTTGGTATTCGATTCAGGCTATACGTGAAATGATTCAGCCATGTCTTACAGGTCGAAAGAAATGTACAAGCCATTCAAGGCAATTCGTGTTGCGAATTCCGCGCGATCCTACTCAGAACATGCACCATCAAGTCACTACCCTAGCATACTTGGGCTACAAGCTTGGACATCCTGTCCCTAAAGTCATCGTTTTTGACGCAGGCGCAGAGAATGCTCTAGGCTACCCATACATGCTTCAGGAGTGGCTACCCGGCCAGCCTTTTAGCAACCTATGGCCCACACTGAACCAAGCACAGCAACTCAGCGCCGTCCGAGCTATCTCCAACATCATTCTAGATATAAGAAAGATCAAGAACAGGTGTCCTGGCCTCGTTAGCACCCGCAATACCACCTACGATCTCAAGCACGATATCATCAGTACTGAACCAATACCTGTCCCTCGCACCCGAGCTACTACTCATTCGACGGGCGTCAGCACCTCACTTTCCGAACCGCAGAGTACAAAAGATTTCTTGCTCAACCTCTGCACCCGTCAACGTGCGTATGCTATCGCGGCAAAACAGCCCGCTTGTGACGATCTCTGGGGTAGGATCATCAAGATGCTTGAGATACTACACGCTTTAGCTTTTATCCCTGATTCTTTGCCGTTCCATTTCTACCACGGCAATTTCAATCCGCGCAACCTCCTCGCTTCCATTACGTCGGAATCGACTGTGGAAATCACGGCTATCATGGATTGGGATCTGGCGCTCTTTGCGCCAGCTTTCCTGAGCACAAGCGCTCCGTCCTTCATGTGGAATGGTGAAGCATTGGTTGAACCAGAAGAAGCAGGATTGTTAGAAGCCAAGCGGACGTTCGAGAATGTTGTTGGTGAGAGCTTTTCGAAGGAGGCGTACTGTTCGGAACTGGTGCTTGCACGCCGGTTGTGGCCAATCCTGATTACGGGGTTTACAAATGGCAGAGACATTTTTCTCGTCGAGGAAGTTGTGAGGGAGTTTGAGAAGTTACATCCAATGACGTAGAGTAGGGTATGAGTAGTCGCGGATCTTACCAGTACGTCATCGATCTGTTTTGCAAGGCAGTGATTGCTGGTCCTGAGGATGTTATTCCACGTTCTCACGATACCAAGTCCTGCGGTAATTCGCTGTCGCCTTTGTGGTAGCACCAAAGAGGCTCCTATGGTATGAAGCTGCGCATCATCGGCTCCACCTCAAACTCGGGCATCTCGCCTGTTGTAGTCTTGCCTAATAATCATGACAGTCCTCGAGCGCATAGTGTTTCTACGTATAGAAGAAAGCAGGCTGTGTGATGCTTTATAGTTGTCAACCCGTAAGACAGTAGCCATGTGCAGCGCACAAATGTGATTCTGGTCATCACGTCTTGATTTGCCTTTGGGATTGGGAATGGGTTTTGACTGGCTAGCTTTGCAATTCCCAAGTATTGAATGATTTAATGTAACCCGGTTCGGCCTAATACGTCATGACGCGCCACTTTCGCGTTCCAGGGACGCGTATCTGGATGACAACTCCATCTCGACAAGCAAATTGAACGTTGGCTGCAAGTCTCACATATGCATACATTCATGTTTTGGAGACTGCAGTTTGTTCTATCAGCACGCAGAAAATGCGACTATCATGCTAGCGCCACTAATGCATCGTGCCCAGATAACCGCTCAAGCAGACACCGTCTGCGCATAGAAAGGATAGTCCGTGTACCCCTTTTGCGGTGGATCAGCGCCGTAAAATGTGTTGCGATCGTACTGATTTAGTTCCAGACCTTCAGCGAGGCGCTTGGGAAGATCAGGGTTTGCGATGAACCACCGGCCGAAAATAATAAGATCAGCATCTCCAGACTCGACCTTCGGCGCGGCGTTGTTCCTGTCGAAGCCACCAGCCGCGATGAATTTCACACCACCCTTCTGCAGGATGTTGCGGAAGTTCACCAGCGTATTGCCTTTAACTTTCACAGTTGCTTCCGCTTCTACGCCCTTGCCTCCTTTTGTGATGTATGCGGCTAGAGCGTCCATCTTAGCCTGTTCGTCTAGGACTTCGTCGAAACGCGGTTCGACCCTAGCAATTGTCAGTATTGATTTGGCTATCGAAGTTGATCAGCTCACATATGAACATAGGCTGGCTTCTCGCCCTCCGGAAGCGATGCTATCTTTTCACACAGGTACTCCCAGTGTTCGTTAGGGTTACTGTCCTTGGTATTCTGAAAGTAGTTGTATGGGCTGAGACGAATACCAACTCGGTCAGCACCGATGGCTTTTGAGCACGCTTGGATGACTTCAAGAGGAAAGCGGCTCCGGCCCTCTATCGATCCGCCGTACTGGTCTGTTCTTCTGTTCACGTTGTCGTGCAGAAATTGGTCCAGCAAGTATCCGTTCGCGCCATGGATTTCGATGCCGTCAAATCCAGCCTCGATAGCCTTTTTCGCAGCCTCAGCCCAGGTCTTTGTCAAATCTTGAATCTCCTCGACAGTCAGCGGCTTGGGTGGATGGTCAGCGCACGCAACGCCGTCAAGCCAATTGCCCTCCATGGGCACGTCGCTTGAACTGACAGTTGGCGCTCCGGCCCGAAACGACGGTGGACTAGCACGGCCGGTATGCCATAGCTGACAGAAGATGTAACCGCCCTTCGAGTGGACGGCATCGGTTACCTTCTTCCAACCGGCGATTTGAGATTCAGAGAACACGCCCGGTACACCTGGGTATCCGCTGGCCTGCTGCAAGTCAACACGTTTGCTCCAACGAGTTGCGAACGACTTACGTATTTGGCGATGTCAGTGGCCTCTGTTAATTGCAGCCCCCCCTTGCTCGCGCGTTGGCTGTAGTACTCAACGTGTAGTTCTTTGGGCACGAAAACGCCTTCTTCTTCTTTGGTGGCTCGCATACGTGTCAATGGTGCCTGCACGATTCTGTGCTCAAGATGCAGAGGGCCTAGCTTGAACGGCGAAAAAAGCGCAGTCTCTTTGAGTGGCTGGAAGCCAGTCGGGCTGTTTGCTTTCGGCATATTTGCAAGTTCCAAACGTGTACTAGAGATTGTGAAAGGGGAAGGTATGGGATCGTGGCTACCACAAAAGATTTTGAACAGCTACATGGTCGCTGCTCAGGGTCTCCTATGTACCTGACGCTAATTTCAAAACCAGTCGTCTTCATCATTGCAGATCCCATGTTAGTAAGTGGTGTTTGCAGATGCAGAAATGGGGGAGGGGCAGATCCAGCAAGAGATGTGACGAGGGTGATGTTTGCGGTGTGGGCACAAGCAGCCATCTGTACTACACGGCTGAACTGGGGTCCAAGAGTGGGGTATTACGGGTCTAGCCATCGGAAAGGCGAAATCGTCTATCATCGGAACATTCGCCTCATGTCCAATCAGCGATAGCATTACGTGAGGAAGGTGTGAATGCTGCAGAAGCGCATGTTCGCTGACCATATCATGAAGTCGGTATCGTGTTTTTGACCGTCTCATCGCTTTCTGTCAAGGTTCGACTCCAATCATGTCTCTGCCGATTCCACCAAAAAGCAGTGCAGCCCATCCACCACGGGGCCTTTCCGCTACGGAAGCCCTGACGCCTCTCATCGAGACGACTTTCCGAACACCAGATATCACAACGTACATCAACGGACGGAAAACGGTCATCAGTAATCCCAACCCGCACTGGACGTTGCTAGACTACATCCGCGCTCAGCCGAACCTCAAAGGTACGAAGCTGGGATGTGGCGAAGGCGGATGCGGCGCATGCACCGTTGTCCTACAGGTTCCAGACTGGCAGTCTGAGAAAAAGAGAATCAAACATCTGTCGGTAAACGCATGCTTGTTTCCCCTGGTTGGTATTGATGGCAAACATGTCATTACGGTCGAAGGTATCGGCAATGTCCACCGACCACATCCTCTACAAGAAAGGATAGCGAAGTTGCACGGCAGCCAATGTGGTTTTTGTGGGTTATACCTAATCGCGGTTCCAGGATCTGTGCTGATGTACACATAATAGGCACACCGGGTATCGTTATGAGTCTCTACGCAGTGGTACGCAACGCATACAACCCGGAGACAAAGAAGTTTCACCTCAGCGCTCGTGAGATTGAGATGGAAGGTCACCTTGATGGCAACTTGTGCCGATGTACAGGTTACAAGCCGATACTTCAAGCTGCGAAGACTTTCGTCACTGAGGATTTGAAGGGTCAGTTGGCAGAGGAGGACGAGCCAACGACTACCGAATCTGAGAAGTTGGAGAAAGATGTCCTCGATCTGACCCGCAATGGCTGCGCTGGTCCATCCAAAGTTTCCTGCGGTCGACCAGGTGGCTGTTGTAGAGACACACCATCCGATAGTAGCTCCACAGACACCAAGTCGGACGTCTCATCGCCTCCAACGGAGCCTACATCGGCATCGGAAGACGAGCACATGCCAGTCATCTTAGATGCCAAGAAACAGCCTCAAGCAGATCCTGCTATCAGCGGCGCCGATTACGCAAAACCACTGAAGAGTAAGGAGCATGATGCTGCTGCCGAGACGAAGACCACTACATCTACAGTGGAGGCACCAGCGGCAGACTCGGTTAAAGGGATACCCACGATCGAGTTTTTAGAGTACGTTCCAGATACTGAGCTCATATTTCCTCCCGCGCTATGGAAGTACGAGCCACAGCCGCTATGCTACGGCAACGACAAGAAGATCTGGTTTCGACCTACCAAGCTTGAGCAGCTCGTAGATTTGAAAGATGCGTACCCATCAGCCAAGCTTATCGGTGGTGCTAGCGAGGTTCAAGTGGAAGTTCGCTTCAAAAACTCCGATTTTGCTGTTTCTGTCTACATCTCGGATATATCAGAGCTGAAGCAGACAAAACTGCCAATGTATGCAGAGCTTGAGGCAGGGAACGAGCTTGTCGTTGCCGCAAACACACCGCTTACCGAGCTGGAAGAGATTTGTAAGAAGGTCTATGCAATGCTTGGGAAGCGTGCAATGGTGCTGGAGGCCCTTCGTAAACAACTGCGATACTTTGCGGGTCGCCAGATTCGCAATGTTGCATCATTAGCTGGCAACATTGCGACTGCATCGCCCATTTCGGACGCTAATCCCGTGCTAGTCGCAGCCGGAGCGACACTTGAAGCTGTTAACAAGAAGGATGGTCGCGTCGATCTTCCAATGTCAAGTTTCTTTGTCGCTTACAGGACTACAACTCTCCCGCCTGATGCAGCGCTCCATCGCATTCGAATTCCTTTATCTCCACCAGGTTCACGAGAGGTTCTCAAAGCATACAAGCAAGCGAAACGTAAGGACGACGACATAGCAATTGTTACGGCTGCATTTCGAGTGCGTCTTGACTCGGAAGGCCTAGTAGAGAACGCTTCGATCGTGTACGGTGGCATGGCGCCTATGACGAAAGAGTCACCGAAGACGCAAAAGGCTCTCTTAGGAAAGCCTTGGTTTCACTCGGGAACTCTTGATGCTGCTCTTACAGCATTGCTGCAGGATTACGATCTTCCGTATGGCGTTCCAGGAGGCATGGCTGACTACCGGAAAACGCTCACCCTGTCGCTCTTCTTCCGCTTCTGGCATGAGTCCGCCGCTGAGTTCGGTCTGGGCAACGTCGATGAGCAGGTGATTGATGAGATTCACCGTGAGATCTCCAGTGGTGCTCGAGATAACTACAATCCTTACGAACAACGTGTGGTGGGCAAACAGGTAGCACACTTATCTGCTTTGAAGCAGTGTACTGGCGAAGCAGAGTATATTGACGACATGCCGCGATTAGACCGTGAATTGTTTGGTGGACTCGTCATGTCAACAAAGGCACATGCTAAGATCTTGCGCATCGACTGGGACCGAGCGCTCGAATTGCCTGGCGTTGTCGGCTACATTGACCGACATAGCATCCCCGCGGATGTCAACATTTGGGGCTCGATCAAGAAAGACGAACCTTTCTTTGCTGAAGATAAGGTACTTTCACACGGCCAGGTCATTGGTATGGTCTACGCTGAGTCGGCTCTGGAAGCTCAAGCGGCCGCTCGAGCTGTGAAGGTCGACTATGAAGAATTACCTCCAATCCTGACTATCGACGAAGCCATCGCAGCCGAGAGCTACTATCCACATGGAAAGTTCCTAAGGAAAGGCCTCGCGATCGACGACAAGATGGCAGACGCTTTCGCTCAATGTGACAGGATCTTTGAAGGTGTGAACAGGCTAGGCGGGCAAGAGCACTTCTACCTCGAAACTAACGCAGCGCTGTCGATACCTTCCGGAGAAGACGGAGCTATGGAAGTTTGGTCGTCGACGCAGAACACCATGGAGACCCAGGAGTTTGTGAGCTCAGTCTTGGGTGTGCCGAGCAACCGCGTCAACGCACGTGTGAAGCGTATGGGAGGCGGCTTTGGTGGAAAAGAATCGCGTAGCGTGCCCTTCGCGGTATATACCGCAATAGCTGCCAGAAAAGAGAAGCGACCAGTGCGCATCATGCTGAACCGCGATGAGGACATGCTACTTAGCGGTCAGAGACATCCCTTCCAGGCTCGTTGGAAGGTGGGAGTCTCAAAGGAGGGCAAGCTCATCGCCCTTGAAGCTGATGTGTACAACAACGGTGGCTTTTCCCAAGACATGAGCGGAGCAGTTATGGACCGATGCTTGACGCACTTTGACAACTCTTATGAGTGTCCACATGTGTTCCTGCGTGGTCACGTATGCAGGACCAACATCCATAGTAACACCGCGTATCGAGGGTTCGGCGCGCCTCAGGGCATGTACTTCTCGGAAACCGTCATGTACAACATCGCAGAAGGTCTAGGGATGGATGTCGATGAGCTGCGGTTGAAAAATCTATACAAGCCTGGGGAACATACTCCGTTCTTCCAAAAGATAGACGAGGACTGGCACGTTCCGATGCTCTTGCACCAGCTGAGCAAGTCGGCTGATTACGAGAACCGGAAGGCGGCCATCAAGGTTTTCAACTCGAAGAACCGATGGAGGAAGCGAGGCATATGTCTCGTTCCCTCGAAGTTTGGTCTCAGCTTTGCCACAGCTCTGCATCTCAATCAGGCGGCTGCATACATCAAGATCTACCACGATGGAAGTGTGCTGCTACATCATGGCGGAACGGAAATGGGTCAAGGACTCTACACTAAGATGTGTCAAATCGCAGCGCAAGAGCTTGGTACCCCACTCGATGCGATCTACACCCAAGACAGCCAGACCTACCAGATTGCAAATGCTTCTCCTACCGCTGCGTCTTCTGGATCTGATTTGAACGGCATGGCTGTCAAGAACGCATGCGACCAGATTAACGAGCGACTGAAGCCGTATCGCGAGAAGCTAGGGAAAGATGCACCCCTCAAGGCACTCGCTCATGCCGCCTATGTCGATCGTATTAACCTTGCTGCAAATGGCTTCTGGAAGATGCCTAAAGTCGGGTACACCTGGGGAGATACAAACCTAGAGACTGTCAAGCCCATGTACTACTACTGGACACAAGGAGCGTGCTGCTCAGAAGTTGAGCTTGATCTTCTCACTGGCGATCATACCGTGCTCCGATCAGACATAATGATGGTATGCCTTATCCTGATATGTATCCATTCCGACATGCTAATAATACTATAGGACGTCGGCAACTCCATTAATCCTGCCATAGACTATGGGCAAATTGAAGGTGCTTTCATTCAAGGCCAAGGTCTCTTCACTATCGAAGAGACGCTATGGACCCGAACTGGTCAGCTCTTCACTCGAGGCCCTGGTACATACAAGATCCCCGGCTTTAGCGATATCCCGCAGGTCTTCAATGCCAGCATGCTCCGTCATGATAACGACGGCAACCCACTATCATGGAATCACTTGAGAAGTGTACAAAGTTCTAAAGGTATTGGTGAACCGCCTTTGTTCCTGGGATCAACAGTCTTCTTTGCGCTGAGAGAGGCGGTCGTGGCAGCAAGGAAGATGAATGGAAAGAAGGATGATGGAGGCTGGAATCTGGATAGCCCGGCTACATGTGAGAGATTGAGGTTAGCGGTTGGCGATGATCTTGTTGACCGGGCGAGAGCGGTAAGAAAAGAGGGAGAGACGAATTTCCTGGTCGCTGTGGCGTAAGCAAGTCCTTGATTCAACGCATTTTTGTTCGGGTATCAGAGAAGCATCCTTGAATGTGAAGTCTCCTACAGTAGCGTTCGCTACAACGTTATCGGTTGAGACATGCCTATCGCGCAGCAGATCGGAAAGCAGAGCCGACAACGATGAGCTCATTTGTGCCATGACTAATGAGTGCGCTGCAAGTGTGTCAAAAACGTCGTGTCGCGTCGGGCTTCGATAGAGTAACAACTATCACCAACCATGTTGATTATCTTCAATGCAGCTCACATAAACCGCCCCCTGCCATTGGCGTATCCTCCATCACGACAACTCCACATTAGGCCTCCATAGTCTGCCCGCATGGGAACCACGCCCAGCGGAGATAACCGCAAATTCTCCGCGCTTTCCGCCTTGTCAGCCCGACTATCAGCCATCTTGTTCGCAGCATCTTGGCCACGCACTTGCTTCGAGTTGCAAGTAGGACATATGAAAAAAAGAACAAATCGGTTGGGAGAGTTCCATGGCTGTTGTCTGCGATGGAAAACCTCACCCCCACTCTTGAGGATGCGTTCCCAAGCCTACGCCACCACGCGCAACCCCGCCCACTAGCGGCACGACTCAACTCCACACTCGGCCGCGATAGTCGGACTTCTCGACTCCGATAAGCATGCCTCTTTCCGACGCGCGCTATCGTGTAGTATTCCGTAATGCGGCTTCTTGAGCCTCTCTTCACCCCATTTCATCCCCATTGCCCCCATCCTTCTATCAGACCATCGAAACAATTTGTCTGATCCTGCGCTATGGCATCCACTACTGTCGACAGTGCGAGTTCAGGAGCCCGTGGACGCAAGAGAAGGAATCTTAGCAAGAATGAGGGCAAGAAGTTTGTTTGCACGAATGACGGATGTGGACGGTCTTTTACGAGGGCTGAGCATTTGCAACGACATTTGCTGAATCATTCGACTGGGGAATATACTTGCGATCGATGCAGGGCTCACTTTAAGCGGAGAGATCTTCTTGGTAAGAATGATGCACTGTTTCCTTGGCCTGTAGACTACATTGCTTCTTCCTCGCGCATTGGATGCTTTCTGCTTGGTTGCATGATTTCCTAAACCCTCAAGGCGTTACGGCCTTATCTTGAATCATGAAATGCAAATACGCCACTCTTTGGTCGCTAACATATATGCGCAGAGAGGCATATTAGTCGCCATCGTCAAAAAGACGAAGAAGCTGGTGCCGAAGGCTGCGGAATACTGAACACTCGAAAGCGAATGTGGAAAGATGCCGAAGGCAAAATAGTTACTAAGAAACCTAGCTTATCAAACGACGGTCGGAAGACGCGGTCTGTTTCGCAACCACAAAGTGAAGACCTACTGCAGTCATTGCCGGACTTCAACTCTTTCTCACATCAAGGTCTTCCTATATCGCCACCAACATCAAACAATCCGTCGGTATCTCATTCCCTTGATGACAACGACTCCGGCATCGGAACTCATTACCCATCGATCACTCTCAATCCCAACAGCATCTCTACGTCCAGTTCATACTCGCCTACAGATCAGCGTTTCTGGTCTAACGACAACACGCAGCCTTCAAGCGCTTCAGGTGGTTCAAGCGGTTCAAGCGATCCTTTCGTCTCTGCAGTCTTCGACAATGCGCCATTCGACGAGATATTCAACCCAGATACGGCAAGCTCTTTTAATGCGCCCTTCACAACCATGAGCAACTACAATTGGCTTTTTGACATGGACTGGACGAGCAACGATCAGGCTCAACAGCCCATCGTAGGAGATCCATTTCCTGCCTTGTCCATGGGGAATAACAATATCTCTCAGCCGAGTCATGCTCTGGATTTTCATTTGGACCATATGGATATAGACGCATCGCTGTCGACAGTTGGCCAATTTGGCTCGCTTCCATCCCAATCCAATGGACTCCCTCATCCCCACTCACCAAGTGCACCAATAATCACGCCGCCACTCGACGAAGGAGACAAGTTGGCTACTGATACTATCATGCCTTCCGGTGCCAAGGCTGTTTCTATGGATGGAACATCAAATGTCCTAGTATCAGCGATAGACAGCAATTCTGTTTTGGATGTGGAGCGACCCATGTCTCTACTCCAGCCATCACGAAGCTTGCCAATTATTGACGAGCTGGCTCGTCAGCAGCTACTCGATCTCATTGACATCATACAACCTACCGTACCAGATGGTAGTATAGTCATGCGAGATCACCCGCTACTTTCATTATCCTGCTTGCAAACATACTGCGATCTCTTTTTCACACGCTTCAACACCACATACCCGCTGATTCACATGTCTACGTTCGATCCATCAGAAGTTGATACTCTACTCCTTGCATCAGTGTTGCTGCTGGGTGCAACATATGGAGAGAAAGATGCACACCAACTTGCTGTAAGTATACGCGCACCTTCACAGCTGAATTCTAGCTGACCCATATCAGGTATGCATTCATGATGTACTACGACCTCAAATCTTTGCAAATGCTGGCTTTTCGGCGAAGCCAGATCTCTGGGTACTCCAAACCATCTTATTAGTAGAGTGCTTTGGTAAAAGTAGAGCCGGTCAGAAGCAACACGACATGTCACACTTGTTTCACGGCCTGCTCATCAACCTCATTCGTCGAAGCGATTGCCAAATCATCCGGCCACCAACACCGGAAGAGGCAACAGATGATCTTGAAGATGACTGGCGGACATGGTGCGAAGCAGAGCAAAAGAAGAGGTATGTATTCATCAACTGAACCCCCATGGCGCTCTGCTCAAAGTGCGCAGGTTGGCGTTTCTATGCTTCATGTGGGACACGCAACATGCAGTACTTTTCTGTCAGTCACTATGCATGTCCGCCTTTGAACTTCGCTCCAACATGCCCTGCGATCAGGCTATCTGGGAGGCCGACTCAGCGGAGACATGGCACCAATTAAGGCAGAAGCAACCAACAACTCCGTTGTTTTTATCATGCCTGAAGATGTATCTTCATCCAAACGCTGCCACCATTCCTAAGAACTTGAATGCGTTATCACGATCTCTACTCCTTCATGGCCTGATGTCAGTAGCATGGGACATGCAACGCCGCGATCAGACATCATTAGGAGTCGTCGAGTCAAATCCACTAGGCGATTGGCAAACTCGTCTCGCGACCTCTTATGTCGCCTGGCACGCGGATTATACAGCTTTCTGCACTACATATCTTTCCTCCCTTCCCTCATCCATACACCCTCTGGCTAAAGAATTCCATGTCTACCGCACCGCCACACTAGCGCTGTACCACTCCGCGCACATACTCCTTCATACACCCTTCCTCGACCTACAAATTTACGCCGGCGCCCGCCACATACTAGGCCGCCCGGTGGCCCGCCACGACTACGCGCGCTCTCAACGTGTGGTCAAGAAATGGGTAGCGGAAAACATCCAAGAAGCTGGGAAAGCAGTCTGGCACGCTGCCGCCCTTGTAAGCGAAGGGGTGGATATCCTCGACGGAGAACTCAGCTCCTCGGATATCGGGGGAGGAAGACTATGGCATCACCCTTGGGCTGTGTACCTCGGTACGTTGGTAGTTTGGGGAGTGTGGTATGCTCGACCAACACCACCTCCTTCTTTTGAAGATCAGCTGCCGCAGCACCTCCAGCATCTAGATGATGACGATGAGATTATTTGGGATCCTGTTGCGGAGATGAAGACACTTCTTGACACTGTTCTCGGGGCTCAGCCCGAAAAGCTCCTTGAAGCTGGCGGTGACCGCATTGTCGCTGGCAGTGTAGGCAAGAGGGGTACAAACGGGCTTGCAGCAGTTGTGAGCAGATGTTTGAGTAAAGTGCGATGGGCCGTTGTCCACGATGGTATGATGGTGCTGAGAGGTCTAGTGCAGTGGCGGTTAGTTGGTGGGGGCGCAGGTCTTGGTGGCTTATGAAATGCCATCATCTAGTACTTGACAATTGCTCTACCTTCGTCTTTTGCTACACAATTTTCTTGCCTTGCATTAATTGAATGACTGAAATCTCCATATATGCTGCAAACTAACTAATGAGCCAGTTCCCTGGTATCTAACCGCGCGGAGAACATAGAAGGTAGAAGAATATTTGGAAGTAGTAATGATGACATGAGTGTATAGCGTTCTGATGAGTTGATAGGGAGTATGAAACGATTCACGGGTGGATGAACGAGGTTCATACGCGCTGCTGGTGGGGCTTACCTGGTTTGGCGACTGTTGCGGTACATTCCATGAAGACAGCAACGGCTTTTGCGATGGGCTAGACGAGTCGAAGTTTCACTCTTCCAAGGAAT
This sequence comes from Alternaria postmessia, assembly GCF_024291825.1. Taxonomy (NCBI): domain Eukaryota; kingdom Fungi; phylum Ascomycota; class Dothideomycetes; order Pleosporales; family Pleosporaceae; genus Alternaria; species Alternaria postmessia. The sequence continues at coordinate 62,375 of NW_026260090.1, read as the reverse complement.
ATTTGAGACCATAGTACCCAATGTAGAAGATGAGCACAAAGCACGTATATGGACTGAGATGTGGAAGTCTTTTGTGGTCAGCCACGCAGCCATGCTACCTCGAGCTCTACAGAGTTTGTTCTAAGTAAAGTATCTCCACCTCTCACTATCTTCTCCATCGCCCAGCTCACTTGTCTTGACGTCCTCGGCTCTGAGCACAACACCCTGCGATTTGTTCCTCCTTCGATTCTCCAGCTTCATCCACCCGCCTAGCCACAATGTAAAGCAAATACACGTAACATTGCATGCTGCCGTTGCATACAGCGTTGGCAAATACTTGGGTGCGTACTCTTGTCTGAAGGTCGCGGCGGAAACAATACCCCCAAGGTTTCCGAGCCCAACCATGAGACCCGTTGTCGCAGCGCGAGCATTCTCGTTGAGGTTGTTGTTGTTATGCCACGAGTGCACAAGACAAGAAGGGACGTATGCCCCCGCGCAAAGCAAGAAGCAGGCGAAGTATGCGACGGCTTTGTTGCCGAGAACATCGACTGTGGCGAGGATGACGAGTCCGACGAGAGAGATGCACAGAGCGCCACAGATGTGGAAAGTGCGTTCCCGGAAGTAATCACTGCTATAAGTTATACAGAGCAAGATAACAAATCCCACAGCATTGGGCGCCACGGTCCAGAGATTAGTTTTGACGACAGAGTATCCTAGTCGCTGGACAATCTGAGGCAAAAAGTTCGACGTTGTGCTGAAAGCGACAGGGTAGGTGAAAGCGACGACACACCAGGGAAACATCTTCCACGTGTTCCACTCTTTGAAACACTCTCGCATGTTGAATTCGTGAGAACCGGATGAAGACAGGTCACGCAGTGTGCGACGTTCAGCCACAGTACGTTCAGCATCAGTCAAGAACCAGGCTGATTGAGGGGTTGCCGGTAACCAAGCGTATGCTATCAGAGCGAGCACCACCGTAAGTGCTCCCTCGATGATGAAGAGAAACTTCCAGCCTGGGATCTGAGCATGGTCAATCTGGAAGACTCCAAAGGAAATTAGACCACTGAAAGCCCCCGCGAGAAGTGCACTACCGAAGAAAAGCGCAATGCGAAAGCCGAGTTCGCCACGCGTGTAGAACAAAGTGAGGTAGAAGACGACGCCTGCGAAGAATCCGGCTTCAAAAGCACCAAGCAGAATGCGTATAACGAGCATTCCAGCGAAGTTGTGTGCTGCACATTGGAGGAGGGCCATCGCACCCCATCCCACCATCACTACAATTGATTGTTAGTTGATGTCTTATTTAGCTGATGGTGCTGGAACGCGAGGATATCGACTTACGGGATGGAAGCATGACCCTACCACTCCACTTCTTCGTCAACATATTAAGCGGAAGATCGCACAGTCCGTTTGGGATGTAGAACAGCAGGATCAACAAGCTATACTGTTCGCCGGTAAAGCCAAGATCTTTGTCCATACCATCCGTTTTCGCATTTCCCAGGTTCGAACGGTCAACACTTTGGTCGAGTCAACTAGCTGTATAGAACAGAGGTGGGTTCCAAGGAAGTGAACTTGCCTATTGAAAAAATACATGACTGAGAGAAAAGGCAAAAGGTAAAAGTCTAGTTTTCGCACTACACGACATGTCAGAACATGATCATTGCTCGATGATAGCCTGGGAACGCCATACCGTAATTGCTCTCAGCCTTCTTGTCAATGACATCAGTTACCATACCGGCTTCTTCCTTCGAAAAGCTGGACTCTGATAGTCTCTGAGCCTTCTCATCTGCCATGGTGATGTTTCTTTGCTGTTCGATCGGCATGGTGTATGGCGCCTCGGGGCAACTGTGAAGCTGAAGCAATTACGGATATTGCACAAAGTGTCGGATGCACGCTGTGTTCGACTGGATTGTGGAAAAAACAATATAGTCCGTCTTTAAGTAGCGTGCTGTCATATCACCTCCCGCCCTTTACGTGGGTATGTATCACACGCCTCGTAACCTCCCATTCTTGACCCCAGTCTGCATGCATCTCTGTTGCATACCTAGGTAACGCTGGCTAGACACATCAGCAGCGCAGCACATAGCGGCATTGTTCGAGATGAGTCGCATATCTTAGAGCGAAGGATTACGCTCAACAAGGTCATCATTGATAGGATGATAGCGAGAGCGAGGAGATGTTGATAAGAGTGGGGGAACTGCTATGTGCATGACATTGGCTAGCTGCAGCGGAAATATGCGGAAATAAGCATGTAAGAAAATGAGTCTTCGTTGTATCACACCTACAATACTGAGCCTTAATGGAAAGATTACACGACGTTGTATGAACAAGATTTCCAGAATCGGAGTATGTGTGAGTCAAGTGCGAGAACGAAAAGGTGTGGGGTCATTGAGACAAGAACACTGCTAAGTCATACATCTATTCGCGTGAAGCCAATACCCTGGCCTCTCCTTGGAACTCCAAAGCCATGCACACAAAACCGAAAACAACCAACATAACCGAATATGTAGACTTTACGTGTCTTTCAGAAATTGCTCGTAGTACTGGTCCATCCATTGCACAGCAGCCATGCCATTCTCCTTGGTGCCATCAACGAATCTCCGCACTGTGCCAACATAGCCATCTGGACGTACGTTGACCACAACAACCTCCTTCTCATCAAGTCCATCAAGCCACTTGTCCATGCATGTTTGCTTTCGCGTGTCCTTCTCGGGAATGTCATCGAGATATAACGTGAACGCAGACTCACGAAGTACCGCTGGTAGATCTCGTATCTCGAAGTTGTTGCGATCCTCGTCGGTCACCAAGGCATAGGTGAAGACACCGCTGACGGGTGTGTACCGTTCAGGAAGGACGAATTGATCGTGAGGTGCTGCGAGAGGTGGCTGGACGGTATACGAGGCGTTACCAGCAGCCGTGACACGCCCAACGTATGAGTTGTTTCCTGAATGCGCGTGGCAAACTGTCTCTAAGAAGGGCATCGACGTGCGAATATTGTGAGTGAAGAAGTAAATACGAAACTGGCCAAGTGCAGGAATGTCGGTTTGCACATCGACTGGGTTGGCATCGATGTAGCGCGTAACCTTTGCAGGTGGCAGTAGGTAGCCTGGCTTCAGATGACCTCTGTTGTAACCTTTCGCTTGAACGTTGAGGGTGTTAAGGTCGTAGCTGACGCCATAGCCAGAAATGAACGCGACGTTCTTTGTGAAATTTGCCGCGAGCGCTGCCGGGTCTCCGTCATGGAACGCATTCGCGTGCTCGTAGTCAAAGTCGATCAAATCCTTCGCGATTTTCTGTCGTTCTTGCTCGTAGGAGTCGAGTAACGCAGGCTTCGCAAGACCACGCGTTGCAAAGTTGAGTTTCCAGGCCAGATTCCAGGCATCTAAAGATATTAAAGTACCAAGTCAGTGTATGTCTCACAGGCAGGTTCGTACAGGGGAGATTCTACCATGCATTGATGTGTTCATTCCTTGTGCTGCCTTGGGGGAATGGGTGTGACTAGCATCACCGGCAATGAAAACCCGTCGCTCGTCGTCTGTGAAGCGCGCCGCGACTCGCTGTCCGATCTTGTAGCGCCCAAACCACTCAACGTTCTTCCACTCGAGCCTGTATGGCTGTAGTATCGCCTGCGCTCGCTTTTGCACGAATTCTTGTGTGGTTTGCTGCGCTCCAATCGCCTCTGTAGATCCTGGCCGCAGTTCGATGTAGAGACGGGTCAAACCCCTCTCGCGAGGAATCATCAGTACGGAGCCTAACGCATCTGACTGGATAACCACTTTACTCCAAATATCGGGAAAGTCGGTATCGAGTACACCGTCCAGTACACCCCACACAGCATCGGTCGACGATCCCACTGGGGTCGCACCTGGTATTGTCTTTCTCACTTTGGAGTGGGCGCCGTCACATCCAACTATGTATCGCGTGGCGAAAGTCTTCTTTGCGTGGTTGACGTCTTGCTGACAATTGACAGTAAGTGGACGAATGGACATGGGCGTATAGTCAAAGTCGACGAAGGCCGTGTTCCGGGAGACAACAACGCCTCTTTCCCGTAGATCGTCTTCCAAAACGCCTTCTACCATGCCCTGGTGTACCAACAGTATGTATGGATCAAGCAAATCGACTACGGGTGGGTAGTGAATCTCGCGACCAGTGCGGTGAAGCGACTTCTCGGCCGACGATTTCCAGAAAGCAATGTCATAGATCTTGACACCCTTGCGTAGCAGCGGCTCAGCGATTCGCATCTGGCGCAAAGTCTCGATGGTCTTTGGCTGGATCCCGTCGGCGCGTCCCGTTGAAGTGCGGTCGGGTCGGTCGTCGATGATGCGGGCTTTGATACCATATCGTACCAGGTTGTCACTGTTGGTGTCAGATTGCTCTTTCTACTCGGCATGACATGACATACGCAAGCATCAGACCAGCTGGTCCGGCGCCGACTACCATGACATCGCTCATGAAGCTGGAGTAGTCATCGTTCTTGGTGTACGAGAACTGCGACGCGACCTCCAAGCTACTTCCCGATGAACGGGACTCGGCGTCTGGGATTGCAATACCGGGTGCCATCTTCTGTCTTACCGATGACGGCGGGCTGTTGGACGTTGAACGCTTCATGAGGTTCCATAACGAAGGAGCCATGCTATAAAGTCAATTGTTGTCAGGGACGGCCAGCCACTAGGAGCAAAGATGGGGGTCCGCAGGTACGTGGGAAGGATGGAGGGGCACCGTCCGATTGTCTGTCGAGCATGCGTCCATTTTCAACCCATTGAAGAATGCCATGGCGTCTGGGAAAGTGCGTCAACGTGCTGCTGCATGCGAAAATGTTTTCGGTGATGGGGTGATGCGACGCAAGGGGTCGCAAGAGACGCATGCACTCCGCCGTGAACGCGTTCAGTCCAGCGGGTGGGAAGTGCGCTCCCGTCCACCTCGGCATCCCTGCATCGTTCCCCCCACCGTTGACCAGCAATACGGTGCGCCTCCGAGGAGTATCAGAAGCCGATGGGTCTGCAGATGCCGCTATCTATACCATGTCGACGTCGTGTACCTGTTTTAGGCTCGCGGGCGCTGTTGATGTGTGCATGATTGATTTCCAGACCTTCAGAGCTGTCTTCCAGCATCACATCTACAGTCAACATGACGACTTCTGAGATGCCGCAATGGTTGCAGACAGTCACGAAGAAGCGAATAACACGGGACGATGCCATCCAGAGATTCACGAATGCTCAGGCAACGCCAACCGAGGTACAATGCGCCTGAGTGCAACAAAGTCACACATTAACAACGCCAGCAACCCCACGGAAACCACGAACCCCGAAGCGATCAAACTTTGACGGCCATCGATGATGCCCAAATCATTCCAAAGGCCATTCTGTCGCGTGCTGTGACGGCATCGCAGCTGCTTTCTGCCTACATCAACCGGTGAGGTCCGCGGCTTGCTCAGCTATCATACCATTCTCACGCCACATCTTCCAGCGCTATAGACGCCCACCAACGAGTACGGCGCCCCACTCCTATCCCAAGCTTCGAACTTTAGTCCCTGAACGTCGCTAACATCTACCCAAGACGAATTGGCACGTGCACAATCGTAGCCCTACCCGCACCACGGAGCAATTGCTGACTTGCGCAGCCTTACCGAGATTCTCTTCGACGATGCGATTCAGCAGGCAAAAGCACTGGACAGCTACTTTCGCGAAACCGGTCAGCTTCTGGGACCCCTCCACGGGGTACCCATGACGCTTAAGGACCAGTTTGATGTCAAGGGCTACGACAGCACTCTAGGCTATGTTGGGCGCGCTTTCAAGCCGGCCCAACAAGATTGCGTGCTGGTATCTTTGTTGAAGGAGATGGGCGCAATCATTGTTGCAAAGTCCAATCTGCCACAGAGTATAATGGTATGTCATGCCACAATTTCCATGTATGAATGGTAGTTGGACGCTGAAGCTTTCTAGTGGTGTGAAACCGACAATCCCTTGTGGGGCCTCACCGTTCATCCGAAGAACCCCGACTTTACGTCTGGTGGCTCAACTGGCGGAGAGGCTGCGCTTTTGTCGCTCCAAGGCACTGTGATCGGTTGGGGTACGGATATTGGAGGCAGCGTGCGGATACCTTCTCACATGAATGGCCTGTACGCACTGAAGCCTAGTAGCACACGCCTACCGTACCAAGGAGTATCCGTGTCGACCGATGGTCAAGAGCATGTTCCATCCGTAATTGGCCCAATGACACGGAACATGAACTCGCTAACGGCAGTCACCAAAGCTGTCATTGATGCAACTCCTTGGGAACAAGATCCAAAGTGCTGCCCAGTGCCGTGGCGGTCAGAAGCCTATGAAGGTGCGCGTTTGAAACCACTGGTGGTCGCTATCATGCGTGATGATGGGGTTGTGAAATGCCATCCACCTATTGCCCGCGTACTAACCGAAGTCGCCATGAAGCTTGAGAAAGCTGGACATGAAGTGATCGAGTGGGCTCCAGGTAGCCTTCATCAAGAGTGTATTGACATCATGGTAAATATCAAGACAAATCATTCACTTCCAAGCTGACCAGATTCAGGATCAGTACTACACTGCAGACGGTGGCGAGGACATTCGACGAGACGTTGCCGCTGGCGGAGAACCATTCATTCCGCATGTAGAAGCTCTTGTCAACAAAGGCAAGGCGATCTCGGTTTATGATTATTGGCAGTTGAACAAAATGAAGCTTGCATTGCAGAAGCGCTACCTCGATCTCTGGAACTCAACAAAGTCTGCCAATTCTGGCAAACCAATCGACGTCCTTCTTACACCTGTCATGCCTCATTCTGCCGTCCCTCATCGAAAATGCAAGTGGGTCGGATATACAAAGGTGTTCAACTTCATCGACTATCCGGCTGTCGTCCTGCCTGCTGGTCAAGTTTCGAAAACCCTTGATGGAGAAGCTGCGAAGAGGATGAGCGAATATGAGCCAAGGAATGCACTGGACGACTGGAATTGGCAGACGTTTGATTTGGATGGCATGGATGGTATGCCGATAGGTGTGCAGGTCGTAGCTCGAAGACTGCAGGAGGAGAAGGCTCTGGGCGCGGCTTCAGCCATCGATGATATACTGAAGAAGCAGGACTAGGCCCGTTCCTGTAATATCCCATGGAATTTCGGGTATGCAGTCTTCTGAACATCACGTGCCATCTGCCTGTTCACTATTGCAGTTGTTTTCGCCGTCCAAATGACTTGACGTATCCCAATCTGCATAACAGCTTAGGTCCAAATGTTGGAAGCATTGAACAGAATTCTGAAGAATGGGCTGATGCGCACGTGTGCACGCGAACACGCGTTGATAAGACCCTCAGCAGCCGTCGGCAGGTACGATGAATCATAAGATCCCCCCACCTTCCATTTGAGCAATCAGCTTCATCAAGTGGGTTACCCTGCATCAACAATCCCGAAAATAAGCGGGGTAGCTACACGTGCTATCATGAGCTATGCGACTGTCGTTCTTGCTGCGCGTTTGGGCCAAACCTTACATCGACTCTTTCTACCTATACAACTGCGTTATCTTCCACCAGGCTGCGGCATTGTTGAATCTTGAACGTTAAGCACCATGGGAAAGAAGAAGGTTCTCGTCAGCTATGGTGTTGACATTGACGTAAGACATCCTGTACGTAGTGAGCATGAGCGTGGTCACTGACTGGGCGATTCACAGGCTGTTGCTGGTTGGCTCGGTTCGTACGGGGGTGAAGACTCTACGAGCGATATCAGCAGAGGCTAGTATCCCGTCTGAGACAAGAATTTTGACAGTAGCTTACAGAGCACAGGTCTCTGGGCTGGGACGATAGGAACCCAACGCCTGCTGAAGCTCTTCGACAAGTACGGGATCAAAGCAACATGGTTCATCGTAAATTCCACATTCCCACGAAACCGATGTGTCTCGCTAACGTTCTACAGCCAGGTCACTCTCTTGATACCTTTCCCGAAGACTGCGCCGCCGTGCGGGATGCGGGCCACGAAATCGGGCTCCACGGTTACTCACATGAAAACCCTGCCGACATGACCTTCGAGCAACAGCGCGACGTTCTCGATAAGACCTACAAGCAACTCACTGCTTTCTGTCATGGCAAACCTCCACGCGGTTCTGTAGCTCCATGGTGGGAAACTTCCAAGGAAGGCACGGAGCTTCTCCTCAGCTACGGCATCGAATACGATCACTCCATGTCGCACGAAGACCACCGCTGCTATTGGTTGCGTACGGGCGATGAGTGGACCAAAATAGATTACAGCAAAAAAGCAGTAGACTGGATGAAGCCCCTTACCAAGGGGCAAGAGACTGGACTGGTGGAGATACCGGGGAGCTGGTATATCGACGATTTGCCGCCGATGATGTTCATGAAGAAGAGTGCAAACAGCCACGGATGGGTAAATCCAAGGGACGTGGAGCAAATATGGATGGACCACTTCGACTACTTTTATCGCGAGTACGACGAGTTCGTCTTTCCCATGACAATTCATCCCGATGTTAGTGGAAGGCCACATGTCGTGCTTATGCATGAGAGGTATGTTCAGTGAGGAGTCGTATCATTGACAAGGGCGCTGACAAGGGTTACAGGATTATCGAGCATATCAACAAACATGAGGGTGTCGAGTGGGTGACAATGGAACAGATGGCGGACGACTTTAAGAAGAACAACAAGGTGCCGGAGAACGCGATGATGCCGTCACCGCGTGGTGAGATTCTCAAGCTACAGAAGGAGGGGAAGGCATATTCACTGCTTGATTACGATGGTCCAATGCCCCAATAGCGATGATAGAGAAGCCAATGAGTTGCGAATGTCACTAGTCTTTCTGTCATTGTCTGCGTTGGTGTGACCACTGTCTACGTTCCCGCCTGCCTATCTCGGAATGATCGGAACACATATCGGAAGCTCAAGCTCGGAGCTATGGCCACCGCGTCACTGCTACTGCATACCCCTCACGCCAGCCACGTTCTATCCATCTACCATCATCTTTTCCCCCACTCTTGCACAAGTGCATCAATGCCCGTCCGTAGACGCAATCACACTTGCGTACCCACCAATCGAGTGTTCCCCCATTCTGGTCCTAAACCACACCATGTCCTCGGGATGCCAGACTAGCCCGATAAGCGCCAATGCCATGGCGTCGCGCATCGGTCCAGTAATCATCAGCTAGCCAGCTGTCACGCGTATGGGTCGCGATAGGTGGGCGAAGATGGTGGTACGTGATGCCATTCAAGTAGTGACTGTGTACTTGAAATGTTTACACTGTTGATGGACGACAAACCGCTACACTAGCATTTGCTTTTTTCTCTCCGTCATTAACTGTGAGGTTTGCTTTCTTTCTCAGACAGCATCATACTCGTGACATCATGACCGGCGTTAAACCTGAGGTTATTCAGAAGCAGCATAGGGATGAGTCCAGTAGGCTCGATGTAATCTCTTCCTCCCGAATTTCTCGTGCTTCGACTAATGCTCATTGATAGGTCATCATTGTTGGCGCCGGCTTAGGTGGTCTTGGGGCTGCCATATCAATTCTCCTCGCCGGTCACAACGTTCACATCCTCGAATCTACCCCCGAGATAGGCGAAATCGGCGCTGGGATCCAATGTTTACCCAACTCCTCGCGCGTCCTCATATCTTGGGGTCTAGAAGAATACCTCTCGAAACATGCTACTTCGCCACGGCTGTGCAACATGATCGGCTGGAAGGGCAACAAGATAAGCGATATGGATTTCCATGAATATGAAAAGGAGTGTGGTACACCCTTCTGGGATTTCCATAGAGCAAATCTGCACATGGGGCTACTGGAGCGGGCTGTGGAGCTTGGTGCTAAGCTCACTACAAAAGCGCGAGTGGTAGACATCGAGTATGAAGATGATGTTAGCGGCAACGCTACGAGTGCCATCGCCATTTGCCAGGACGGGACACGATACAAGGCCGACTTGGTAGTCGGTGCCGATGGCATCAACTCCAAGTGTAGGGAGATATTACTAGGCCATGAAGACCCACCCCTGCTCACTGGCGATCTGGCTTACCGATTGTTACTCAATACAGAAGATATGTTGAAGGACCCTGACCTCAGGGGCTTCGTAGAAGACCCGCAGGTCAACTACTGGATAGGTCCAGATGCACACGCTGTCAACTACGTCCTCCGTGGTGGCAAGCTGTTCAACATGGTGCTATTAGTACCAGACGATATGCCTGCTGGCGCAAATACATTGGCTGGAAATGTTGAAGAAATGCGTGCTCTGTACAAAGACTGGGATCCGCGGATCCCAAAGTTGCTGGCACTTTGCCAGTCGGTAGCCAAGTGGCGTTTGATGATCCGACCAGGCCTCGATCCCACATGGTCTCACGAAACTGGAGCATACACAATACTCGGCGACGCTGCGCATGCCACTCTCCCATATCTTGCGTCAGGTGCTGGCATGTCGTTGGAAGACGGACACGTCCTCGGTCTATGTCTAGGCAGGATAAGGAGCAAATTTACGGCCGAAAAGAAGCGTGCATTAGCGGTCTATGAGCGCTGTCGTCGTGAGCGCACAGAGCGCGTCGTTTCACGCGGTAATCGTCAACAGTACCTCTACCACGTCCACGACGGTCCTGTGCAGCAAGATCGTGATCGCATGCTTCGCGCTTTTGGTGAATATAATGGCAAGGGGAGGGTGACCCAAGAGCAGTACGAGGAGAAGGGACTGAACGTGGGCGACGATCCTTTAGCATGGAGATGGGGTGGTGTCGGAAGCTGGCTCATTACATATGTCTGTGAAGAGGATGTTGAGGTTCGGTGGAGGGAGTATGAAAACGAGAGGAGAACCGAAGCTCGAGGAAGCGGTGAGTTAAGGGCTGTATTGTAGAGTATTCTGAAAATGAATGGGTTGCTCGAAGCCTCCAGCTTCGCAGACGGAGTTGCATAACCAAACCACGCAAGCTAATTCAGTTGCATACCTCACACTGTGCTTCAGTGACTACGGCGACGTACCAATGGCTCATCAACCACAAGTCTAGCACAAGATCTCAAGACCACTTGCCATATCTCGTTTCGAAGAAACATGCGCAATATTAGCTGGCGCCACTGACGACAGGGTATTGCATGAGCTTGCAGGCATCAGCGCCACCACATCGCCATGCACAGCCGCAGGCACTAAACTCGTCCAGGTAAGAAGAAGGCAGATACACCACGTCAGTCTCCAGGTGAAATCATTTACATGGCATCAAGTGACCTACGTGTCAGGCTTCTCATCCCGCCCTGAAAACGACGTGGCGGTTCAGCAGTGGTATACATGCACAAGGCTGACCCATCTACCTCCGCCTCGTCTGAAGTGGGGTGCTCAGTTGACGCCGTCGATATGCAGTAAGAGAAAAGCAGTACTTCGCAGCAACTCATCGTTGCCCAAACAGTGAGGCGGTCGAGCAACTGCTATGAAGACTGATGCCCAACGTGGTTGGTATAACATGATGCACGGTGCCGGCAGCTTTCTGGTTCATGTTAGCTCCCGTTCACTATGTTGTGCCCTGTGGGGCACAGTCTCTAAGTACGAGCTGCTGTTGTACCGCCACAACATATCGAATCCGATCCCCGCTCAGCCACGACTACCCGCTCGCCGAGGGCAGCCCTACCCGCCATAGGCATCACAGACGTTATCCTCGCCAGCTGCGCGATTAGCCCTGCTTGGTAACCGGTAATTGCGCGATGAAACGGGTAGCTGAAGTCGCCCCAGATGCCTGGCGGAACCGGAGGCGCTCTCCCCGCCTGTGCGACATCTTTACAAAGGACTAGAGTAGGCAGACGATCTAGGGTGATCCCAGGCGGTCTTCAAGACAATCCGATCCGATTCTGGCACCATGGATTCGACAACACATAGCCCACGCCGAGACAAGACAGGGTTCGTTCCCGAGGCCTCCCTCTCGAGTTTTGTATGCCGCCTTCGGCGCTATCTGCCCTTTTCGAGGACTTGGGATTCGTCCACGTATTATCAGGACCGGTGAGCCAGAAGGCAACTAGTCGTCAGCACATCGTGGTAACGAGGCAACCAATACAGCCCAATTATGAGTGGATAGCATCTAGCGAGATAGCGACATCGCACCACTGCTCTCGCCTCAGAATACGTTTGGTTATGCGTTGTCCACACGAGGCACATATGATGAGTTGTCGGGGTTCTAGGTCACTCTTCGATTGCGGCGGCCGTCGAGCGTCTAATAGCAACGAGCTTTTTGGTCCTTATTCACCTGGTCAAAAAGCACTGATTGATCGACTTCTAATCTTTAGATGGACTTACAATCGCACGCTTCATTTTGTGCATCCTAGTATCCTATCGATCCTAGACAGGTTGTCAGACGCGATTTAGGCCTACGATGCAAACATGATGCCAGTACAGAATACTCGATCGTACAGGACCACATATGGCTTTGACGATATGGTGAGTAGAATGATAGAGATCTCATCAAAATGTGGTGCAAAATATTGGCGTTGTTTGCTGAGCTGACTCTGTAGCAGAGCGATTCAAATGATCCGAATGACGAGGCGTACCTCGCCTCACACACCGCTGACGAGCGCAAACTTGCGTGGGCCTACCAATTAGACTCATTGCCATCAGAAGAGATCGCTGCCTACATCTGGCCGCCTTCAGTCTATGAAGCAGCACAGAATGTCCACCTAGCGTCTCTGCCACCAAGGTATCCTCACCTTCCTATCGATCATCGCACGATGTCTGTAGGGGAGTCCTGGCAGCCATCGCTTGCGGCAACCTCCTGTTATTCAGACCGGAGGCGGTATCTCGAGCAGCAGCAGGTGAACAGCATGAACGGACCGGACGGCAGATATCTTTCAACATGGAACTCTACGGATTTGGATCCAGACTCAACGACAGGGAACCTAACACCTCCAGCTTCTGATACCGCCAACGATAAGGAGGATAATAGCTCAAACATAGCCAAGTGGGTAGGCCAAAAGACTTCATTCATCAACATTGCTGACCTACGTGAAGTGACAAGTCGAGTCTGCGCTGTTCTATCTGCGTGGATAAGCCGCCATTCACTGGTCAATACGCACAGAGAAACCTGAATCGTCATATGGCCAGACACGAACCCTGCCTGGGACAGAGAAGCAACAGACATATCCGTTGCGAACAACCAGGATGCACATCGACATTTGGGCGTGAAGACGCACTGCTCGTCCACCTCCGGCGAAGCCATCCGGAGCTGAATACCCCACCGGCAAGGAAGCGGAAAAGGTGATGCCAGATCTTGGATGCAGCTTGCATCTGTTTCGGAATTCCGGATATCGTTGCTAAAGAGCCTTTTTGCGGGTTGATGAGTTGCGTGCTCAGGCGTTTCTTTGGTGTTCGGTCTTCGCTTCATGTACAAGAAAAGGCAAAAGATTTGCGTGCTCTTAGGCCTTGCACGCTGATTGATCACTTGTACTACTACTCTGTAATCCCATGATGTCAAAACAAAGTTAGCGTAACGTTGCCTCTCGATCATCAATTGCTGGTACGACGAGCTCACTCCATACTATCTAAAGCACCTACTATTATAGGCTAACCTATCGAATGATTGATCATAGCTGCATCGAAGCTACGTGCTAACGACCCGGGGCTCAATCACCCGAAGAGCCCTAGGTAATGTCGTCTATTCGACAGAAGATGTATTGGTTCCCGATTCCAATAGTGGAAGTCTTCTTCTTCCGGTGCGACAGGCTGGCCTAGGCAGGCCTCAATGTCAGTGCGACGAAAAATGCCTATCGCAGCACAGCATGTGCAAGGTTCCGGATCGACCTGCGAGGGTGATCTGAGTAGCTTCTAGCTGCTGTTGCATTGGAGTCTACTAGCTTCCTCTTAAGGGTTTTGCGCGCAAGTCACCACGGTTGATCAGATCTGTTCATGCATCTGCTGCCGACGGTGGCGGGGGCCAGCGGCGGGCGATTCGCCACCAAATCCTCCAAGCGCATTGACTACCTTAGCAACATGGTCGATGAGCACTGCTGGCTTGCAAGTCGATTCTCAGTCGTCGGGATATGTAGTCCCGGATCTCATAGCAAACACTGTAGTATATGCCCTCCAACAGAGGCAGATGTGTATATCTAATATGCTCATGTGCACACCGCTTCTTCTTATGTGGCGTCCTTCTAGAACTTGTCCCGATGCAATGCATTGCAGACTGTCGACGACGAGTATGGTTGCTCTTTTGAGGGGTATAAGAGACTTAGGAGGTACCAAGAGTAATATAGTCGATTTACCGCTGCCAATATATCAGAAGCCCCTGTCGCTGCCGATCTCAGCCAATACTTACAAGCCATCCATGCGCGTATTGCACCATGTAACGGGAACCTTGTCCACGATGGTACTGCGTTTTGGAGCATATTCACATAGATGTGAGCCAACGCATGCCGAAATGGGACAAGAGCCGTAGCCTATTTCACGACCTGAACCTCAGGTGTATGTTGGCTTCCGCTAGCCAGATTTCATTTTTAACGAGTCATGTTGACATGCAGCCATGTTCGTCATCACCATAAAGAAATTTAGGTGTGGGAGAGCGCGAACGGTTTTTCTTTGTTCCGTAGAGCTGGGTCAAGACCATTGCTTTGAAACCAAGTGGTTGGGTACGTGTTCTTGTAGCGGCGATGAATTGAACCACATTATCCAGGAGACCGTTGCTCAGCAGGGTGCCCCTCTGGAGTTGCGTTCTCCAAGCCCTTGCAGCCTGTACATATTGATGTTCATTGGGTAGCGAAGATGGGCGTCTGACTCGAGTTTTGACATCTAGTCACATATTCGTCTTCATACAATCCAGAGTCTTCTCTTTGCTGGTATTGTTCCCCTCGAGATATACTTCATCGTGCGGGAAAAAACTCCCTGCCAATAGGGAAACCGTCGGGCCGGTCGGGTTTATCGGTAAGGTATCGAAGAGCGAGAGAAGTTTCCACTAATAGCCGGCGTTGCGCCGGTCGCGAGCCGTCCCGTCAATCCACTTTGTTTTGCAAGAAAGCGTTCTCGATATCGTGATACATGTGTTCGAACAGGAGATCCCTTGTTAAACTTCCAACGTTGGCGGAGCGCCACGCAGCTTCGTATTCGTCACAAACCCGCTGCAAGTCAGACGCGCAGGAAGCGCAAAACGTGACGGCATGGGTGAACAAGGCTAGAACATATGACTTACTCGCCCGTTTCGTCCGTCATTATGCTTGTTGCTGATACCCGCGATACCGACAGGATAGCTCTGAAGGTCTCTGGAGATTTGTGGGAACTATGCTTTCGATGAGCTGGTGAAGTGACTATCTGAATCCTCAGGCATAGCTGTATCTGCTCGTTGGCTTGAGAAGTCGAGCGCCCTGTAGTCCTCGGCGATGTTAGTGCGCATTGACCTTCAATGACGGGAAGGTGCCGGACGAGTGTGTGGGCGACCAGGTGTGCACATGGCATCACTGTATCCCAGCAGGAAGTGGCCGTATCTGCACGTCTTAGGACATTTGCCTGCTTCCTGGGGTGGTCTTCGAAAGAGGCGTACCATCGCGGCAGCCGCAGCCGCGCGCACACTGTAATTTTGAAGTACACCTTAGGCGGCAAAGGCCATGGCATAGAGGCCAACGACGCTTCTCATGCGCTGTGCCACATCCGGTGCCGCTCTGGCATAGCTGATTGGCGTGAAAACCAGCTAAGAAGTGTCGCACAATCCCTCGCCCTTTAAGCTGAGACGCAGCTATGTTGACAGGGCAGATCAGCGTTCCGGTTTGACAGACAAATACACGGTGAGGCGCGATATGCCCTGGTGTTGACCTTTCCGGACTGCTCGTGCAACAGGCTGTCGTGTCTCAGCCGAGGGTCCTCCAACGTCTGCAGCGTGTCTTCTAAACCACTCGTTACTAAGTACGTATAGCAGGATAAACACTGTGCGTATCCTGGGTCACTCAAGAATTCATTCTTATGGTGGTCATTCCTCTTTGCATCTCATAGACGCGGACCTGTAAGCCGTTTTCAATATATTGATCTTTCGCCGAAGAGTGGGAAACTGACAAAGACATAGCGCACGCAGGTGCTTCGCTTGACTTGACAGTTGGCTTAGCGACCACTAAACCAGCTTCGCGTCATCTTATGGGAGCCATCAGAATCATATTGTCGAAGAGGTTGTTCTGCTTTGTACGTCTGTACGGGCAAAGTCTTCTCAGATAATTTCCAAGACGGTCTCGGGTAACCTTGGCTTCATGGCGTACGATCAGACACAGAGGCGCGACGAGGTGCCTTGGTCACAAGAAGACAGAGAGTATAGGAGAAGAGCACCGTTCGCATCAGCAGTTGTTTGCGATAGTGGAGCGGAACAGGCAGGGAGGATAACTTCTCCTGGATCTGGATCTGAAGAGTACATTCAGCAGAGCTGGTCGTCAGTACCCACGTATGTCCAGCCTCACGAGGCCTACTACCACAACAGCAGCTACCAACAACCTCTCTTGCCAGGACACAACAGCGCATACCAATATCGTACTAGCACAGTAGCTGTCCCGCAGAATGGTCCAGTGCCAACATTTGGTTGTCCAACGCCGCAGCCCTATGCAAATTCGTATCAGTACGTGCATGCCACACGATGAATGTCAGGCATCCGCTGACCAGGTGACAGATACGAAAGTACTTATTCAGCAGCCAGTTACCCAATAGATCCGGGGTACACTACCGTAGGACCGGCGCATGTGTCCCTATCGCCTTCGTCCCCTACGCCAAGCTAGTATGTGGTACTCTCGAGACTTGCTGGCTGGTGCTGATGTTGGCGTAAAGCCAAAGCCCGCAATATTCTTATGCTGCTCCAACGACGAACGTCTCCGCATCACCTCCAGACGTCAGATACTCCATGCCACTGGTCCAGTCACTAGAGACATCTCCGATCGATGGCGAGTATAGCGTACCCTGTCCGTATCGCTGTGGCACTGTCTTAACAGGTGTACACGCATTAGGAAATCTAACGCGTCACCTCAAGACTCAGGCTTGTGCAGGATCCAGTCGGGCCAAAGTTCGATATCCATGCCCCATTGAAGGTTGTGAAAGGCAATATGCTCGATCAGATGGGCTAAGAGTCCATATGCGCAGACGACACGGTGCGCCTCCTCCCGTACCACGAACCGATGGCATCGTGGATGATGACGAACAATAGGCGAGCTGTGGTAGCAACCATCCCTATCGCGGGTCAAAGCGGGCCGGTAGAACCGGCCCCGAGCAAGGACGAATTGTTTGGTATGCTCTGAGTTTCTCGTCGATTGGCTCTCTCTTTCACGTCTCTTTCAATCTTTTTCTATATCTCTTTTGTTCGATGGCAATACCTTAGAGTGGCATTTCTCGAGTAGACATCGACATTCGTGTTGAGAAGAGTGATCTTTCTAGGTCGGTACTCGGCAGAGGGGCCGTGTCGTTAGCTGCGTTTTCAGACGTGAACCCGGCGGAATGCGTTTAGATCTGACGTTGCTTGTTCGTGAGAGTCGTAGGAACAGGGATAGAACACAGAAGAAGCGAGCCGTTCGTCGTCATTGAGTGCTGCCCAGTAATACGGCGATATGAAGATGGTCTAAAAAGCAAGTTCACACGATGACTGAGGTCGGTGGCAGGCGCTGGTGCCGACGAGTCAGGATCACCTGGTCGTCTTGGGCAAGAGCGGTTAGTCCACCAGTCGCGCTCCATAGTGAACTCGGTTTCAGCTGCACCCTAACGCGTTCGGGGCAGAATGTCACCAGGCATTGTTTGAGGCAAAACCCCGGAGTGATCCGTGGTTCGTCAGTTCTTGCATCTCATCTGTGTAGCTTAGTGATGCACAAAGAAAGAGAAAGAGCATGTTGCTGAGTTGAACAGCCTCCTCGACTGCAACTTTTATAGAAAAGATGATGAAAAGTGTATTGCTTCCTTCTGAACGGAAGGTAGCTGTTTGATGTCAAGACAATGCATGCTAACGCATCGAGTGTATTCGCAACCTTAGTATGTGCATCTCGTCGTAAGATATTACTGGCTCTTCCTGTCACGTGTACTGCGGAGTACCAATAGCTGTCTTTTGCTACCAGAATGTTCAAGGATGGTGAATTTCCCGAAACCAACACTCGTCAGCCACGTCGTCGCGTGCCCGTGATCCAAGTTTCCCAAATGCCGAAAGACGACAGAGCTAGTTGCGAGCTCCTCAGAACCGAGCTTGTATGTAACGATGTTGATATTTGTCATTACTATTCTGTGTGGGTATTCTGACCACAACATATGCGTTATAGACATTAGTCCTGCGACTCCAAGGTATGTGATAGAAAAGTAAATGCGACCGCGGCAGTGGTATAGCGTAAATGCCCAGAATCAAATTGAGACCCGATGTGCGCCAAGAAACAAAGCAAGCGAAAGAGATGCTACATCTGGTAGCCGGAATTAGTCCAAAACGGTTGACAAAAGGAACTGATGCTTCAGAGACTGGTAACTCGTGCGCCGGCTGGGGGCGCTGAGACTCGGTGTGGCCTTAGATTTATGACTGACTCCAATTCTCGCAGCATGTTGGTATTCGACTCTCGCTGTTCACGTAACGAGGCTTGACGAGCGCGGTCGTCTTGGATCTTCTGCATGCGCTCTTCTCTCGACATTGTGGCTCGTGTCTTTGGAAGGGCAATAGCTTCGAAAACTTCGTCGTCGGACGTGCTGCCCTGGTCGCTCGATGGAGCGCTCTGGTGGGGACTCAGCAGGTCGCCATTAAGAGCGCGCAGAGCATCAGACGGACTGCCTTCATCTACAGCAGTCAAACCGCCTAGACTTGGAACAGGCGAGCGCAGGCCGCTGGATGCTTGGGAGATTCTGCGCTCGTGCCGATCGATATTCAAGGCGAGCGCATTCTTGCCTGCCTCCCAAGCTTGCACCAAACTCTTGAGATCTGCACCGATTGAATCGTATTGTGCGAGGAGGGAGTGACCCAAGTCGGTTACGTCTTCGGTATCTTCCAAGCTCTTGTTGGTCTCTTCGCGGAGTACTTGCATCTTGGCTTGCAGACCGCGAATACCGCTCGACAATCCAGACAACTTGCGCACAGAATTGCGAATCTTGTCTCGAGCAGGAGTTGGTGCGACCTTGGCCGGCGATGGGAGTACGAACTGCTCTTCTTCAGCGAGCACGCGGTTGAACTTCTCGCTCCACTCTCCGACGGGACGAGCCGTATTTAACATGGAGTCGACCACTGTCGACCATCGCGCGAAATCGGGTTTGCCGCCATCTGCCTCCATTGCCAGGAGAGAACAGAGGTATACACGTCGTAGGATTGATAACCGATACTGCAGGATGCGCAGGACTTTTAACGTTTCGGCATCGTCGAACTCAGATTCGCTGTAGCCCAGGGCGGCCTCTTGCATGTCGGGATTGCTGATTTCGTATACGTCGAGATACTTTTCCAAATCATCTTCTTGAATTAGCTGTTTCAGATTACGGCACTGTTCAGCGAGTATGGGAACGATGTCGGCGTATGCAGCTCGAAGGTTCTTGCGCAGCCGCTGGCAACGACGGGCCTGCCCCTTCTCTTCGATGCGGGAGATGGGAGGCAAGGGACTGCTCCTGCGCGGTGTTAGCACTTGGGCTGCAGAGTTATGGCGGAAGGCAAGGTCACGTACAGGCGATAGCCGCGTGACACGAGCTCCACTTCTTGGATCAAGGCAAGGGCAGATGACGTCGAAGCCTCGAAGGCTTGTAGATTTGTGACCAGGTCCGAGGCGCCCTTTACGGCCTCCTGGCGCAGATACTGCAGCCACTGCCGGCGCATGTACGTGTAGCCGGCGGTAAAGACAGCAGCGAAGACCAGCATCACCAGCAGGGTTCGGCTCTTGCTGAAGACAGGCTGGCGGCGCGACCAGTGCACCAGCCATGCCAGCGCGAAGGCCGTCGTGCCCGTGGCCGCTGCGCCGATGGGGTTTATCCGGGCGACCTTGAACTCGTGAGGGCCGGGGCGTCCGTCGGTCGCGAAGCTGGGAATGGCGGATGCGCGCAGGCCTCCTTGCTCGCCGAGCAGCTGGGAAGCGACGATGAGGTAGCGGAACTGCTCGAGGAAGCGTTCGTTGTCTGCGCGGCCGATGCGGGAGTTGACGGCTTTCTGTGTCTTGTTAACGAGCATGTCCGAGACAAACAAGGCGCACCACGTACCGAACAGGCCGTGTGGATGCGGGCGATGGAGCCATGGCGGGCGTGGATGCGCAGCGGCTGTGGGAGCCGGTCTCTTATCCTCGACTGCAGCGTCGACGGTCCGCGGGGCGCGAAGCTCTGCGGGAAGTTGGTGGATGTCGATGTCTCGGTGTCGTGGTCGTGGTCATCGTAGGGTGATGGCGCAGTGCCTTGTCCTGGACGGCGGTTAGTGCCCACGGCGCATGGCATCGTCATCGTGCTAGGGGCAGCCCACCTTCAAGCAACTGCGCAAGAGGCGAGTCGTCGGATATCATGTTCTCCATGTCGCTACCGCCGCATGGTGCGATTTTGGCTGTCGTCGTCGGTTCCCGCTCAATCGCTTGTGATGGCTGCGGGTGCTCTAATCCGGAGATGGAAGGTGCCCGTGATATGGAGATGGCGGGGATGGCAGCTGCAGGGGCGGCGGGCGCGTGGTCGGCGTGGGGTCCAATGGTGGCCGTGGGAGACGTGGATGAGGGCGATGCAGGTGTTGTTTGTTGTGGGTAGGGCAAGCAGCTGGCAACGAGGGTTGTAAGGGTTGTAGACACATGTAGTGGTTCGGTTCGGATGGTCAGCTAATAGTAGTACTAAGCTCAGGGTCCCGGGAAATGAGCCAGTAGTCTGTGATTGGCATGAAACATTCATGGGGAACGTTCGCTCGTTTACGGTTTACGCACCGGCAAACACCCCCCCTCAGACATGTTTACCCCTTGTTCCTTGCATATGCGCGCGTAACCTCGAGGCGCAATCGTCGTGGCTGCCGTCTTTACCAGGAAGCTGTGCATGCTCGTCGCTTTGGCCTGTATACCACTGCCTCGGCCGACGACCATCTCAGCCAACTGTGTGTCCACTGCACCCGTCGAGGACGCGCCCCTTCTTGAGCCTCCGGAGCAGCGGCGAGTCAGTCGCATAGCCTCACATATTCTCTGACCATGCCATCCTAGACGCTGGACGGACCAATGTTCCCCATCCCACCTCCGACCCATTCAATCCATACTAGTGGATTACTCGCTGCTCGGCTGATTAGACATGCTCGGCTTCCAACACGTCCGACATGCTGCGACGAGGCTCAGGTGTTGTATATACACCGCAAGGTACGGGTGCCGTCGTAATCGATAACAGTGCCGATGACGTACCTGCAGCATGGCATCTGCAGCGTGGCCGGCTTGCAGATCCCGCAAAAGCAACTCTGTAGTTCCATCTCAATTCTCCGTGCTGAGCTAATCGCGACGCGGGCTTACCAAGCACGACATGGTGACCTTGTACACATTTCGAAAAGAAGGACTGACTGTCGACAACGCTTCGCGGAACAGGACCGCAGGCGACGGAGTAACTACCCTGTATCTACAGCAAGATCCCATCATCTTTCGCCTACTTGCCACCACTTCCCTCATGCTCGGACTTAGCTGCTACAGCCATGAGCATGGGGGTCGTCGCGCCATGGTACTGCTTCGGCGCAACCCGCAGACGCGCATCTAGCTACTTCTGTTTACTTGATCCAGTCTGGTCTATCCGGATAGCTTACACAAGATCCGCTTATGACAGCGGTCAGTCGCGTTTTAACCTCCAGTGTATCCGGGCACTGTGCAAAATTGCTTCGCCTGTGGCGGGTACAGTCACAAGTATGAGCCGCAGCCTTCCAAGCAGGGCCGTCTATCAAACCATGTCTATGTACATGTACTTTGGATGGCTGCCTCATATACTTTATTCATCACGATTACATACGACACACGCACATTGTTTTTTCTTCTCTGGATTCCCACACTTGACATTTCTTTGCCAACATGGATGATAGCATGATACAAAGGTTGATGGAAACTGTCCAACTCATAAACACCAATCTCGATACCTCACCTGCTTCGTGGCGGGACCAACTACCAGCAATTCGCAACACGATAGTTTCTTTCGAAATAACTGATAGCGTCCCGGAAGAAGAGCGCAGGAATTGGCAGTTACCTCTTATTAGCGTCTTCCAGCGTGTAGCCTTCGCCGATGCTGATAACGGTGTTATTCAAGACTTAGCAGATTGGTGCCTGCGTCAGCTAGTGACCTTACTCCAAATATATCCCGACAATGTCGACATTCTGACTCGTAAGTGGCTTTGTATATATATATACCCATTACCGCTAATCATTATAGTAATCGGTCGAAACTGGTTGCTGAGAGCGCAAAAGGCTCTGTCAAGCATTGCGCGTACAGAGAGGAATTCCTTCAGTAGCGATACAAGCAACTTTAGACTGCTAAGCTCAACAACAAGGGGGTTGGTTGAAGCCGAACAACGACTACACCAAGCAATCTATATCGAAGCGCGAGGATTACTGTTGCCAGCCACAGACTATCTCCAGCGTGCGGTATACGTAGCAACAGAACAGGGCGTCATTACTGGACATCTCCTGTCTATGGTGAGTAAAGTTTCGGCCCATAGCTCGTCTCGTTAACCTTGTGTAGGCTGCCGAGGCGTTTATGAGCCTTGGGAACATCACGTCCGTCATGGCGAACGGTCGGTATTTCCAACAAGCAATTGCTTATTTACGAGCCGCAAGAGATACCCCGAACTACTTCCTATCACCGCATCTGGAACAGTAAGGACTTAGTCTACACGATAGAGCAACGGAATAAGCTGACACGCCAAGGTATCTGGACGGGTACGGGCCTCTCTATGACGACGTGTGAGTGGAATTAGTAGAAATTCTCTAGCTAGCAGGTACACCATAATGGACATGTTCTCGAATCGCGATACCTTGCATGTCGATGCATGTTGGCAGGCGCTCAGAAGGTTGGACAGGATGCTGTCAGGGTCTCGGCACGGACCACAACCCACTTCCGTGCATCCAACACCGTCACCCCATAACGAGAGGTATCACAAGCAGCCAACATAGCGTCACCGTACATCTTGGAGCCTTTCCGGAAGTCCCGCTCTCGTCGCAAACATCTCCGACAGCTGCACATCGGCGCGACGTCACATCCGAGCATCCAGCGAGCCGCCCGGACGAAGTAGCAACCGTACGGCCGAATCAAACACCCCGACCCTCGACCGACTACCTCCGCAACAACCAGCGGAACTTGTCAAGTTCCAGGCGCATAACACACAACACTAGATACACAATGGCGGCATCAGCCCTGGACCAGGAGCGACAACTTGCCATCGACCCAATCGTCGGCACCAGCGTCCAGCACAATACCCAGGTACGCCTTTGTCCAAGCCACACCAGTCTTGCGCTGTCCACTAACTCGTTCGTGCTATAGGTTGTCTCCAACATCCGCAGTCTCACTGCATCGCTCTTCGGTGTCGCCGCCGGCACATTAGGCCTCGAGTCGTATGCAGGCTTCATATTCTATCTGCTGGGCTCGCTAGTGGTGTCGGTGCTGCTCTTTGCGCTCAAGACAGATGGCAAGCCAGGCGCATACTTCTATCGGCCACTGGGTGACTTGTGGTTGGGAGATGTGTTTGGAGGGTTGATGGGATTCGTGCTTACCTGGACGTTGTTCTATGGCTTGGTCAGGGCGTGAAATCATGGAGCTGCACACTGCAACTTGAGTTGACCATTAGAATTTGGACATGTGGTAACCACAGATGCTGTAGTCATGACAACATGGAGGAGCACTAGCCTTCGAAGCTCACAAGCTCTGGGATACTCCGATATCACCGGAGAAGACGCTCTCTGCCATAAGCCAGAGAGTGGGCAATCGCTACTATGCGCAAAGGCAAGGGTGTCAGAAACCCGGCCAAAGAGAAGACAGCTTTTACGTCTATGAACAAAGTATTACGCACCTATCAAACCGTGACATCTCCTGCTGCATCCGGCACCACTCAGGCACACAATGTAAGGTCTTGGCGGCACTTTATGCCCTGTGCTGATTTAGCGCGTGGCCGACGCGTTTGCCAACCACTTTCGCGTTCCCCTCCATTGATTGTTGCCTCCACCGCAATTGTCTCTTGCACAACCACGCTTCGTATACCCCCTTTAGCGCTATCGTACTCACTTAATCTTCCTCCACATTCAAAAGTGTGTATTTCCTGCCATGTGTAGCGAACGAAACTAACCATGTACAGTGCTTGAGGCACGCTTAAACCAGGCCAACGTCCTAAAGAAGGTACATTCGCGCAAACAAAGCTCGGCGAAAGCTGTTCTAACGATGAACAGGTCGTCGACGCTATCAAGGACCTCGTGCAGGACTGCAACTTCGATTGCAATGACTCGGGTATCGCGCTCCAAGCCATGGACAACTCCCACGTTGCCCTCGTCTCTATGATGCTCAAGTCCGAAGCCTTTTCGCCCTTCCGCTGCGACCGCAACATCGCCCTCGGTATCAATCTGGGGTCCCTCACAAAAGTGCTTCGTGCTGCTGGAAGCGACGATATTCTCACCATCAAGGCCGAGGATGCGCCAGATGTTGTCAACCTGGTCTTCGAGACCAAGAGCGCAGCCAGAATCAGCGAATATGACATTAAGCTCATGGACATCGACCAGGAGCACCTGGGTATCCCAGAGACGGACTACGCGGCCACAATCACCCTGCCTGCTGCTGAGTTCCAGCGCATCTGCAGAGATTTGGGTGCATTGTCCGAGTCGGGTACGTCTTTTGACATTTGCGACAGCGTGGCCGGAAGTTGAAGTACGAGCTAATGTCTATCTAGTCTCAATCGAGTGCACCAAGGAGGGCGTCAAGTTTGCGTGCTCTGGCGACATTGGTTCGGGTTCCGTCATCCTCAAGCAAGACCCTAGTCTCGAAAAGGAGTCTGAGGCTGTCCTGATTGAGATGAACGAGCCCGTCTCCCTTACCTTCTCGCTGAAGTACCTGACCAACTTCTGCAAGGCCAGTGGCCTGTCTGACTCAGTCAAGCTTTGCCTTTCTAGTGAGGTGCCTCTGCTGGTCGAGTACGCTCTCCAGGATCAGAGCTACCTGAGGTTCTACCTCGCACCCAAGGTAAGAACCCACTTCTCACTGTTACAGTACCATGGCTAATTTGGACAGATTGGCGACGAAGAGTAAACGCATCATGATTTCATTGACACACGAGCGGCATGTTTTCAGGATAGATGTGGGAGATTTGCGGCGCAATGGCTTTGATATGCATCGAGCGTCTGTTAGGTTCATGATTCTGGTGTGCGACATTGGCGAGTAGGCGGTCCCGCGTGGTGTTCCGCGCCCTAGGCACAAAAGGAAAGTCACTGCCCCACTAACGCTTCACGTCATACCGCGTGGAATTTCAGATAAGGAAGATCAACATAGTAAATCAACAACATACCCCGCGTGCACTTTTGTACCTGCATTCCGCCTCCTCTGCCTGCTCTATTCTCTCTCTGGTGTAAAAATGGCCTCCGACACGCTAATACCGGACACGCGCGTGCTTGCGATTGCCAGTCATGTAAGACTCATAGGCGGAAGACGTGTCTTGTAACTAACATGCGACAGGTAGTCCATGGGTGAGTCGCGTGCCGTCGCGATACATGCAACTCACTGACATTGAGCTGAGCTATGTCGGGAACAAAATGGCCACTCTTGTCATGCAATCGCTAGGTTGCGATGTATCCGCAATCAACACGGTGCATTATAGTAGGTGCACCCGGCATCCTTCTTGGACGGGCGCATGGCTAACAGCTCAGGCAATCACACCGCATACAAGCAAATCAAAGGCACCAAAACATCCGCGACCGAGATCCTCGACCTTTATGAAGGATTACGTCAATCAAACCTCACCAACTTCGATGTACTCCTGACAGGATACATGCCCAGCGCCGAGGCCGTGCAAGCAATAGGGACGATTGGCAGGGATATCAAGCTCAATGCTGGCACGAAGCCTGGCAGTTTCTTCTGGGGTGAGTGACTGCGCGAGGTGACAGGTACAAGATTAACCAAGATAGTGCTCGATCCGGTCATGGGCGACAATGGCAAGTTGTATATTCCAGAAGATGAGGTGCCAGAGTACAAGGGGCTGTTGCGCGAAGCAGATCTCATTCTCCCGAACCAATTCGAGGCCGAGTAAGTAAATCCCAAAGTCTTGCGGAACCAAGCGTGGCAGTTGTTGATAGAGCGTAGGTTACTGTCTGATACTCCCATCACCGATCTCAAGTCCCTTGCCGCTGCGATCCAAGTCCTTCACAAGACCTACCAGGTCCCTCACGTAATCATCACGTCCCTTCGCTTGACGCGCGACAACCAGACTATACCCTCGAGACCGGTGTCAAAGGCTGGCACAGGCACGAATACCCCCTCGGACCCGCAGCATCTCGATTCAGCAACATCTCAACCAGGTTCACAACCCCAAGCGCCGCAGATCGACCTCAACGATGTCGAAAACCTTACCATCATTGGCTCCACCGCAACCTCGGACTACAAACCGCGTCTCTTCCGCATCGACACCCCGCAACTACCTCTCTTCTTCTCAGGGACAGGAGACATGTTCGCAGCGCTGACAATTCCCCGTCTAATTGAAGCTGTACACGCTGCTTCTACGCCCGAGTTCAATCTTCATGCGAAATCAAGCTGGCGGTCACCCGACCATGTGTCGGCTGAGGAACTTCCTTTAGCGAAAGCCTGCCAGAAAGTTCTCGCGTCTATGCAAGCCATACTCACGCGCACAACGTCGGTCTGCCAGGAGAAGATGGCTGCATATGATGCTCGCGCTGCAAAAGAGGGCCGTGGTGAAGGGGACGAGGCGGATGAAGAGATTAGCAAGAAGCGTCATTTGGCGCTCATGAATGCTAGTGAAGTCACAGTGCCGCGGTATGTGAAGGAGATGTTGGATCCGCCGGATCTTGAAAGGTTCAGACCACGAACAGTGTACGAAGGCGAAAGTGTGCCTGACCATGTTGGCGAGAGGACGCCTGACGAGTTGAATGTGCTGCATTTGGGTGTTGGAACGAAGGACGGTGGTGCGATGCAGGTACTACAGGAGGGCAACCAGGGCAAAGCCGTCGGGGAGGACGAGAGTTCATGATATTTGATTGCATAGCCGTTCCGCGTTAAGCTTCATTGGCCGAACTATCGGTCGCTCCTTGATTCGATGATCAAATAGAGACTGGAACCAAGTTAGATAACAAAGCATCCATCTTCTTGCCACAATCAGCACGGTGGCTCACCAGCATGCCCTAGATCATAGATATATGTAGACCTAAGCCTTGGTACCATCTGTTGCTACAGCAGCAGCCGCACCAAAGCCACCTGTGCTGCCGAAGCCTCCAGCACCCCTCACTGTATCCTCTAGTTGATCGACCACAACTACGTCGGGCATGACAACCCGCTCGACTATAAGTTGGGCGATTCGGTCACCAATCTTGACAGGAAAGTCTGTCTCTGAGAGATTGGCGAGGATGACACCAACGGGGCCGCGGTAGTCTGCGTCGATAACGCCGGCCATGGTATCAATGCCGTGTTTGTAGGCAAGGCCGGAGCGAGGTGCTACTCTGCCGTCTGTACAAGAGATCAATCAGCATCGTGCTTCTAGATTGCCCACAAACTGCGAGACTGGAGAGTGGATGTTTGAATATAGGAACACGTACATGTCCCGTCCGGCACCGAGATCTTAATATCAGTCTTTACTAGAGCCCTTCCCCGTGCAGGAATCATAGTGTCCTCTGCACTGTACAAGTCATGTCCAGCAGCAAATGCGCTTCCCTTGGTCGGCGCCTTGGCATTTGGGCTCAGCAATTGGACTTGCAATTGTTGTTCTGCCGCTGCTGCTCCAGCTGATGAGGGTGCGGCGATAGGCACTGAGGGTTGTAGTGCTGCCATGTTGTCGTGGCTGGGGAGATGTGTAGCCGCCAAGGGTGTGGGTGTTGCGGCGCCCGAATCTGTTCCTCGTGGTAGAGTGGAGGCGTGGGAGAGAGGTGTGGGGTCAATGACTTTTGTTCGCTTTGGGAGGGGTGATGAGGGCAGAGATGGCGGCTCGTGGACTGGAACGGGGGTTTCTGACATTTTCTTCCTGGACGTCAATCTGAGGTTGTTTGGAGGGGCGGTGAAGGTGGTGAAAGACGCGTTCGGTGGGGAACAGACGACGCGTTGACATGCGCTTTCATTGGCTGGTTGGCGAGGACTGCTTTCCACTTTCCACGTCTCTTGCCTCTTGTCTCTTGTTCATTCTGTGGCAGTACCTCGATGCACCATTTCGCAACCATCTGGCTACCATGCGACGGGAGTCAACGTTGCTCCGTCGGCCATCGTCATTGCTGCCACCCCGCGAAGGAGAGTGCTAGTCGAAGCCCAGACGTTGCGCGCCTTGAATATGCGCGTCGGAGCAGAACTCGTCATCTTCTTTGCAAGCGAGCGAAGTATTCCCATGGTACCTTTTGGTGCTGCGTGCGCAATGCATTTCAGCTGATGTCGTGTCCCTCGTGACCTCACAGCCACTCGTGGGAGGACTGTGCCAAGGGGAGAGGTGGCTAACGTCGATCCCCCGCATTGAACACAACGGCATCGATGAATCCCAGACGTTGTCGTCATGTCTCACATGGTTATGTGGAGGTGCCCAGGGGCTTGCAGATTTACAATTCTTGGTTGAGGAGATGCGACCAGATCGACTGAGCACACTATGGCAGGGTGTGAAGACGTCCGTCCACAACTAGAGTGACGGCTTGCGAGTCAGACACTCCGATCCGACACTGTCGGGCGAAGTGTTGGTCAATCACACGGCGACACCGTGACTTCGCCAAGCTGCCTTGGCCTCGGAGCTTGAACAGCGATCTTGGGAGCTTGACATGACCTGCGACTTTGGCTCCGACTCGTCATGTCTGCAAACTCCCCTTCATCACGGCCGTGCACATCACGAGACTGCTAATAATTGAGTCTCGTGATCATCTTGAAACTGCTGCTCCATGGGGAAGATTGCCGGGAGGAGGCGGCGGCTCCGACATTACCAGTGCCCCATACAGCGCTACTGGTCAGGCACAGTCTCCAGGTATTTCGGGGTGACCTTGACCTGGCTCCAGTCCACATGACCAGCCGTGCCCTGCTTCAACCTTGGAACCTTAGGGTATTGAATGGACCCCGATTGTTGAGCGGAGTGGCTGACAGACTCCGTGCATACAGAGTACGAGATTTTCGCCTCCAGATGCATTGTGCAGCTAATCATCACCGCATCGTCAGTCCGGCACTGGTTAGTTTAAGAAAATCCTCCCGATAGTTCGACCAAGCGCTGGGTGCATGGTTCGAGGCTACTGTAACCGGCTCATATGGTTGGCCGAGATCACGCTAGCGTGATCAAGCATGCTTGTTGAGCCTCACGGAGTGCTATGGGAACTAATGTACCCCGTTTACCCTGTCGTTCCTATGCGACTTTGGCGCGGCCCAGAAGCAAAATCCTGCCACGCTACCCTTTCCCCACCTCTCCGATGAGCGCTCCGTTTCTCACAGACCGCTGGCTGATATCAGCTCGTCGGCCAATGTCAGCAATACCGAGCACCAAAGCAGCGATATTCCAGAATCCTTCCACGACTATACTGCATACAGCTCGATGCCGTCTGTCTAAGCTATCGTCCACGAAAAGGCTTGTCTGAGCTTGGGGAGCCCATCGGTAATTGCAACGGCCAGACACTCACACACCGCAGACGCTCGTTGAAGAGCGATGCGTTGTGATCGTTTGATGATCGAGGGATGACGAACAGCAAGCCCGCATCTCGATCCTACACATTGCTCCACAGTCATGTCTATCAAGCAGTAGCGATAGACGGTGGCTGTCTGCACATGAATGCATTATCCCCGGTATGAGGTCAGTGGTTCACGACATAAACGAACCCGACTTGACAGGTCGCGTTTGCTAAACGCAGCGCTACTGGCCTAGTGCCCTATCAGCAGACTGCCCACACGCCACATCTTCGCCCCAGCACGCGAATTGCGTATCACTGTTGAGCGCGCGTGTCAGAAGACCAGCCGCGTCTGGCACGTCGTCTCTGGGAAACTGACAATACTCACCATCGTGTTCCAGTAACACGGGCATGGAATCGCTGAACAGCCTTGCGCTAGTTGAATCTCGGCTTCCTAGTTTGCCAATCTGGCCAAAATTGGCTCACGATGATTTGAGCGCTTTGATAATCACAGTCCTACGACGTACGAGTGGTCCCCATCTCGTCTGCTCTAGGTCCAGCACTATCCTGGCTAAGACCACACACTAAGCTTCCCCAGCACCTTCGGACCTATTCTTACTAGCTTGTTGGCCAGCCGCGGGACTAGCGCGCTCACTCCATGCTTCCAGTCTCCAGACTAGGCGGCTGCCCATGGAGATCCCCAGGCTCGTGGAAACACATCCCCAAATGTACTTAAAGATGGTCAGCCCGCCGTGAAGTAGCAGACATCCTCATCCGAGTATTCTACTCTCTAGACTTGAGTCTTCCTTCTCCATCGCTTTTACATATTAGATCGTTGCCAATCATGGGTCTGATGTTGAAGAAGCCTCAGGGCGTAGCTGGCTCGACAGCGCCCGCCATCCTGGTCGGCTTGTTTGTTGCCTTCGGTGGTGTTCTGTTCGGGTATGCAAGTTCTATCTCTTACCAAAGGACTATGCTAACTTTTACAGTTATGATACTGGTACCATTGGTGGTATCCTAGGAATGAAGCACTGGCGAGAGCTTTTCAGCACTGGCTTCAAAAACCGTACCGACGGTCTCCCCGATGTCACCGCCGAACAAACCTCGTTGATCGTCTCTATCCTCTCTGCTGGTACCTTCTTCGGTGCTCTGACTGCCGCACCCACTGCCGATTTCCTTGGTCGCCGTCTCGGTCTTGTTGTCAGCAACATCGTCTTCTGTGTCGGTGTCATCCTCCAGACTGCTGCTACCGCTATCCCCATGTTCGTTGCTGGACGTTTCTTCGCTGGTTACGGTGTTGGTATGATCAGTGCCACTATTCCCTTGTACCAATCCGAGACTGCACCCAAGTGGATTCGTGGTACCATCGTCGGTTGCTACCAGCTTGCTATCACCATCGGTCTGTTGCTTGCTGCTATCGTCAATAACTCCACCAAGGACAGGGACGATACCGGCTCGTACCGTATTCCCATCGCTGTTCAATTCGCCTGGGCTATCATTCTCTTCCTTGGTTGCATCTGGCTTCCCGAGACTCCCCGCTGGTTCATCAAGAAGGGTCACCCAGAGAAGGCTGCTAAGTCTCTTTCCACCCTTCGCCGCCTTAATGTCGAGGATCCCGCTCTCGTTGAGGAGTTGGCTGAGATCACTGCCAACCATGAATACGAACTGTCTCTTGGCAAGGCCACCTACCTCGACTGCTTCCGCGGCAACCTGGGAAAGCGTCTCTTCACTGGTTGTGCTCTCCAGTCCCTCCAACAGCTCACTGGTGTCAACTTCATCTTCTACTACGGAACTTCCTTCTTCCAGAACTCCGGAATCAGCAACCCCTTCGTCGTCAGTATGATTACCTCTTGCGTCAACGTTGCCTCAACCTTCCCTGGTCTTTACCTCGTCGAGAAGTGGGGTCGCCGCAACCTTCTCCTTTTCGGTGCCATCGGTATGGCTGTCTGCCAATTCATCGTTGCCATTACCGGTACCGTTGCTGGCGTTGATAACCAGTCTGCACAGAAGGCTTTGATCGCATTCGTCTGCATCTACATTTTCTTCTTCGCCTGCTCATGGGGACCCGTTGCCTGGGTCGTCACTGGTGAGATCTTCCCTCTCAAGGTCCGAGCCAAGTCTCTCTCTATGACTACAGCATCCAACTGGTTGCTCAACTTTGCCATTGGATACGCTACCCCATACATGGTCAATGACGGTCCCGGCAACGCCAACATGGGTGCTAAGGTCTTCTTCGTCTGGGGAGGATGCTGCTTTATTTGCATCTTCTTCGTCTGGGCCATGATCTACGAGACCAAGGGACTTTCTCTCGAGCAAGTCGACGAGCTCTACGGCAAGTGCTCCCAGGCCTGGAAGTCCCCTGGCTTCGTTCCTTCCCTCTCTTTCCAAGATGTCCAGGACATGCACGCCGACAACCGCCGTGCTAGCCTTACCGAGATCGAGGCCGATGCTTCTCGCAAGAGGAGCGCCACCTACAATGAATACCCTGAGAAGCACACTGTTTAAGCGTCTACCACCGAGACGCATTGAATTCACGAAGACTAATGAGAGTCGCTACTACCCCTGTAAATACGCAACTGGCGGTTTGAGTTTCGCATGATAGCGCTGCGCACTGTATATATCCATCGTCCATGAATTATGATCTGTATCACTTCATCCACGTCCATAATTGCTTTCCTCGTGCTCTTACCCTCATTTACTTTCCAATCCACTTCCAATTCTCTCTGACGGAAGGATAATCGGTAACTACTAGTCTAGATCCCGCCACTCAGGCGATCGCTTCCCGCGTCTTGATCCCAACGATCGATGCCCAACCGCCAGAGGCCAACCGGTCATCTTCCGCAACGCCATCGTGTTTCCCCAGGTTTACCCCAACTCTAGCGTCGCGGGTAGCGCCATCGTAGCGGCTGACTCGGATATAGCCACCCGCAACCTTGATTGGCATCGTAACAGACAACGTCTGGTCATGTATTCAATTTGCAGTCGACCTAAGTGGTGGACATATGGATGTTGTGTGTGATGGAAGAAATTGCCGCACGTCACAAGTCTTTATATCAGCTTAACATCAGCGACTGTCTTGCTTCCAATCTGCGAAGGATTTTGCCGCTCCATCTTCTCGACGTTTGCGATATCATTCGGGGCAAACGGTGATAAGTAACGTCCCCAGCTGCGCGTGGGCTTGTCAAGCTATTCACCCCGAAATCCACATCATATGATCTATCACGACGATTTGCAACGGTCCGACTGTGCTGGGCTTCCATACAAGATGCTTTTTCCAAACAGGAAGTGATACTGGTTGTGTAGGGCCGACCGTAGCGATATTACGCCCTCGTTTGGGTCGCTGGGTTGAGATCAGGCGTGAAAACCATGTACAGAAAGTCAAAGCAGGGAGGCCGCCTGGCCGAGAACGCCTGCGGATGATGTAACCATAGCTGTAAATGACAAGCTCAGTAATCAGGAACGAAAATTTGCTTGTGGATGCGATTATCGTGATGTCGTTGCCAAGTGGCTATTCGTGAAAATCTCAGTCTGTGTCCGGAGAGAGGCGGCCGGTTTTGGAGAGTGGAAAATTGACGCGTAACGCGTCAATATTCTGAACACAGTCCGGCAAACATACTCTACAAGTCAAGAGAATGTCAATGCAAAGAAACGATAGTTTATATCGTTACTTCAATTCTGTACTCCATAGTTCGAGATTTGCTCGAAGGTATGACATGATTCTGTATATGGTGGTAGAGGGTCTTCTGCACCGGGATTTGGTACGTGACGCGTGCCAAGAGACCAAGCGTCACCTCCGCCTCGGTCTTTCCGACCCGAACTTTCGAAAGCCTTCACAGTTTACAACGGTGACCTTCCAAAGCTTGTCGCAACATAGCTCTTGCTCATGATTGTGTTTGACGTTTTCAGTTTGTCTTCCGCAAGAAACTATCGTGCTTCCACATGAAACGCCATCCTCCAATGATATGCCGCCACGCCTTTTGAAACGGGTGTCCTTCTGTGAGCAATCATGGTTTGGGTGATTCCAGAAAGTCGGTGAGGCAAGAGGACACTCACCCCATGGGTGCATAGACAGGGTGGCCACTGCGCAGCTCCAGACTTATTCGCGCGCAAGCAACACGCTCAGTCTCGAGATCATTCACTACTCCCTCACAACACACAGTCTCTTCTTCAATACAAGGACTTGCTAGGCTTTTTTCCATGTCTCCGCAAATGCTGACAGCCTCCATGAGATTAAGCACGTTCGATGCCCTGAACGAGGCATTATACGGCTCCGCATACGGTTTCGGCGAACGTGTACTACCCCTGGAATTGAGATCCCGCACCCCACGATTCTTCCTCAAGCTACCAGTCACCTGCCGATACAAAGACGACAAACTCACTCTTTTGTTTGAGAAAGTTACAAAACCGACCTGGAACGCTCTTTGCGAACATGTCGGAGAAGAACGTACCATCAGAGTCATACTGGATGATGGCACGCAATCATACGACGCAAGGCTTTCATTGCCAGGAAGCGAGCCGCTCGAAGACAAGAGGACAGAGGTGGACCTTCGGTGGCAAGAATATGAAGAAGCGGTATATGTGCTCAAGAAGATCCTTGCGTGGATAAAAGAAAAACTACTGAGACGATAAATCAAGAGGCTTCCTCAACGCTGATTGAAAGAGTGACATCTTATCATCCTCAGATTGCCCGGTTCTCTTGGTTGCTGCCAGCATGCTAACCTGTTATGATGTAATCTCCGATCATATGTTGATCTTCAATATACCTCTGGTATTGATCAAGAATGCCGAGTGCTGAAAGCTTGCGGCAATGGCATGACAAAGACTTATGCCGAAGAGCGGGTTGATATTCAGCACGCCGCCCGCCGTAGAAGATTTCGTCTCGAAAAAAGGAAGAGTTGTCGTAACAACGCGACTGGCCTAGAAGCCTGGAAAGATTCGAATCGATTCCAATTCCCGACACGTCAACGGGAACTAGATTAGTGTCGCGCAAACGCCTTCCTTAATCGGGTTTCCACGTGTCCCGGCAGATCGATGATACACATTCTAGGACTCGCCCCAGATTGACGTCTTCACCGCGAGCCTCGTCCGAGAGTTTTGCAGACTTGTCGCCTCAGACCCATACCCTTATCGGACCGGTGAGTGCGGGTTTAACGGATATGTTGTGCACGCACCGCTTGAGGCTCAAAAACGTCGTCAAAGTGGGTCCGATACCAACGGCGTAGATCGGCAAAAGAGCAAAACACTAGGATAGTGATACGGTAACCTCATACCGTCTCTTGACATATTACAAATGCTGGAAAACTTCTAGAAAATGCGTATAAGTATAAGACTACAGCTGGACAAGTAGGGAGTTTGCATCTCACCAAACAATTGTACCTCTCTCTCACATCACTACATTCATCACCTACTCAAAAACATCTCCAAACAACCATGTCTTCATCACCAGACTTCAAGGGATGGGTCGCTCACGACCCCTCTGCCGCCGACGGAAACATGCAATGGGGTGACTACACCCCCAAGAACTTCGAGTCCACCGACATCGAGATGGAGATCAGCCACTGCGGTGTCTGCGGCTCTGACATTCACACTCTCCGCTCCGGCTGGGGCCCCTCGGACTACCCTCTTGTCGTCGGTCACGAGATCATCGGAAAGATCACCCGTGTAGGAGACGATGTCAAAGACCTCAAGGTCGGTGACCGCGTTGGTGTTGGTGCTCAGAGCGACTGCTGCGAGAGCTGCAGGCCCTGCAAGACTAAGCAGGAGAGCAACTGCAACAACTTCGTCATGACCTACAACGGCAAGTACAAGTCTGGCGACAAGGCCATGGGTGGTTACGCAAAGAACTGGCGTGGACCTGCTTCTTTCGCCATTCCCATTCCTGAGGGTCTGCCTTCAGAGTACGCCGCTCCTCTCATGTGCGGTGGTGTCACCGTCTACAACCCCCTCGTCTCCTACGGTGCCGGCCCAGGAAAGCGCGTCGGTGTTGTCGGTATTGGTGGTCTCGGTCACTTCGCCCTCCTTTTCGCGAAGGCTCTCGGATGCGACGAGGTCGTTGCCATCTCCCGTTCTTCAAGCAAGAAGGCCGATGCTATGGAGCTCGGCGCTGATAAGTTCATCGCCACTGGCGAGGACCCCGAATGGATGACCAAGAACGCCGCCGGCCTGGACATCATCATCTCCACCATCTCTGGTGGTTTCCCTCTGGACCAGTACCTCAACCTCCTTGACGTCAACGGCACTTTCGTTCAGCTCGGTGCTCCTGACGACCCATTGCCCTCTTTCTCCCCCATGGGCCTCATCTTCAAGAACTTGAAGATCGCTGGTAGCTTGATCGGCACCAGGCAACACATCCGCGACATGTTGGAGTTGGCCAAGAAGACCAACCTGAAGGCTTGGGTCCAAGTCAGGCCCATGTCCGAGGCCAACGACGTCATTGTCGACTTTGAGAAGGGCCTTCCCAGGTACCGTTACGTGCTCAAGAACTAGGAGTTTATGAATGAATTAGACGATACCCAGTAGATGTAGATTTTGTAGTATAGAACAATTCGAGTACTTGTCTCCTCGATCATCTTCCCCACATCACGATGTTTGCTACCCGTGTTGATCCCGGCGCAGTATGACAGAGCGATCCTTGTCGACAAGAATCTGCTTGCACTAGACGAGGAACTAATGTCCAATCATGATCAGATCTGGTCACTAAGTTGTTGGTTGCACCGAAAGACTGATATCCAGGTTTCGAACACCACATTTCGGGTTACGGCGACATTTAAGGAGGGCAGTGATAGGCGCAATATTCACGCTAATTTTGAGGCCTACATCCAACCAATCAGCGCCTTGTTCGCTTTTGCGAGCATATAGTCGCCTTCGAGACCTGTTTTCATGCTGCTTTTCTTCTTCACCGTGGGGCCTGTGGCCGCCTCAGTGTCCACTCCTTTCGTCTTTCATTTCATCGTCTCGCGTCGCTCTTCTTCGTGTTCTTCCTTGGAAGCCTGGAGCGTACCTACAGAACACAGGAGCCACTGCTACGTTCTTGTTGTAGCGTTCAATTTCCGAATCTAGAGGAAGCGCCTTTCAAGACCAAGATTTACATTATCATCATCTTTTTGTTGACCCGCGCTTGCTCGACCTTCGAGAAACTCCATCCTGTGTTCTACCAGCGCACCAGTCTTCCTTATCCGCGCAAACCGAAGAAGAGCATCAACCACCATCCGAGATAAATGGATTTCCCCATTTAAACGATCGCATCTCATCCTCCCCATGGTCACAACATTCTTTTGCAGCCCTATATAATGACTACGAACCAACATCGTCAGCATCACTACAACCTCAGCAGCCTGCTGCTATCTTTCAGAACCATATATGCCAGGTCTGCGGAAAGACATTCCAACAGCTCTCCAAACTAAGGTTTGTACAGTGTTGAGCAATCTATTCACAATGTTAAGTCTCAGTAGATTGCACTTGCGGACACACGATACCTACAAATGCGAACCTTGCGATGCATATTTTCAAGACAGCAAGGATGCTAGAAAGGATCTAGAACGACACAAGCAGACCAAAGCGCATCGAAAAAAGCTTGGTCTAGACACTAGTTCCTCGCCGTTCGTGTGTCCGGTTGAGTGGTGCGCAAAGAGTATGCCGCGCAAGGACAATCTGAATCGGCATATCAAATCTCAGCACCCTGGTCACGGGCGATTAAAGTAGCAGTTATCTAAAGACAATGTAGAAGCTTGATGCGACTTATGATGCTTTGATGTTCATGTTGATCTTCGCCACTTGAATGACAGTGTAATTAACCCTAGGGCTTTCGCTAGTAAACTAGTAAACATACTTTTGACTCCCAAGTATTCTTCGTCACAGAGTGATCATTAAGACCACGCACATGTTCAGAACTAGAGACCGAGTACGCTCATCTGATTGCCTAATGACTGGAGGGCGTATGTTGCAGTAGATAGCCACATGATTTCATATCGCTCCATTGAAAGTCGTTTTCAGATCCAACACGGCTAGGCCATGCAAGATGAAGTCAAAGCATCGGTAGGCCTCAAGTGTGCATAAATATCTTCTATTGACCGGTCAAAATGTTTTGGCGAATATAAAAGTATCACATCCTCTGTAGATTTCATTCCTCAGCTACAAACACGCTTTCACCGAAACTTCTACCATCGCTTCCATCACTAGTCATGTCTCCCATCTTCTGTTGTTCCAATACTCAGGGGTACAAGAATCGTATCCTGTCCTACGAATCCAAGTTCCAGACTTTTATGGCTTGGGCCAACTATCCTAAAGAGAGCAACGCAGTCTCACCTGACACAGTGCCGTCTTCAGCCGACATTACGTTCGCAATTCAGGTTGTTAAGCAAACGAACTACGGTCCACTTGATAGCAAGCGATACTTCGTCACCGGCTCCGATGGGGTTTTCGTCGAGGTGACTGAGCAATGGCTCATCGATGCGAACTTCGAGAAGCTGAACACGTAAGCATACAAAGAGAAACAATGATGTGAGAAGGCGTTGTTGCTTACAGTGATGAAGGTTCAAGAACTTCAAGTGTGCGACTCACAACAAATTCTTCGAAGTCAACATCTACCAGAAAAATCCAACGAATGCGCACCATTGGCGAGCCAATATCGCTAGACCTGCGACGGAGATAGACTTGTGAGTAGTAGTAGCGAAGAGAGAGGTTGTATGACGACGACACTGTTCTCTCAACATTTGGAAACCCTTTCGTATGAACAGAGGATCTAGTGAGATATACGAAAGTTTTTCTTACGTTGGAGATGTGACAACTGCGGAATTTGGTCACATGGACAGAAAGTTAGTGGAAGGCAATTACTATACTACTTTGATTATCATGTCAATGGTTCTTCCACAGGATGTTTCGTTTAATTACGATTCTGAGTTTACATCACCTCGTTAGAAGCTCTTTGTGATTCCAGTCTTGATACCCTCAAGTTTCTCCACCAACTCTTTCCAAACCTTCTCTTGACCCTTCTTTCCGTCATCGCTTCGCACGAAAGCGCTCGGTTCAGTAATCTCGCAGTCGCTGAGATACTTTCCATGGGTCTCGACGCCTGAAGTACCGGCGTGCACAAGAGTTCTTGATCCCACTTCCGTCGTACGTGCGAGGAAAAAGCGCATGACGGCGAGAAACCCTGGACCTTCCCGACCAAATTCGCTGTTTGCTCAATTAGTATGGATGACGAATGTGAGAAAAAGAGATGACTCACGAGTGGCAGAAGCCAGGGTTAACGAGATTCACCGTCACTGGAATATTCGATTCCGGGTATCGCTCGCAGAATGCGCGGACGAATAGTACTTCCATGAGCTTGCTGACCTGGTATCGATTGCCGAGTCCAACTTCCTTTCCATCGACAACCTTCTCATTCAGTCTCTCGAAGAGTTTACCCTCGGGTGCATTCCTCTCATCGAACGGTGTCCACTCATGCACCTCGGAGCTGACAATGGTAAGTGTGGGTCTAACGTTGAACTTGTTCGCCGTTTCCTTGAGCTTAGGTAATAAAGCGAAAGCCAGCAGGAATGTAGACACCACGTTCACGGTGATGGTTGATTCGTCTTGTTCGAAGACCTCCCAGACGCCGCGGTTCACGCCGGCGTTCAAAACTGCAATATCCACTCGTTCCAACTCTTTGCTAGCTTTTTCGGCGAAATCGAGAACTGATTGGTAGGACGACATGTCCAGTTGCATGACTCTGACTACATCGTTGCGGCCTGTTGTCGATTCAATATCCTTACGCGCCGCTTCACCCTTCTCGATGGAGCGCACGGCAAGAATCACAGTCGAAGCATTGAGCTGAGTGAAGTGACGCGCGGCCTCTTTTCCAAGACCGACGTTGGAGCCCGTGACGATAACAGTCTTTCCAGTAAGATCACCGCTGGGCTTTACAGGTGTGACGAAAAGCTGGGAATTGAGGAAACGGACGATGCCTGCCATGGTGATTGTCTTGTAGTATTTGTGAGTGATGTCGGAGCGGACGAGAGGGAAGCCCGTTGACGTTGAGAGCGCTCCTCCGCTTTTAACTTCCTTGTATCAATGTGGTCGCGCTTAACAAGGGCCGAGCGTGCTTTAACAGACCGCGGGGTCTGGGTTTCAATCTCCCCGTCCCGCAACGCGAAGATGCCTTTGGAAGGTCTATGATGTCACTTACTTCTAGACCTTCCCAGTCAGCTCCATCGAGGCTGCACGCCTGATCATACCGTTACAGGGCCGGACGAACCTTTCTGCACTTCTGAACGATTTCCTGATCGTCATTAGTGCCGGCTAACTGACGGAAGCTATCGTTTAGCTACTGCGGAGTTACACGGATTTAGCTCTCAATCCGTATCTTCACTTGGTGCCTACACCATGTAGTAGCTAGATTGCGCTGGCCACATCTTGCCCATATGTCTTGTCCTTGTGACTCCACGAGCCCAGTGTTTGTAGGTAGCCGAACCTTGGCATGGACTTCCCAGCTGTATCCCAAGCGCATGTTGTGCAGTGTAAGCACGGGACGTTCCGTTTATGCACGCAAGCATCAGCACTTGATCTCAACATCCATGTCACAAATTCACACTCATGTAAGACTACAGGGCAGTCAAGTTCATCGACTGTAATAACAATACGGCACGATATCTAGGCAAGCTACATGAAGCGCATGCAGCACTTCAGCCCAGGTATTCAAGACACGAGCAAATGCCTGCGCCAACTCGCTCATAATCATGCGAACTTCCCCTAGAACCAAATTAGTGTACAAATGCTCAGCTTCACTCTCCGATTTTGGTATCCCCCAACGCAACGATAATGGCGTGCAACTGCACAAGCTAAAGAAATCGAACGCGCAACTCGAACAACCCTAAATCTACCAGGCATCGACGTCGAAGCCTTCCTCGGAGAACTCGGTCGCAACAACGGTTCTCCGCGAGAACTGGCGACCAGCAAGTGCCTTGATAGCCTTTTGCGCAGACTCTGTATCCTTGTATTTGATGTAAATCTTGCCAACACCGAGGTTGACGCGGGCACCGGCGGGACGGGGAATCTTGGTCTCAACGATGGGTCCGTACTTGCCGCACTCCTCTTCGATGTCTTCCTTGATTTCTAGATGTTGTTAGTATCGTGCGATGCTTTCTGGGTTCTTTTCAAGCTTACCTTCGTATTCCTCGTCGTTCAGAAGCTCGTCCGAGGTAACCATGTTCATCAAGCAAATGACACGGCTGTGCTCGTGGTTCTCGGCCGCGCTGGCTCCTGCCAACATGGAAATGGCACCAACACCACCATCGAGACCAGTCGTTTGCTGAAGTCCGACAGTGGCACGTGAAACCTTGAGGTTGCCATCACCAAGCGGGATGTCGTTTAGACCTTCGATGACGGCATCGATGACTCCGTTGTCCGCGTACTCACAGAATGCGATACCCTAAGATCTGTTAGCTTACGAGTCGTGCTTGGTTAGAAGAGTATACTTACGCGGTGCTGGTCGGTGCCGGTGTCCTTGACGAGGGTGAAAGCCTTCAGCTTGCCCATAGTCTCTACGAGTTCTCGAATCTGCTCCTCTTCAATGTACGTAGGAATGTTGACGATGCTCAGCTTGTTAGGGCTATCCTTGACAACAGAGGAAATCTCGTCGCCAGGTGGGTATGCGTTCTCATCGGCAGAGGGAGTAATGTA
The DNA here is from genome assembly GCF_024291825.1 of Alternaria postmessia. NCBI lineage: Eukaryota > Fungi > Ascomycota > Dothideomycetes > Pleosporales > Pleosporaceae > Alternaria > Alternaria postmessia. The sequence continues at coordinate 21,096 of NW_026260090.1, read as the reverse complement.
ATCCTTGGGGCGGCGGATGGACAGACCCGACCTGTCGGGAGCTCCTCCGTCGTCGCGCATAGAGATTCCGTTCATAGCCAAAGCAAGGGTCGCATCTTCGGGTGCCTTGAACTCTAGCGCAGCGTACTCCTTGCTAGTAGCAATGTGGGCTGACAGGCACGGGTCGTTTCCGGACACGACGTTGAGACCGTTGAGCTGGTTGTTGAAGAACTCCATAATCTCCTGAGAAGTGCAGCCCGAGGGCAGATTGTGGACATAGAGGCGCTTCGATTGCTTGGCGGCTGATGTTGCGAGAGCGGCAGCTGTGGCAGTTCCGGAAGAGGGCGAGATGAAGGCAGCCAGCTTAGACGGGTCCATGGGCGCAGCGCGGGGGGCACCGGGCAATGGAAACATGCCCGACAGCTTAGCCTGCTCTGCCGTGATGTTTTCGTAGCCTGCAGGCTTGATGTCCCATTGGGTCATGCGACGCTGGCGCTTCTGGATGTTTGTGAAGCTGGCAAGATCCGGTGTAGCCTCGCGCGGCTTGTTGAAGGGCGGAGAGTCTTCCTTTGCCTGACGCGCCCTATCACGTCCGCCACCGAAGCCTCCATCGCGTCCTCCTCGTCCACCTCTGCGGTCTTCGCCGCCAAATCGGTCGCCGCCTCTCTCATTGCGGTCTCCACGTTCTCTTCGGTGGCCACGGTCATCGTCGCGGTCGCGGTCTCCTCGAGGTCGGTCGCGTCTCGAGTACGAGTCGCCCCAGCCACCTCGGTCTCCTCCCCGCTCGCCTCGCTCGCCCCGGTCATCGCGGCGTTCTCGACGTGCGTATGTGTCCTCGCGTTCGCGCTCACGGTAGTCGCGGCTAGAAGAATACGTGTCTACCTCGTAGTCACGGCGGGAGCCTCCGCCGTGGCGGGGAGAGCGTGAACGACGTCGCCGCCTGTCGCCGCCACGGTCGCCGCGGTCGCTTCGGTCGCCGCGATCGCGATGGTCATCTCTCGAGGACTGTCTTGTCAGCATGTGCCCAGTCATGTCGCGACGGGTGTGTGCACTCACGTAATTCCGCGATCCGCTCTGTCGGCCACCGTCTGCTTATGTTAGTCTTGATTCTGGGAGCTGTACACTAGTCAGTACATGTACTGATAGACGTCGCTTACCTCTGGAATAGCTATCGCCGTTCATAGTGGGCGGTTGTGGGTGCTAGAAGCTCTCGCGCTGGTCGTAGTGTTCAGCCGCGTAAGATTCTGCTGCTGCTGGAGGTGAGATGGCGAGACGAGCTGCAATTAGCAGATGTGGATCAAGAAACGACTGATGAATCTACCACGTGCAATTGTCCAAACTTTGGGACGCGATGCTTCTGCGGTGATTGCAGTTGCCGTCGCGGAAAACGTGTGAGAGAAAGTCGGGGCTGCCTTAGCGTGTCCTTGGCGTGATCACCCCTGTCACCTAGGCCGGGCCATGGTATATTCACTCCTGCTCGCATGGGCTTTAGCATGCACCCTTCTCCTACTATTGTTGACCATGGCTTTGCGCGCAGCTGAATGGCACAAGCTGCCTACAAGCCTCACGGAACTCTGCATCAACACCACCCTGCGATGTGGGCAATCGTTCAGGTACCTCCCATGTTGCCCCTTGTACTCGAGTCGCAACAGCTTCTAACGTGCCATCAGATGGCGCAAGTCCGCCGATGATGTCTGGTCAATGGCCCTTCACGGTCGCATACTTTCCCTCCGCCAAGATGCCGACTACCTCCACTACCGCGCAACCTACCCACCTATTACCACCGCCCTTCCTACTCCGCCCCCATCCAATGCGCCCTCGGTTGCGCCCGAGGAAGACGACACTCTTGCTCTCGTCAAACACTATTTCAACCTCGCGCCCGACTTGGGCCAGTTGTACGAGCAATGGGCGGCGTCTGATGCCAACTTCAAGAAGCGCGCTCCCAAATTCACTGGTATAAGAATATTGCGGCAGGATGCCTGGGAGGCTCTGATCGGTTTCATATGCAGTAGCAACAACAACATCAGTCGCATATCTGGCATGGTGCATAATCTTTGCTTGCACTACGGTCCGCTTATAGGAAGCATCGATGACGTACCCTACCACGATTTCCCCACGCCCGACGCCCTCTCAGGCCCCAACGTCGAAGCACATCTCATGAAGCTTGGGTTTGGTTACCGTGCCAAGTACATTGCGAAGACTGCACGAATGGTATCAGAAGATAAGGGCCTGAAATGGTTGGACAGTCTGAGTAACCCCGAGTGTCCACAATTTGGAGTAGAAGAGAAGCTGGCTGGAGACATGCTTGAGGGTGGTCGTGAGGGATATCGACAAGCACATGAAGAGCTTCTTGCCCTGCACGGTGTGGGCCCAAAGGTCGCAGACTGTGTGTGTCTCTTTGGGCTCGGCTGGTCCGAGTCTGTACCTGTCGACACACATGTCTGGCAGATAGCCCAACGCGACTACAGGTTCGGCAAGGGCAAGCACAGTAGCCTAACTGCTGCTACATACGCTGCGATTGGGAACCTGTTCCGAAAGCTGTGGGGAAAGGAAGCAGGATGGGCGCATTCTGTCTTGTTCACGGCGGACCTAAAGGCATTCTCTGACAGGGTTGTTGCAAAAGTTGAGGTCAAGGAAGAGGAGGTAACAATAAAGAAGGAGGAAGAGGATACCACCATACAACAAACGGTCAAAAAGGAGACCACGAAGCGAAAGCGCATAAAGCAGGAGCCTGAGGAAGCGCCCTCTGTTGTCCAAGTAAAGCAAGAGACGACGACACGTAGGAGCAAGCGGCAACGAGCTTAGCTCGGTTCCTGAAGCTAGATACCATCACAAACGAAAATTCATTGCTGATCATCTGCGGGTGACCTCTCTCCTACTACGACTTGGACATGTTGGACATGGGCAAAAAAATCCCCGTCGATAGGTTGCACAAAAAAGACCAAAACATACAACAGCGGGGATTCGCTCGTGGTCACCCACCTAACTACTAATCCGCCGGTACACTGCTTGTATATGGCTGAGCGGATGGGAAGCCTAGCTTTCACTCATGCTACTGTCACAAAGTCCCTTACTTTTCCTGTATTCAGTAACCCTCTTTTCTGTATACAGGCTATTAGCACACAATCTGGTGTTAGTGGTTTGCTCCGCCTAGGTGCCATACACTGGCGCGTAAGCGCTACAGAGGCTCTTGAACAAGACCTAGCCCCTGCAACTACAATCTGCGAGAGAAAGGACGCGTTAAGAAGGCGGGGGAATAGGAGAGATGACATACATCAACCTAATACAATGTGTATCACTCTGTTACGAACACACACAGGATGAATCCCTTCAGCAAAGGATGCGAGGTTAAAGGCCAACCGTCGCACGAAGCAAAGGATAATGATCAGCGCAGGGTGCTCCAATCACGTGATTGATATCCCGCTAAGGCTAGCTGTCCAGAATAGTTGTGCATGAAGGGATAGCAAACCATCACAAACATCCCCAACATCTAAGATAGATAGGATAGCAGTAATAGCAGCAGACACAGCAACGAGATGTGAAGATCGTCCTTAGATGGTTTAGGGTTGGTTCTCAGGGTATGAGTGAGTTCGAGTGAACGGATTGGTTGGTGTGTTAGCACGATTGGTAGATCGATGTAACAACACGGTGGTTGAGAAACAAGTAGTAATCATTAGATTGCTACACAAGGATGTTTGCAAAGTTGAACACGATGAACTATGAGAGTGCATCGTAAGGTCTATATACAAGAGTACCGTCCATTTCTGTCTCTGCCATCCCTCTCTTCACGTGGCTGGTGTTGCCATCCACAGATGGTTCTCCCTAGACTGTATGGTAGGCCACGTGACTGGTAGTTACGCCAAGAATTAGCGATAGTTCTGCGCGCGACTTTCGCAACTATCACCCTCAATATATAGGATTAGGCAAAGAGCTCTTACAGCTCGTTGTGTTCAACTTCGATCTTACGTCAATCTAAGGATTACTACTTGATTCTCAAACCCTCGTGTTATTACATTGATCTACCAATCGTGCTAGTACAACCCTCTCGTCCATCGTCGCCCACTCATTCCCCGAGAACCAACCCTAGATCATCTTCGGACGATCTTCACAGCGCAGCGCGCAACATAGCTATTGTTGCGACCACAACTACCCTACTTTGATTATTACAAGATGCAGGGCGATAGAGAAAGATCTAAAGAACAAGAGTGCATACGCTGCTAGTTCACAAGTGAATGTGGTGGGGACTGGTTTAGGTCGAGATTAGATTCATCTCGCTGAGGGGCATTTCTCGCTTACGGGCAGGGGACGTTGATGATCACAAAGAACCAACGTGATACGCGCGAAGGATTGTTGAATTTCTGGGAGGGATTAGGCAAATCATAATCATGCAGACCCCTTGCATCGTCACTGAGGTGATGTTATTGTGCAAGAGCGGAATATCTGTTGCCTGGTTTTTGACTACCACAGTTTTGGTCAGTCAACTAGAGAGTATTGAGACATCAATCGCGACTTGATAGATACGCCGCACATGGAAGAAATGTTACCTGAAACAATACTAGTACATTTCTGTTAAGCTCTGTTGTTGCTCTTTAGTCCTGTAATCTCAACTCCCGCTCAAAGATCTTTGTTAAGATACTCTACAGGCCCAACATACACCTTGCGCCCCTTGAGAAAGAAGTAGACCAGCGAAAAAACCACAACAACGCCGTATATCAGAATATTCCAGTTCATTAGGTCAGGTGTTGGGTGCGGAAATGTAGGGAAGAAGGCGAATACCAACGCTACACATAAGTAGATGACGGACACACCATTGACCCAGATACCAGCGCGACCGAGCGAGAACTTGCAGGGAAGGAGAGGTTCTTTGTTCCACCTGTTGATAAACATGCATGAGATGCTGACGATGTAGGACGAGAGGAGAGCACATGTGCCTAGCGACGCAACGGAGTTGAACGCTACGGTGCTGCCGATGTTGATAAGAGAGAGTCCAACGGCAATACTAAAAGACACAAGAACGCTGTTGAGAGGGATGTCCCAGCCTGGTCGAACTCGGGACAGAAAGGCACTGAAAGGGACGCCGTGGTCGCGAGCAAAGGCGAAGAGCTGGCGCGAGCATGTTGCCACATTGTTGACACATCCAAACACTGCCATGATAGTCGTAATTGATGCTAGAGCTGTAGCCCCTGGGATGGACTGCGTGGCGTTGTACATGATCTGAATGTGGGGCTGCCCTGTCGGCGATAGGATGGCGCTTTCCACGTCGCCGAGGCAGAAACAGAAGGTTACCAGCATGAGGAAACCCAAGCTGCTGTTAACTACCGCTGTCCAGATCATGGCGCGGGGAAGTGTGTGTGAGGCGTCCTTTAGTTCTTCAGACATATGGGTCGCAGCATCCGCACCTAAGAGAGAGAAGATAGGCGAGAGCTGTCCCACCAGCACAGACAGACCTATGCTGCCCCATCCTGCGTTATCTTGAAATCCACCGAAAACCTGTTTGGATGGACTACGCGGCCCCAGAACCCACATTGTGATGAAGATGGCAAAAAATCCAAAGATGTGCAGGACTAGGACAATGCCTTCGACTAGTGGTAGCTTACGAGCTAACAGCGTGTTAAACAGGATCGAGAACGTTGCTACGGCAATAACCAGGAGGGTACCGTGCCATCGTTCGGGGACGTAGTTTGGGTTGTTGAGGATGACAAGTCCTTGGACCTGACCGCCAGCAAGGAAGGCGATAGATGCAATTCCGGTCTGCCAACCTAGCACGCACAACCAGCCGCTACTATGTGATCAGAAATAAGGCTCGTGGATGTGCTCAGGGCAACGAACACAAGATAACTTAAGAACTTCTGGTGTTTCTTCGGCGCAAACTCAGACACCCAATGATACTGTCCTCCGGAAGTAGGAGCCCTTCGTTCTAGTTAGCAATTGTCTCGTCTCGAAGGAACCCCAGCAACGGGCCGCCACGCACATTGAAGCCATCTCAGCCATCGAGACGATGACAAAGCCCATGCCCACCGCTGTGACGAGGAACATGACGATAGCGCCACCGGTGCCACCATTCGTTAATGGGATGATCAGAGTTCTGCTGGATGTCAGACAGCGCAGATCAAATGCTCATACGTACTCACGTCAGTATGGTTTCCCACGTCGCCATCAAAACCATGCTGTATCCAAAGATCGACACAAAACGAAAGTTTCGTCGCAGCTCCTGCTGCTTTCCCATACGATACATGTCCTTTTGGTCGCCAGCGGTCCCTTTCTTTTCTGAAACTATGCCATCCTGTTGTAACTCGCTGTCAAGAGGCTGGGCTACGGCAGCAGCTTCATTCTTTAGGTCTGACATAATAGAAAAACGAATATGAAGAGTGTAAGTTAACAGGAATGAGTGTGCGAGTTAAAAGGAATGATTGCGAATGTTAAGCTTCGACCAAGCGACACGACAACCGAGAAGTCAGGAAATTGCTTCCATAACACTAAGAAGGATGGGAAAGATGGCGCAAATGCACCTGGCTCAATAGCACGGGAAAGATTTGAGAAGCCAGCTGCAAGACGAAACCACTCAGAGGACGTGATGGGTGGATACAGGTTGGTGGTACAGGGGACGGGCCGGCCAAAGCCCTCGGGGAGGCTAGCACGCCGCCCGGCAGGGTAAGCGGCATTCGAGCCGATGCAAGTTGGATCCTTCACATCCTCTGGGTCGTCGCCTTGGCGTTGCCAGATTGCTGCGCCGATAATCTTCTCATGCTCACTACCCTCGGCGGTCGTGACGGCAACGATGATCTTGTTTCGTGGATTGGCCCAATCATTGCGCACCCAATCGTGCCAAAAGATTTGTACGTCATTAGAATACTGTGCTCGGTAGGGGTGAATTACTCGACCAAAGAGGTCTTCTTCCAGGAACGCACGAGCGCAGATGTCGACGATGACCGGTTCATCTGAGGGCTTTGCAAGGCGTAGGTGCATGCTTGGAATTTTGAACAAGTACTGATGCTGATGGGAAAAGACCCAAACAATCGGGTTTTATCTAGTCTTGGAAGCATTTCCTGACTTGGACTAGCAAACATTCATGTAACTTTCGAGCCGTTCCATGGTCCCATGGCTTCCTGAGCGTCGCTCATCAGCAGCATTCTCGGGTTGTCCACGCCGGCGATAGCGAGCCGTCGCTGATGCTACGGCTCGTACCATGCAACGCTGTCTTCCTTCTCCCCAAATTTCTTGTGCCCATGACAAACCTTACGGTTTACACCTATGATGCAAATGTCGCGTTCATCAAACCAGCACATCCCGCCTCCGTCGGGATTCATGCGCCTATCTGCAGTGCGTACTCTACTTAAGTAACCGGGAGTCTTAACTATAATCAGAATGGCACGGAAGAGCTCCTATCCGTCCTTCCTGTTTTATAGTGTAGTTACCTAAATTACGTTTAGTGTAGACAGCGTAAGCTGTCGTACGGTTACCGTATACGTGCACACCATGCACGCCGTCAGTCAAGGCACGCGCATCACCAAAACAGGCTACACAAGATTGAGGCTGTAGAGCCACACACAAGCACTTATTACAAGGAAACTTACTAGATTACTCTATAGGCCTATGCGTTAAGCTTTTTCACGAATACTTTCTTGGCCGAAGGATTTTGCGGACGCGAGTGTTATTTTGGTGTGGCGGTGTTAGGGTACGCGATTCCTGAAACGGGTAACCGAGGACGAAACTCAGTTAATCGACCTCAACACGGCACCGCGAGTTTTGACGGATCGCGAGGGTGAACTAATTTTCAGTGCCCTATGGTCGTATGTGGAAGACGAAGAGAACACATCACATCATAATCTTGCTATGAGTTGTAGCTCCGTCAAGTTATGAGCTATGTAGCTCGAGCTACACTCAGCATAAAATTGTGGGAATTCGGTAAAATTTACCCCAAAGGCTGTTTATCCCTTTGGCAACAGTGCTACCTCTCTCTACCGTCGTTGCATAATTTTACTGCTTAGCAGTGTTCATTAAGGTGTTTTTACAATCCGGCAGTCCGCGTTAGAGTCTCACGATCGGAAACGAGACGACTGCAACCGCTAACAGAGCTTCTCCAGCTATGATAGACTTTCCTCGAGATGGAAAGATTCTGGAACTTGCGCACGTTGCTACGTCTCGCACTACCCCTAGTTTGATCTCTTGAAAAAGAGAGGTAGCATAGGTGGTCGTCATCAACAATGCGCTACGGCATGGCATGTATTTCCACAAGTAAATGAGCGATCCAGAGTGTGGGATTCGATGTGGTACATAATGAAGAGATAAGTATGGTATAGATGGGAAATAACAAATTTGTGGCTAAAGTGCATGTTTGAGAACAGCAGGAAACAACCAACCTCACTCAATCGCAATCCATTGACACTCGGCGTGGTCCATGTCGGAATCACTCCAAGTACCCAAGTCCCATACAAGCTCTCTGTTGTTCGGAGCATTAGCATTACAAGCGAGCCGCAAGTTGCGCGAGCTGTTGAAGTCCATCTCGGAAATTGCGACGAATGTCGCAGGCTGGTTCTTGAAAGGTTGACCGTAGAAGGGCGCTTGGTTCCGACTGCCGTTGGGTCCCTGCCCGCGGGTTACTGTAGTCCTACCTGCCTTAACTCGCTTTCCGTCTTCTTCACTTGGGTAAGCGAGGTACTGCACTCGTGCCTGCCTAAAGTATCTGTCTGCCCACGATTCGATGTAGAGGTTGAATGAGTGAGGAGTAATTTCCGCAGCTCTACATTTGAGGGATAGGAAGCCGCCGTTGGGATAGTTGAATTCTTGGAACCAGACAGCAATCTTGGGCGGCGACGCGAAGCTCTGGCTGAAGAACACCTGTTGCACATATGCCTTGCGGTCGCCGGAGCAGCAGATCATGCCAGTCTCCAGATGGAGGTCATTGGGTAGCGTCAACCAGCTACATCCAAGTGAGTATCCGTAACAATTGTCAAATGATGCAGCTTGGACGCTGAAGCCGCTGGCATTGACCTCCGGCTGTGACAGAGACAGAGAACGCGACAGGCTACCTTCAGCATCAACACGGCTCAAGCCAAACAGCAATTTTGGTGTTTCCGGGTAAGATTGACGGAATGTGGTCGAGCATCGCATAAACTTGTTCTGGCCAGGAGTCCAGCCGTTGTTCTCTGCAATGTACTGGCCGTGCTGTGCTCCCCAGATGCGTTGGCTCTTTTCTTTCTCCATCTCTGCAATTCGATTATCCGCACGCTCTCGGTCGACGGCAAGTTGCTATCATCAGGTCAGCGTCTCGAATATCATGGTCTAGTGTAAAAAGACTCATACCTTTTCAGTGGCGTCAAGTTTCTGTCTCAATGCTGCAAGAGTTTTGCTACCCTCTGTCTGGTCCTTCTGAAGTGACGCGAGATCTTCGCTGTCGACTACATCTCCAGAATCCGTAAAAGCAACCTCAGCGTCCGAAGCCTTCGTCTCGGCGAGGCGACACCAGATGATGCCCAGCTGGTATATCTTCCCATTCTGGTCATCAGTTCGACCGAAGAAACCTTGGAGAGTACCTGAGCTGAAAGGCAGATCGATGTACTGTATCTTGACGTCCTCGAAGGTGACGCCGTCCCGGACAACAACACCGCTCTTTTCTCCAAGTTGTGAGTGAAGAGCGCGTGCGATCAGATGACGGCCACGATTGGTGAAGAGGCGAAGTCCGAGTACCAGCCTTGTTGGAGTTTCCTCTTCATTTGTACCTTTGCCTGTACCAGACGCGATAGAAGACGCGACTTGAGGCGCACCATGCTCGATGGATGCAGAGGTGATGCGCTCACCACTGCTGAAGTCCCCGAATATCTTTATTCGTGCCTTGTCCGCTGACTGCTAAGTTTTAGCTATGTCCGATACATCGCAAAGGGCAGACACGAAAAACTTACCTTGCCTTTCTCGACGAGCAGTCCGTTGGCATATTTGACTGCCAAGTACACAAGAGCGCCGTTAGCCATCTCGGTGCGAATCGCACTCACTGCCCAATCCGACTTCACGAAGTCGAGGTTGTCAAAGCCCTGTCCGACAAAAGATCTATCTCCTGCAGGATCAGATTTGAGGAAAGCCTCCTCCTCTTTAGCGAGCGCCTGTTCCTCAGCTTCAGTCAATTGTTTCGTCTCGATGACCTTGCCAGACAGGGGGCTGCCCTTGATACGCAATTTCTCAGGCACATCGATCTTGGGAAGTCGGGCCTCAAAGGCGACGGGATTTTGATATGGCTCAACGTGGTCTTCGTCTGTCGCCAGCTTCGGGTCTCTTTCCATCAGATCGACCTCGTTTACGATGCGAGCCATCTGGCGGCGCACGGCGGTTCTAGCGTCGCTAAGGCCCTTGATAGAAGCCTCGAAGTTGGACTCGGACTCTTGGAAAGGGTATAATCCGGTGTCCTTGTTCTTGTTGCCCATCTTGATCACGGCAGTCGAATAAGATGAAACCTTCTTCTGCTCCTCGTCGCTCCAGGGTGTGATTTCCAGCAGCTTGCCCTGTACCCCGAAGATCTGTTCACCGAGGCGTTTGTATAGTGACTTGTAGCTGACGAAGGAATCTAACAAGGTGCTTGTGTATACTTGGGCGTTTTCATACTGCAGCGCAGTGTAAGACGCGGGCTTTTCAGCAACGAAGCTTCTCAATGAGTCGTATTTCGTTAAAATCGCATATGTTCGCTGAGGACAATCAGCTACGAGATCTGGAAAACGCGCTGCCGCTGCCATCAGACTCTGGATGTCCCATTGCTGCTCCATTGGCTTGATGTGGCCACCTCCTGACCAATTTACCATGATGGTAGTCTCCGTGTTAGTCTCGATGTTGCTTCGAGCGATCCCAAGACTCGCTTCTCCCGAGACATCGACTGGACCAACTGTCAGAGCGACCTTGGCTTGGGCTTGGATATCCGACTTCTTGGCCTTGTTGAGGATCTTCATACTCACAAGCGCATTGAATTCGCCCCCCTCAACAAACCCTGATATGAAGGAGTCGCCATAGATCTCGCGGAAGTTGTCCTTGTTGACGGAGCGCAAGGGATTGTAGACGAGCGGGTCCTTGAAGTTGATAGTCTGGTTGACCACTTTGACGGAGATGTAAAAGTTGAGATCGCTCTCCTTGAACTTGTCAGAGTCCACGAAGCTACCTTTACCAGATCCTCCGACCTTTCCAGCTTTGATCGATAGCGAAGCCGACACGCTCATGTCTTCGGTTACATCGCTAAGGCGATCAACAAATCGAGATGTGTAGGTAACGCTCTGGCTGGGTCCTCGAGGAGCTGTTGGGTCGAAGTCGTACTTCTGGGAGTTCTCGGCCATACCGCTAAAGCGTTCAACGAACTGGTTCTGAGCCAGAATCTTGTTCATCTCTTCCTGGCTCATCGCCTTCACTTCTGCTGCCTTCGAAATAGCTTGACGAGCCTTTTGACGTCTCTGAGCGTCCCATGCTCGCTTCTCTGACCGGATTGCTTGCTGTTCCTTGAGATCTTCTAGGCGTCGGTCCGCCTCTTCTTTGCGCTGTTGCTGCATCAGCTCTTTTTGGTAACGACGGTTTTCGGCAAGGATCTCTGCCTCCTCCGCCTGCTGACGAGCTTTTTCGGCCTCTTCCTTTGCCGTTATGGATGGGTCGGGCGCCCCCTTTCCGGTGAGAGCCGCTCTGATTGCAGCACGATCAGGAGGGCCAGTAGATGATTTTGCTGAGATTTGACGTGCTCGGTCAGCTGATGTACCTCTTTGTGTAGGTTTGCGAGAGATAGGCTTCTCGGCGTTTGATCGGAGATTGGCTGCTATGGCATCACGGTCTACCTTGTCGTTCTTCGCGCCATTCTGTTGAAGATTGGCCATGATAGCCTCTCGATCGAACCCATCACCATCTTTCTCCAGGTCCTTCGACTTCTCCGCAGAACTCTGCTTGGCTGGCCTGTCCTCTGCGATCTTAGGTATAGGTACGGTTGACGAGGCCCTGCCTCCCGAAGCTTCTGCAGAATTGCTAGATGTAGATGTGACTTTTGCAGCCGGAGCCTTCTGCTCCTCCTTCTTCGATGTAGGTCTAGCAGAAGAGGGTTGTGGGGTGTTCACCTTGCCTTCTTCTGCGACGGCAGCACCTGCTTCAAGCGCCTCATCCGCATCGACCACTTCTAAGTCGGCAGAAGCCGATTCATCTGAGAGTGTGTCTTCTTTCACCACCTTCTCCTTGAGTCTCCCGGCATCGACTTTCTCTTTCTTGGCTTTTGCTGGTTTGGGCTCGTCAGAGTTGGCACTGTTGGCCTCTTTGGCAAGTTCGGGCTGGTCTTCAGGTCTCGCTTGCTCCTCTGGCTCGACCGATGACTTCTTGTCTTCTACGTCCGGCTTCTCGTTCAGTATTTCTGTGCACAATGTCAGAACCCTGCTGCGCTCGAAGTCGGTGGATAATTGAGCATCTGCAACTCAATGTCATGACAAGATGACGTACCTGCCGCAGCAGCTTCATCAGCAAGTTCTTCTTCGATGATCTTAACTTCGTCTTTTGCCTTCTTGGCGTTGGCGACAAGAATTGCGGTGGCCGGCTTTCCGACAATGACTTCCTTTTGTCTCGTCCAGGCACTCGGCAATGCATTCTTCTGAGCCATGATCCGCATGGTTGTGCCATCATTAGTGACGACGTTCTCAGGCCTCTGCTCGTCGATAACGACAGCATCGTCGATGCAAATTTGCTGTGTATAGGAATTGAACCTGAACTCGTTTGTCAGCGTCAATATGTCTTCTAAACTGGCAGCGATTTATACCCTTGGCCCAGTCGCATAGCATGGTTGTAAGGAGCGAGGAGAAGCGACATCTTGCCGAGCAATGAGATTCTATTCTGCGATGGAGAAGTGTTGAGTGTCTCAAATTTTTAAACTAAATAGATGGTCCTGGAAACAAAGACTCATAAAGGTTGATGCAGAAAATGAAGAGAGGGAGATAGGGTCATCATATAGACGACATTCGACTGTAAGCCTCGGTCTGTTACGCCCATTCGAGTTACAGACTCACCATCTCAGCTACCATAGATTCACCATTTGACCGCCAGGCGTAGGAGCTATGCTCGATCAAGCTCAGCCGTAGTTTGACTATCTCCGAAAGAGGACCCCTGGCTGAAGCTGAAGCTTAGAACAACCTCAGAGCCTGTTCTAGGCCTTCCTGAGCTTTGACAAGCGACAATGCTGTCAAGCGATCTTCCTGAAAGAGAGCCTCTGAACGGACCGTCCGAGCTGTCAATCCGCATTGGGTTGCGACCCCGCATAAAGGGTTTCCTAATTCCATTCGTGGCTGGATCAGACTGAGATCTAATGTATCGAAAAAGGTTTGGTGGTTAGCTGAGGAAGGTTCGAAGAGGCAAAGCGTGAATAGTGAGATAATTGTAGCGAATCACGAAAATCTGGGGCCCCTCGGCAAAGCCCGGTGGCCTCGTGGTTCGCTGTCTAGACCGCGTGGCGTTCGGGTTAGCCCGCAGGTGGCTGTACGTCCTGAGCTAGTGTGCACTAGCACGACCCGTGGCTTTGAAGCTGAACAGTTGCACACAACTTTCGAAACCTCCGTTTGTGATGTACAGGCGATTCGTCGAGACACTGCAACGCCTCTAATTCTCCCAATAAATTGCTCCACCTACCATGGGTGACTCCTGTCTCACTGCATACCTAGTCTCCATTGTAGACAATCATTCTCGACTTGTTGACAGCGAAAAATATTCGATCAATTCTGCATACAACAGCATCCATTCAATCCGCCATTATGGCATCAGAGATAGAGGCTGACTATTCGGCGCGCCCTGACGGCCCGGATGACAATGAGATCATGCTACAAACCCAACGAAAACTACCACTCACTTTACCATGGGGCCACACACCTATTCGACTGGGGACTACCTTTCATTCAAGCCGGCAGTCCACAAAGAATCCTTGGTCCGATGAGACACCGTTCGTGCTATCCGATCTGCACATGATCCCCAAAGAGCTGCACTTTGAGTATGGCACTACATCGACCTTCAAGAAGGTTTCAACAAGAAGGGAACGCGAAACGAAAGATCATCTCACGCTAGGTTTCGGCGTGGGCGTTGGTCTTCCGTTCCTTGCCGCTGCAAGTGTGAAAGGCGAATTTGATCAGAACATTGAGGAGAATCGAGATGTAAGCTGGGGTCTCAACGTATTCTAAATGATTATCGCGTCCTCAATTCTAACACGGGAAACAGTCTGAAAAGATATCCTTGAACTCAAGTTGTCGTGCCGGAACTATTGAATTTCAGAGGCAGCCTCGCTTGAACAAAGAGGCGATCATAGAGATTAAATACGGTGGAGGCTATGAAGCTCTTTGCAAGAAATATGGCGACTATTATCTCTCAGGGTACCGGCTCGGTGGGGATACTGGTATCCTGATAAGTGCAGCCGGGCATACACGCAATCAGATTGACACTTACGGCATTACAGCCACGGTCACAGTCCTTATGATCTCGGCTAGTAAGCACTGGGATAAAGACTTCAGATCATTCGTCGCTGGTCGCAGTACGAAACTGCTAGGTTACGATACCATCGACGGAAAGACATGGAAACGATCTAGCGCAGAAGGCGCGGAGATTAAAGAAATGCAGGCTTGGGGTGGCTACGATCCCGAAGTGGATAATGGCTCGCTTCGAGCCGATGCAGATGCTATCCTGACACGGTCGGAAAATACTTTGGAACGTATCTTGGACATACTAGAGAAACATGGCTATAGAAATAGCGCGAGTTTGACATTCAATCAGTGCGAAGAGCTTGTCGCAGAAGGAGTCGTGGTCGAGCTGCTGCTTCAGCCGCTTTGGAGACTACGCGATGTAGTGCAATGGCGGTTGGAAGATAACATCATATGAGCAGAACAAAGTCTTTGTAAGTTATCTAGTTGTAGTTCCGATATCAGCTATGGGACTCTAGCAGCCTCTTCGTTGATGATACATGTAACGAGCGAATCAGTCTCAACAAACTCCATGTCTTGCCACGCGTAAATATTGTACTTGAACAGTGAACTTCGGTCTCCCATCTTCTCCAACTGAGCCTCCGTGTAGATGGCTCGCCGTTCGTGCTCCGTCTCCCGAGATTCTTCTTGTTAGTCCTTGAGAACAAAAGCCCCAACGTCAAAGCGCACACCATACCCGCCACAGCGAACGATGGTGAGCTGTCGAATCTAGTTTCGCATTATAGCGACTCCTTTTCTATAAAGTTCAAAGAACCAACGATACCGCCCGAGTTGCCGACGCAGATCATGGTAGTAATGCGGTTTGTTGTTAGCTTCGGTGATATGCCGCATTGTTAACGATGTCTTCCCCAATAGCACGCTTCTCAAGACCTGCGATATTGTTCAAGGTCCAAGCATTGCACCCTGGAAAAGTAGGAGTTGACCTACACTACCAGCTCATGTGCGTACCAACCAGTACAACGGTAATCTCGCATTCTCCCTTCTATACACGATTCAAATCCCATTGCAGGTATGCGATTTTGGTTGAACAAAGGAGTAAGTATGGTACATTGTTCGTCTGACCCACTTTGACAACTATAAGACGTTTAAATGAGTGTCCTTATAACCTTTCCCTCTTCGTTTACCTAACGTGTTGAAACACTCAGCCGCGGATGATGACAGGACGCTGTTCACCTTTGATAGCACCGCCAGAACTCTCACCGCCACAAATGGTTGTCTGAACACCCTCATCGCTACAGTCGCCTGTGAAATACCCCTCGACACACCTTCGTGATCATATTAGCGACGTGTGTACAGCATTGTATGCGATAGAGAAACTTACGTGATCCATGGAATGAAGACAACATAGCCTCTCTCGCCTGGTCCAAACGTATACGAACCCTCAAAGCTCTGGGTTACAGATTCCGAGAATTCAAAACCAACACTAGCGGAAACAATACCCAAAGGATCGCTGACAGAGACTTCAGTGCTAAAGGTCGTTTCTTCAGTCACTTCCTCGCCTAGAGTTGCCTGGCATGATTCGGTCGGCGTACAAGTGACTACATCAGAGATGACGTAGTTTGTTCCACCGCTCTGAAACGGCCCTCTGGTGGCTTGAAAGCCGTCGCAGTCCCGTTTCGTGAGAAACTTGGTAGGTTGTGTTTCGGCGCTGCGGACCTGGACGGGAAGAGACGGCTCATCATCTGCATGCTGCAAGAGTGCAGCCGTCTTCGGCTCAATAACATTACCATCGAGATCATGAAGCATAAGGATGCCAGAGGAACTGGCGCCGACTCTGCTCGTATCACGCTTGCCTGGTGCGCCAGCGTCGGTGCATTCTTCGAGGCCGCAGCACCGAGACGCAATGAAGGTATTATCGATGGTGATCGCAGCACATGTTGCTCCCTCAGCGATGATGATGTTGCCGCCACAATTGACGTCGTTTGGTCTGACGGGCGTGCGAATAAGAGTTCTACAATCGTCCTCCTGCGGAGGGACATCGATATAGATTCGAATTTGACCATTCTCTTGGGGTGGGAAGCCGCTCTCCGTGAGTTGGTCACCAGTGTAGTATGGGCAATCTGGCCATCCCTAGTACTCGGTCAGTCGCTTCGTGCCAACGAGGGCCTGAGGTCGCTCACCGTTCCAGCGCTGAAGTAAAAAGGACAGTCAGTGCAGGTATTTTCCCTGCATGTCCACAAGGCTGTCTCGTCCTGACGTGCTGACAGTAGATTCGGACTGGTGGGCATGCCGGAGACAGCGCCGATCCAAAGCATGGCTCCAAGAGGCCGAAACATGTTGATGGTGATAGAAGAAGATGTTTTAAACAAGAAACTCGGAAACTGGCTGCTCTCGAGATGATATTGAGAAGACAATGGGTGTCGAGAATACCTTTCCTACCGAATGATAGCTGTTCTTATAGGCGTTTGGGACCCTCTGGTTCTCTCTCGTTTGGTGATATTCGTATTCAGCTTGCATCAAGAGGGCGTTTATGCTGACAGTCTTCGAGGGAGCGTTGAGCGTTACATTGAGCCGTTCCTCGGCGCAGATTTGTACTCATCTACTGGTACCAAGAGGCAGATGGTGTTGGTTGTTTGCCGCTCTCACGCGCGATGACATAGATATTCTACATCTTCTTCTGTTTTTGGCAGCACGATCGAGAATATACTTCCTTGGGGACATGTTAGAACATCCGTTACCCGTGAAGGAGGCTATGCTGGGTGGTATACTACTCATCCATAAACGAAAGAGTCTTTCAGGCATTGTAAGCGCTTGCCAATTACACACGCCGATGGGGCTTTCAAGGCAAACCTCGACTGCACATCTTGGGTCCCGCTAACTTCTAATGGCAACAACTTGTAGATGTTTCGTGGAGAGCATCAATAAGCTTTCTCTTGATTGAAACCTCCACACGAAGAACTCAAACAAGAGCAACTCACCATGGAAGTCGAATGCGAACGACGCGTCTAGTTAGCCTAGTGCTGAGCATTATAGTGGTCATGCACTATTCCATAACACTCCGGCTGTAACTGTCCGTTCAATACGTGGAGCCCTGAAGGGTTTGCATTCATTTGATTTCGAAGTGTCAATATCGTTCATAGGTTCGTAAAACGGGGCGTAACGTGATGTCAAGGATGCTGGATAATTGGAAGCGAAGATGTGTACCTGGAGGCGGCACTGAAGTGCCGCGCGTGCCGTCCCCGCCCTTGGCATACGTCTGGGCAACCTAAGCATCGCGATGTACTGAGACAACAAAGGCGAATGTTACATTCACTAGATCCTCTTATGACTTCGGTTTCATAACATCCGGGTCCGACGGCTCACAGTCAGCAAAATGACGTCGCAATGCCGCAGCGCTGCTATACTTAGGCAGTAGCATGAATTGGGCGGAACGTGAGTATACGCTGCTTTCATCGAAACTTATTCTTTCATTCTAAGCTCTTAGACTCAAGAAAGCCGCCACAATCATGTCTGCTTCTCTCAGCTCTATCACATCTGGCGAAACTCAGCCCACTCCTACTGCTTGCTCACCAAACATTGCACCTAACGGGATCAATGTGACGGGACTTGTAGGTCAAATTTGCCAAGTCAACGTCCCTCCCAGCGAGGTCAACATCACATCCTGCTGTGACAGCGGCGCCGAGGTGCGCCTCCAAGACAATTGCACTCAATGGTGCGAGGTTAATGACGGGGGAGACTTCTTCGACTGTATCAACGACATGACCGATCCATCATACCCTTTTCTTAGTGGACCTTGTCAAATCGTAGGGGAAGACGCGACAGTAACCGTATCCTCAACGGTTACTGGGGTAACGCCGACAACATCTACTTCCGAGGGAATGTCCCAGTCTACCGAAGAAGTGTCGGCTTCCACGACTGGGTCAGGAGGTGGAGCTGAAACGACCGAAACTCCTGAAGAAGGTGTGTGCTTGTTCACTCTGCCCACTGAAATACTCTATCAAGGCGCTAACCGAACAAGGCACGGCCGCAGGCAACTTGGGAGAGTATCAGCTTCGTATAGTGGTCTTAGCTCTAGCTGCAACACTAAGCATTCTTGCTATCCTTTAGTCAATATTCTATATGGGGGATACTGGCAAGCCATATTAGATCCATGTATCTACCACCACATCATCTCGAAGTGAGATCCCCCTATGTGATGCGCACACCGCAACATTCACCTTCGTTCGGGCTACTGAGGCGGTGCTTCATACCGCTTGATTTACCACCTCAGACTTTTCTTGTCCATAAACATCTTGCTTAGCATCCTCTTTAATCCTGCACTCATATTGTTTGAATTTCCGTGCTGCGACGCCCGCTTCAAAGATCTCATCGAGCTCTTCCAACGATCGCGTTTTCGTCTCAGGGAGAAAGAAGTAGAACCATATCACGCATAGAAAGTTCGAAGCTGCCCAGATATAGGTATACTGCGGGCCCTGCAAACACGTTAACACTGACACTACATACCGTAAGGAGTGGTTGTACTGACCCAGTCAAGATCTTGGGGGTTGATGAAGTAGGGTGAGCAGAAGCCAACCAGCCAAGCAAGAAAGTACCCCAATGCGTTCGCACTTCCTACAGTCCAAGCGCGCAGGCGCGAACTAACAAGCTCGGTTGCTAGAGGACTTGTGGCAACACCCACTCCAGCATTATAACAGAACATGAACAGCGCCGTAAAAGCTACCAACACATTCCCAGTTTCCGTTGAATTTGGCTTCGCACTACTCGCAATCCCACAAGCGAGCTCACATAAACCGCACATTATGGCTCCGGTGATCATGATCGTTCTCCTACCGAACAGTTTGTTCATGGAGAAGAGACCTAGATGTACACCAATGAACCCAATGCAAGAGTTCATGATGCTGTATTCGAACGCTTTTGTGATACCAGCGATGGTAAAGAAGTACGTTTGGTACCCAATGAAGAACCAAACCCCACTGGCTGACTGGCTTGCGATCGTACCCCAACAAAGCAATGTACGTCTTAAGTCATTTCCACGGAAGAGATCCAGAAATCCCGAACTCTGGCTCAGTCTACGCTCTTCAGCTACGCCACGGATCATCTCGGCCCATTCTAGTTCTAACTCGTCCCCATGGTCGAAACGAAGGCGCTCCAAGGATCTGCGCGCTGCGTCGTGCTGGTCGTGGTGCAAAAGCCATCGAGGGCTCTCGGGGACGAAGAAAAGTGCTGTGCCGAGCAGGACTGGAACAATGAACATGCAGGCGAGAGGAATCTGATACGAGAGTTTGGAAAGATAGCGTGAAGTGTAGTTGTCGATTACCGAGCCGATAATGCTTCCGAGGTTCACATAGAACGAAAATAGGCCAACCATGATTCTGCTTATTGTCAGTGATTCAGCGCAAGAAGGTGATTACAAGAGACATGCTCCCTCAGGTGCGCAGGCGCTGCTTCGCTACAATAAACTGTCGAAAATACGACGAAGAAGCCATTGGAAAAGCCTAAGAACAGACGACCGACGTAAAGGCCTGTGTTAGACGTCGATCCAATTTGTAGCGATACTGCTCCTAAACAAATTATGCATGCAAGCCATAGTGCTTTCTTCCGACCGAAGTATGTACCAAAGACACCGGCGGCGATGGCAGATAAGCACGACCCGAGGTTTAACAAAGAGGTCATGAGTTGCTGTACCGTCGACTGTTCAGCGCGTCAGTCAAGTCCACGTAGCAGATTGATTATACCTGCGTCGATGCCATAGCCCAGTGGGCTCGCCGGTTCCTCGTATCCAAACACCATCAAGAATCCAGGCATAGCTTGAAGGCCACCGACTGCAGCAGTATCGATTCCATACTGCATACTGGCTATCGCGACAGCCGAGCATATGATCAAGCATTTTCGATTAGCCCACAAGGTTGTCTCCTGGAGTTTTGCCATTGCAGTCCATACAGTAAGTGATGGCTACCTATTGATAAGAAGAAATATCTGTAGCCTTAGGCAGCAGGAGATGACCAGGCCAGGCCGTCCTAGTAGCTTCTGCAAGCCATATGAGCTGGCGTCGTGGGGCAATGAGGAGAAGTTCATGTCTACTCCGCACTGGCAGGGGTGTTATGCGGAGATGTATGGAGATGCTCGGCGCCTTACCGTATCAAGCAGTGATCAACCTAGCGGATTAGGGATCTTGAGGGAGATCCCGCATGATTTGGCTGTGACCCTTGCGCATCGCATGTCGCCATTTTAGTATATAGGTACTGCTTGTAGTATAATCAAATCATTGCAACCCAGCTCAACACTACTGATAAAAGGTGCTGAAGGTGTACTTAGTCTCGCGTTCATACTTGGCCAAGTCGTTCAGTGCTTGCTTGCCCTCCCGAAGAATGGTTTGCTTGATCTCTTCGTGTCTCGGTGTAAACTTGACTCGGAACGGCTGGGGTTTCCAGTTGGACCCACTCCTATCAACGATCAGCAACCTTCGATTGGTCTATCTATAAGCATAACTTACGAGTAGTTGAAGATGTCAACAGGCACTTCTTCCCCCGTATGCTCGTCCACTTCTGGTTCCACCTTGTATGCCCACACCAATCGTGCGACACTAAGATTTGTTCCCTGCAGAGTTGCTATCAGTCAATCAGTCAGTTGTCAGTTCATCTTTGCGGTTCAAACTGTCAGTCTGGAGGTAGTGAACTGACCTGATTGACTGCCAAGACATTTTTTAGAATCGCGAACTGAGACT